>NC_056735.1:79106779-79242078 GCF_019279795.1 Protopterus annectens
ATCTGAAGCTAGAGGGGTTACTAAATTAGGGTAAATGGCAAGCTCTTCAGCACAGACTATTTTTATTAACGCATTATTTTTTAGGTGTAGGTCTTACACTGGATTTTATAAGTCACAGTAAACACAATAGCTATTAAGGTTGTAGTATTTTGTAAACAAATTACAACATCTCAGCATCCACTCAAGTTACACACATTCAACATATCAGCAGCAGCTAAGGCTAAGTAAGCAATATTGTCTGTGGTACTTGGTTGTTCATATATTTAGAAAAACATGATGTTTATAACAATATAAATAAATGATATGAATAGCAATTACTATATCTTTACTTCCATTAGACAGAGGTCAAATATGAATACAGTGGTGTTAGCCACTGTGTAAACCTTGTGATGAAATCTTTTAACACATTGTATGTAGCATTGTTTTGGGAAATAATAATGTAAATATGAACAAACAATGTTTGATGCCTGTAGGCATCAGGAGAATATAACTGAAGAAACTCCTGGTGTCAGTCAGCTGTCATGAGTTAACCAAACTATAGATATGAATGGAAATAACTGAGGCAGTCTGGGTTTAAAACCTGATTTTTTAAAAGCTAAAATGACATGAAATCTTATATTTTAGCAATAACCTGTGAATGGATACAGGTATCACAGGATTTACCTATGGTTGGTATAGTTTGATTGTGATGGCAAAGCCCAACTGATTAGACAAAGCCAACTACAGGCAAATCCTGTGATACCCACATCAAGTCATGGTTTATTGCTATTATACAATGATATTATTTAAGAAAGAAATTGCTCACCTTTCTTCTTTGTATAATGGGTGTTTCATGTTATTCCACCTGCCCTGTTTCTTTCTGATGTACAGCCCATGTGAAAGGCACTTATTTCCACACACTTGCACAGTACATCAGTGTAGTGTATAGGAAACATGTACTGCCCATGGGTAAGGCACTTATTTCACACACTTGCACAGTACATCAGTGTAGTGAAAAGAAAGCATGTACTGCCCATGCGTAATTATTTCCACATACTTGCACAATACATCAGTGAAGTGTAAAGGAAATGTACTTCCCATGGGTAAGGCACTTATTTCCACACACTTGCACAGTACATTAGTGTAGTGTAAAGGAAATGTACTGCCCATGGGTAAGGCATTTATTTCCATAGCCTTGCACAGTACATCAGTGTAGGGTAAAGGAAACATACTGACCATGGGCAAGGCACTTATTTCTACACACTTTCACTGTACACCAGTGTAGTGTAAAGGAAACATGTACTGTCCATGCATAAGGCACTTTTTTCCAAACACTTGCACAGTACATCAGTGTAGAGTAAAGGAAATGTATTGCCCATGGGTAAGGCACTTATTTCCACACACTTGCACATACATCAGTGTAGCGTAAAGGAAACATGTACTGCCAATGTGCAAGGCACTTATTTCCACACAATTGCACAGTACATTAGTGTAGTGTAAAGGAAACATGTACTACCCATGTTAAGGCACTTATTTCCACACACTTTCACTGTACACCGATGTAGTGTAAAGGAAACATGTACTGCCCATGCATAAGGCACTTTTTTCCAAACACTTGCACAGTACATCAGTATGGAGTAAAGGAAACATGTACTGCACATGGGTAAGGCACTTACTTCCATGCACTTGCACAGTACATCATTGTACTGTAAAGGAAACATATACTGCCCATGTGTAAGGCACTTATTTTTACACACTTGCGCAGTATATCAGTGTAGAGTAAAGAAAACATGTACTGTCCATGTGTAAGGCACTTATTTCCACACACTTGCACACTACATCATTGTAGTGTAAAGGAAACATTTACTGCCCATGCGTAAGGCATTTATTTCCACGCACTTGCACATTACATCAGTGTAGTGTAAAAGAAACATGTACTGCCCATGTGTAAGGGACTTATTTCCAAACACTTGCACAGTACATCATTGCAGTGTAAAGGAAACTTGTACTGCCCATGGGTAAGGCACTTATTTCCACACACTTACACAGTACATCAGTATAGTGTAAAGGAAACTTGTACTGCCCATGGGTAAGGCAGTTATTTCCACACACTTGCACAGTACATCAGTATAGGGTAAAGGAAACATACTGCCCATGCATAAGGCATTTATTTCCAGACCCTTGCACACTACATCATTGTGGTGTAAAGGCAGCATGTACTGCCCATATGTAAGGCACTTATTTCCAAACACTTGCACAGTACATCAGTGTAGTGCAAAGGAAACATGTACTGCCCATGCTAAGGCACTTATTTCCACTCACTTGCACAGTATAAAAGTGTAGTGTAAGGGAAAAACATACTGCCCATATGTAAGACACTTATTTCCACACACTTGCACAGTATATCAGTGTAGTTTAAAGAAAACATGTACTGCCCATGCTAAGGCACTTATTTCCACATACTTGCACAGAATGTCAGTGCAGTGTAAAGGAAGCATGTACGGCCCATGAGTAATTATTTCCACACACTTGCACAGTACATCAGTGTAGTGTAAAGGAAACGTACTGCCCATGAGTAAGTCACTTATTTCCACACACTTGCACAGTACATCATTGTAGTGTAAAGGAAAGATGTACTGCCAATGAGTAAGACACTTATTTCGACACACTTGAACAGTACATCATTGTAGTGTAAAGGAAATGTACTGCCCATGCGTAAGGCACTTATTTCCACACACTTGCACAGTACATCAGTGTAGTGTAAAGGAAACATTTACTGCCCATGCATAAGTCACTTATTTCCGCAAACTTGCACAGTACATCAGTGTAGTGTAAAGGAAATATGTGGTGCCCATACATAAGGCACTTATTTCCACGCACTTGCACAGTACACCAGTGTAGTGTAAAGGAAGCATGTACTGCCCATGCATAATTATTTCCACATACTTGCACAGTATATCAGTGTAGTGTAAAGGAAATGTACTGCCCATGGGGAAGGCACTTATTTCCATACACTTGCACAGTACATCAGTGTAGTATAAAGGAAACATGTGCTGCCCATGCGTAAGATACTTATTTCCACACACTTGCACAGTGCATCAGTGTAGTGTAAAGGAAACATGTACTTCCCATGGGTAAGGCACTTTTTTCCACACACTTGCATAGTACATCAGTGTAGTGTAAAGGAAACATGTACTACCCACGTTAAGGCACTTATTTCCACACACTTGCACAGTACATCAGTGTAGTATAAACGAAACATGTACTGCACATGTGTAAGATACTTATTTCCACACACTTGCACAGTACATCATTGTAGTATAAAGGAAAGATGTACTGCCCATGAGTAAGACACTTATTTCCACACACTTGAACAGTGGATCATTGTAGTGTAAAGGAAATGTACTGCCCATGTGTAAGGCACTTTTTTCGACACACTTGCACAGTACATCAGTGTAGTGTAATGGAAGTGTACTGCCCATGGGTTAGGCACTTATTTCCACACATTTGCGCATTGAATCAGTGTAGTGTAAAAGAAAAATGCACTGCCCATGCGTAAGACATTTATTTCCACATACTTGCACAGTACATCAGTGTAGACTAAATGAAACATGTACTGCCCAGGCGTAAGGCACATATTTCCCCACACATTTGCACACATCATTGTAGTTTAAAGGAAAGATGGAGGAAAGATGTGCTGCCCATGCGTAATGCACTTATTTCCACACACTTGGACAGTACATCAATGTAGTGTAAAAGAAACATGTACTGATCATTGGTAAGCCTCTTATTTATACACACTTGCACAGTACATCAGTGTAGGATAAAGGAAACATACTGTAGTGTAAAAGAAACATGTACTGCCGATGCGTAAGGCACTTATTTCCACACACTTGCACAGTACGTCAGTGTAGTGTAAAGGAAGCATGTACGGCCCATGCATAATTATTTCCACACACTTGCACAGTACATCAGTGTAGTGTAAAGGAAACATACTGTCCATGGGTAAGGCAGTTATTTCCATACACTTGCAAAGTACATTCGTCCAGTGTATAGAAAACGTACTGCCCATGGGTAAGGCACTTATTTCCACCAACTTGAACAGTACATCAGTATAGTGTAAAGGAAACGTACTGCCCATGGGTAAGGTACTTATTTCCACACACTTGCAAAGTACATTCATCCAGTGTATAGGAAACATAATGCCCATCGTTAAGGCACTTATTTCCACAAACTTGCACAGTACATCAGTATAGTGTTAAGGACATGTACTGCCCATGGGTAAGGCACTTATTTCCACACACTTTCACTGTACACCAGTGTTGTATAAAGGAAAAATGTACTGCCCATACATAAGCCACTTATTGCCATACACTTGCACAGGACATTATTGTAGTGTAAAGTGAATATATACTACCCATGTGTAAGACACTTATTTCCACACACTTGCACAGTACATCAGTGTAGTGTAAAGGAAATGTACTGCCCATGGGTAAGGCACTTATTTCCACACACTTGCACAGTACATCAGTGTAGTGTAAAGGAAACATACTGCCCATGGGTAAGGCACTTATTTCCACACACTTGCAAAGTACATTCGTAAAGTGTATAGGAAACATACAGCCCACGGGTGAGGCACTTATTTCCACAAACTTGCACAGTACATCAATATAGTGTAAAAGAAACGTACTGCCCATGGGTAAGGCACTTATTTCCACACACTTGCACAGTACATCAGAGTAGTGTAAAGGAAACATACTGCATGCAAAGCTCATTCACCCAGTGTATAGGAAACATACTGCCCATGGGTAAGGCACTTATTTCCACAGACTTGCACAGTACATCAGTATAGTGTAAAGGAAATGTACTGCCCATGGGTAAGGCACTTATTTCCACACACTTTCACTGTACACCAGTTTTGCATAAAGGAAACATGTACTGCCCATACATAAGCCACTTATTTCCATACACTTGCACAGGACATCATTGTATTGTAAAGGGAACATATACTACCCATGTGTAAGATACTTATTTCCACACACTTGCACAGTACATCATTGTAGTATAAAGGAAATATGTACTGCCCATCTGTAAGGCATTTATTTCTACTCACTTGCACAGTATATCATTGTAGTATAAAGGAAACATGTACTGCCCATGCATAAGGCACTTATTTCCACACACTTGTACAGTACATCAGTGTAGTGTAAAGGAAACATGTACTGCCCATGTGTAAGGCACTTATTTCCACACACTTGCACAGTACATCAGTGTAGTGTAAAGGAAACATACTGCCCATGGGTAAGGCACTTATTTCCACAAACTTGCACAGTACATCAGTATAGTGTAAAGGAAAAGTATTGCCCATGGGTAAGGCACTTATTTCCACACACTTGCACAGTACATTAGTGTAGTGTAAAGGAAACATACTGCCCATGGGTAAGGCACTTATTTCCACACACTTGCAAAGTACATTCGTCCAGTGTATAGGAAACATACTGCCCATGGGTAAGGCACTTATTTCCACAAACTTGCACAGTACATCAGTATAGTGTAAAGGAAACGTACTGCCCATACATAAGCCACTTATTTCCATACACTTGCGCAGGACATCATTGTAGTGTAAAGGGAACATATACTACCCATGTGTAAGACACTTATTTCCACACACTTGCACAGTACATTATTGAAGGGTATAGGAAACATGTACTGCCCATGTGTAAGGCATTTATTTCTACTCGCTTGCACACTATATCAATGTAGTATAAAGGAAACATGTACTCCCCATGCGTAAGGCACTTATTTCTACACACATGCACAGTACATCAGTGTAGTGTAAAGGAAACATGTACTGCCCATGCATAAGGCACTTATTTCCAAACAATTGCACAATACATCACTGTAGTGTTAAGGAAACATGTACTGCCCATGCATAAGCACTTATTTCCACACACTTGCACAGTACATCAGTGTAGTGTAAAGGAAACATGTACTGCCAATGCATAAGGCACTTATTTCCACACACTTGCACAGTACATCAATGTAGTGTAAAGGAAACATACTGCCCATGGGTAAGACACTTATTTCCAAACACTTGCTCAGTACATGACTGTAGTGTAAAGGAAATTTACTGCCCATGGGTAAGGCACTTATTTCCACACACTTTCACTGTACACCAGTGTTTTGTAAAGGAAACATGTACTGCCCATGCATAAGGCACTTATTTCCTCACACTTGCACAGTACATCATTGTAGCATAAAGGAAACATGTACAGCCCATGTGTAAGGCACTTATTTCAACACACTTGCACAGTATATAAGTGTAGTGTAAAGGAAACATGTACTACCCATGCATAAGGCACTTATTTCAACACAGTTGCACAGCACATCATTGTATTGTAAAGGACACATGTACTGCCCATACATAAGGCACTTACTTAAACATACTTGCACAGTACATCATTGTAGTATAATGGAAACATGGACTGCCGATGCGTAAGGCAGTTATTTCCACACACTTTCACAGAACATCAGTATAGTGTAAAGGAAGCATGTACTGCCATGCATAATTATTTCCACACACTTGCACAGTACATCAGTGTAGTGTAAAGGAAACATGTACTGCCCATGCGTAAATCACTTATTTCAACACACTTGCACAGTACGTCAGTGTAGTGTAAAGGAAATGTACTGCCCATGGGTAAGCCACTTATTTCCACACACTTGCACAGTACATCAGTGTAGTGTAAAGGAAGCATGTACGGCCCATGCATAATTATTTCCACACACATGCACAGTACATCATTGTAGTGTAAAGGAAATATGTACTGCCCATACATAAGGCACTTATTTCCACACACTTGCACAGTACATTAGTATAGCGTAAAGGAAATGTACTGCCCATGGGTAAGGCACTTATTTCCACACACTTGCACAGTACATCAGTGTAGTGTAAAGGAAATATATACTGTCCATACGTAAGGCACTTATTTCAGCACTCTTGCACAGAACATCATTGTAGTGTAAAGGAAGCACACTGCCGATGCATAATGACCTTATTTCCACACACTTGCACAGTACATCAGTGTAGTGTAAAGGAAACATGTACTACCCATGCATAAGTCACTTATATCCACAAACTTGCACAGTACATCAATGTAGTCTAAAGGAAATATGTACTGCCCATATGTCAGGCACTTATTTCCACACACTTGCACAGTACACCAGTGCAGTGTAAAGGAAGCATGTACTGCCCATGCATAAGGTACTTATTTCCACACACTTGCACAGTGCATTAGTGTAGTGTAAAGGAAACATGTAATGCCAATGGGTAAGGCACTTTTTTCCACACACTTCCATAGTACATCAGTGTAGTGTAAAGGAGCATGTACTACTCATGTTAAGACACTTATTTCCACACACTTGCACAGTACATCAGTGTAGTATAAAGGAAACATGTACTGCCCATGCGTAAGATACTTATTTCCACACACTTGCACAGTGCATCAGTGTAGTGTAAAGGAAACATGTACTTCTCCTGGGTATGGTACTTATTTCCACACACTTGCACAGTACATCAGTGTAGTGTAAAAGAAACATGCACTGCCCATGCTTAAGGCATTTATTTCCACATACTTGCACAGTACATCAGTGTAGGCTAAATGAAACACCTACTGCCCAGGCGTAAGACTCATATTTCCCCACACATTTGCACACATCACTGTAGTTTAAAGGAAACATGTGCTGCCCATGCATAAGGCACTTATTTCCACACACTTGCACAGTACATCAGTGTAGTGTAAAAGAAAAATGTACTGTTCATTGGTAAGCCTCTTATTTATACACACTTGCACAGTACATCAGTGTAGTGTAAAGGAAACATGTACTGCCCATGCTGAGGCACTATTTCCACACAATTGCACGTTATATCAGTGTAGTGTAAAGGAAACATGTACTGCTGATGCGTAAGGCACTTATTTCCACACACTTGCACAGTACGTCAGTGTAGTGTAAAGGAAGCATGTACGGCCATGCGTAATTATTTCTACACACTTGCACAGTACATCAGTGTAGTGTAAAGGAAATGTACTTCCCATGGGTAAGGCACTTATTACCACATACTTGCACAGTACATCAGTGTAGTGTAAAGGAAACATACTGCCCATGGGTAAGGCACTTATTTCCACACACTTGCACAGTACATCAGTGTAGTGTAAAGGAAACATACTGCCCATGGGTAAGGCACTTATTTCCACACACTTGCAAAGTACATTCGTCCAGTGTATAGGAAAAGTACTGCCCATGGGTAAGGCACTTATTTCCACAAACTTGCACAGTACATCAGCATAGTGTAAAGGAAACGTACTGCCCATGGGTAAGGCACTTATTTCCACACACATTCACTGTATACCAGTATTGTATAAAGGAAACATGTACTGCCCATACATAACCCACTTATTTCCATACACTTGCACAGGACATCATTGTAGCGTAAAGGGAACATATACTACCCATGTGTAAGACACTTATTTCCACGCACTTGCACAGTACATCATTGTAGTGTAAAGGAAACATGTACTGCCCATGTGTAAGGCATTTATTTCTGCTCACTTGCACAGTATATCATTGTAGTATAAAGGAAACATGTACTGCCCATGCATAAGGCACTTATTTCCACACACTTGCACAGTACATCAGTGTAGTGTAAGGGAAACGTACTGCCCATGGGTAGGGCACTTATTTCCTCAAACTTGCACAGTACATCAGTGTAGTGTAAAGAAAACATACTGCCCATGGGTAAGGCACTTATTTCCACACACTTGTAAAGTACATTCGTCCAGTGTATAGGAAATGTACTGCCCATGGGTAAGGCACTTGTTTCCACAAACTTGCACAGTACATCAATATAGTGTTAAGGAAACGTACTGCCCATGGGTAAGGCACTTATTTACACACACTTGCACAGTACTTCAGTGTAGTGTAAAGGAAACATACTGCCCATGGGTAAGGCACTTCTTTCCACACACTTGCAAAGCACATTCGTCCAGTGTATAGGAAACATACTGCCCATGGGTAAGGCACTTATTTCCACAAACTTGCAGAGTACATCAGTATAGTGTAAAGAAAATGTACTGCCCATGGGTAAGGCACTTATTTCCACACACTTTCACTGTACACCAGTGTTGTATAAAGGAAACACGTACTGCCCATACATAAGCCACTTATTTCCATACACTTGCGCAGGACATCATTGTAGTATAAAGGAAACATGTACTGCCCACGTGTAAGACACTTATTTCCACACACTTACACAGTACATCATTGTAGTATAAAGGAAACATGTACTGCCCATGTGTAAGGCACTTATTTCCACACACTTACACAGTACATCATTGTAGTATAAAGGAAACATGTACTGCCCATGTGTAAGGCATTTATTTCTACTCACTTGCACAGTGTATCATTGTAGTATAAAGGAAACATGTACTGCCCATGCATAAGGCACTTATTTCCACACACTTGTGCAGTACATCAGTTTAGTGTAAAGGAAAGATGTACTGCCCTTGCATAAGGCAGTTATTTACACACAATTGCACAGTACATCAGTGTAGTGTAAAGTAAACATACTGCCCATGGGTAAGGCACTTATTTCCACACACTTGCAAAGTACATCAGTATAGTGTAAAGGAAATGTACTGCCCATGGCTAAGGCACTTATTTCCACACACTTGCATAGTACATCAGTGTAGTGTAAAGGAAACATGGACTGCCAATGCATAAGGCACTTATTTCCACACACTTGCACAGTACATCAGTGTAGTATAAGGTAAACATGTATGGCACATGAGTAATTATTTCCACACACTTGCACAGTACATCAGTTTAGTGTAAAGGAAATGCACTACCCATGGGTAAGGCAATTATTTCCACACACTTGCACAGTACATCAGTGTAGTGTAAAGGGAACATACTGCCCATGGGTAAGGCACTTATTTCCACACACTTGCTCAGTACATGAGTGTAGTGTAAAGGAACTGTACTGCCTATGGGTAAGGCACTTATTTCCACACTCTTTCACTGTACACCAGTGTTTTGTAAAAGAAACATGTACTGCCCATGCATAAGGCACTTATTTCCTCACACTTGCACAGTACATCATTGTAGCATAAAGGAGACATGTACTGCCCATGCATAAGGCACTTATTTCAACACACTTTCACAGTAGATAAATGTAGTGTAAAGGAGACATGTACTGCCCATGCATAAGGCACTTATTTCAACACACTTGCAAAGCACATCATTGTAATGTAAAGGACACATGTACTACCCATACATAAGGCACTTAGTTCCACACACTTGTACAGAACATCAGTATAGTGTAAAGGAAGCATGTAGTGCCCATGCATAATTATTTCCACACACTTGCACAGTACATTAATATAGTGTAAAGGAAATGTACTGCCCATGTGTAAGCCACTTATTCCATACACTTGCACAATACGTCAGTGTAGTGTAAATGAAATGTACTGCCCATGGGTAAGGCACTTATTTCCACACACTTGCACAAGATATGAGTGTAGTGTAAAGGAAACATACTGCCCATGGATAAGGCACTTATTTACACACACTTGCACAGTACATCATTATATTGTAAAGGAAACATACTGCCCATGGGTAAGGCACTTATTTCCACACACTTTCACAGTACATCAGTGTAGTTAAAGGAAACATGTATTGCCCATGTGCAAGGGACTTATTTAGACAACCTTGCGCAGTATATCAGTGTAGTGTAAAGGAAACATGTACTGCCCATGTGTAAGGCACTTATTTCCACACACTTGCACAGTACTTCATTGTACTGCAAAGGAAACATGTACTGCCTATGGATAAGGCACTTATTTCCAAACACTTGCACAGTACATCAGTTTAGTGTAAAGGAAATTTACTGCCCATGGGTAAGGCACTTATTTACACACACTTGCACAGTACATTGGTGTAGTGTAATGGAAATTTTCTGCCCATGGGTATGGAACTTATTTTTACACACTTACACAGTACATCAGTGTAGTGTAAAGGAAACATACTGCCCATGTTTAAGGCACTTATTTCCACACACTTGCACAGTACATCAGTGTAGTGTAAAGGAAACATGTACAGCCCATGCGTAAGGCACTTATCTCCACACACTTGCACAGTACATCAGTGTACTTTAAAGGAAACATGTACTGCCGATAAGTAAAGCACTTATTTCCACACACTTGCACAGTACATCAGTGTAGTGTAAAGGAAACATGTACTGTATATGCCTAAGGGACTTATTTCCACACACTTGCACAGTATATCAGTGATGGGTAAAGGAAATGTACTGCCCATGGGTAAGGCACTTATTCCACACACTTTCACAGTACATCCATGTAGTTAAAGGAAACATGTTCTGCCCATGCATAAAATACTTATTTCCACACACTTGCAGAGAATATCATTGGAGTGTAAAGGAAACATGTATTGCCTATGTGTAAGGCACTTATTTCCAGAAACTTGCACAGAGCATTAGTGTAGTGTAAAGGAAACATGTACTGCCCATGCGTAAGGCACTTATTTCCACACTATTGCACAGTACATCATTGTAGTGTAAAGGAAACATGTACTGCCTATGGGTAAAGCACATATATCCACACAATTGCACAGTACATCAGGGTAGTGTAAAGGAAACCTGTACTGCCCATGCATAAGGCATTTGTTTCCACACACTAGCACAGTACATCATGTAGTATAAAGGAAACATATACTGCTGATGCGTAAGGCACTTATTTCCACTCGCTTACACAGTACATCAGTGTAGTGTAAAGGAAGCATGTACTGCTCATGCATAATTATTTCCACACCATTGCACAGTACATCATTGTAGTTTAAAGGAAATATACTGCCCAGGGGTAAAGCACTTACTTCCATACACTTGCCCAGTACGTCAAGGTAGTGTAAAGGAAATGTACTGCCCATAGGTAAGGCAGTTATTTCCACACACTTGCACAGTACATCAGTTTAGTGTAAAAGAAATGTACTGCCCATGGGTAAGGCACTTATTTCCACACACTTGCACAGTACATCAGTGTAGTGTAAAGCAAAAGTACTGCCCATGGGTAAAGCACTTATTTCCACACACGTTCACAGTACACTGGTGTACTGTAAAGGCAACATGTACTGCCCATGCGTAAGGCACTTATTTCAACACACTTGCACAGTACATCATTGTACTGTAAAGGAAATATGTACTGCCGATGTGTAAGGCACTTATTTCCACACACGTGCACAGTACATCAGAGTAGTGTAAAGGAAACATGTACTGCCAATGCGTAAGGCACTTATTTCCATACACTTGCAAAGTATATATAAAGGAAACATACTGCCCATGAGTAAGGCACTTATTAACACACACTTGTACAGTACATCAGTGTAGTGTAAAGAAAACGTACTGCCCATGGGTAAGGCACTTACTTCCAAGCAATTTCACAGTACACCATTGTAATGTAAAGGAAACTTGTACTGCCCATGTGTAAGGCACTTATTTCCACACACTAGCACAGTATATCAGTGTAGAGTAAAGGAAACATGTACTGCCCATGCATAAGGCACTTATTTCCACACACTTGCACAGTAGATCATTGTAGTGTAAATGAAACATGTACTGTCCATGCATAAGACACTTATTTCCACACACTTGCACAGGACATCATTGTAGTGTAAAGGAAATGTACTGCCCATGTGTAAGGCATGTATTTCAACACACTTTTTCCACAGTATACCAGTGTAGTGTAAAGGAAACATGTACTGCCCATGCATAAGGAACGCATTTGCACACACTTGCACAGCACATCATTTTAGTGTAAAGGAAACATGATATGCAATACATAAGGCTCTTATTTGCACACACTTGCACAGTAGATCATTGTAGTGTAAAGGAAACATGTACGGCCCATGCATAAGAGAATTATTTCCACACACTTGCACAGGGCATCATTGTAGTGTAAAGCAAACATGTACTGCCCATGTGTAAGGCACTTATTTCCACACACTTGCACAGTATATCAGTGTAGTGTAAAGGAAATGTATTGCCCATGGGTAAGGCACTTATTCCACACACTTTCACAGTACATCCGTGTAGTTAAAGGAAACATGTACTGCCCATGCGTAAAATACTTATTTCCACATACTTGCAGAGAACATCATTGTAGTGTAAAGGAAACATGTATTGCCTATGTGTAAGGCACTTATTTCCACAAACTTGCACAATGCATTAGTGCAGTGTAAAGGAAACATGTACTGCCCATGCGTAAGGCACTTATTTCCACACTATTGCACAGTACATTATTGTAGTGTAAAGGAAACATGTACTGCCCATGGGTAAAGCACTTATTTCCACACAATTGCACAGTACATCAGTTTAGTGTAAAGGAAATGTACTGCCCTTGGGTAAGGCACTTATTTCCAAACAATTGCAAAGTACATTACTGTAGTGTTAATGAAACATACTGCCTGTGTTTAAGGCACTTACTTCCACACACTTGCACAGTACATCAATGTAGTGTAAAGGAAACATACTGCCCATGAGTAAGGCACATAATAACACACACTTGCAAAGTGCGTCAGTGTAGTGTAAAGCAAATGTACTGCCCATGGGTAAGGCACTTATTTCCACACATTTGCACAGTACATCAGTGTAGGGTAAAGGAAACATGTACTGCCGAAACATGTACTGCCGATGTATAAAGCACTTATTTTCACACACTTGCACAGTACATCATTGTAGTGTAAAGGAAACATGTACTGCCCATGCATAAGACACTTATTTCCACACACTTGCACAGTACATCAAGGTAGTGTAAAGGAAACCTGTACTGCCCATGCATAAGGCATTTATTTCCACACACTTTCACAGTACATCATGTAGTATAAAGGAAACATATACTGCCAATGCGTAAGGCACTTATTTCCACAGACTTACAAAGTACATCAGTGTAGTGTAAAGGAAGCATGTACTGTTCATGCATAATTATTTCCACACACTTGCAGAGTACATCAGTGTAGTGTAAAGGAAATGTACTGCCCATGGGTAAGGCACTTATTTCCACACACTTGCGCAGGACATCATTGTAGTGTAAAGGAAACATGTACTGTCCATGTGTAAGGCATGTATTTCAACACACTTGCACATTATATCAGTGTAGTGTAAAGGAAACATGTACTGCCCATGCATACGGAACTTATATCCAGACACTTGCACAGTACATCATTGTAGTGTAAAGGAAACATGTACTGCCCATATGTAAGGCACTTATTTCCACACACTTGCATAGTACATCATGTAGTATAAAGGAAACATATACTGCTGATGGGTAAGGCACATATTTCCACACACTTACACAGTACATCAGTGTAGTGTAAAGGAAGCATGTACTGCCCATGCATAAGGCACTTATTTCCACACACTTGCACAGTACATCAGTGTAGTGTAAAGGAAATGTACTGCCCATGGGTAAGGCACTTACTTCCATACACTTGCACAGTACATCATTGTAGTGTAAAGGAAATGTACTGCCCATGGGTAAGGCACTTATTTCCACACACTTGCACAGTACATCAGTGTAGTGTAAAGGAAACATACTGCCCATGGGTAAGGCACTTATTTCCACACACTTTCGCAGTACATCAGTGTAGTTAAAGGAAACATGTACTGCCCATGCGTAAAATACTTATTTCCACACACTTGCAGAGAACATCGTTGTAGTGTAAAGGAAACATGTACTGCCCATGTGTGAGGTACATATTTCCACACACTTGCACAGTACATCAGTGCAGTGTAAAGGAAACATGTACTGCATATGCGTAAGGCACATATTTTGAAACACTTGCACAGCACATCAGTTTAGTGTAAAGGAAACGTGCTGCCCATGGGTAAGGCACTTATTTCCACTCATTTTCACAGTACAGTGGTGTAGTGTAAAGGAAACATGTACAGCCCTTGTGTAAGGCACTTATTTCCACGCACTTGCACAGTACATCATTGCAGTGCAAAGGAAACATGTACTGCCCATGTGTAAGACACTTATTTACACACACTTGCACAGTACATCAGTGTAGTGTAAAGGAAACATGGACTGCATATGCGCAAAGCAATTTTATCCACAGCCTTGCACAGTAAATCAATGTAGTGTAATGAAAACGTACTGTCCAAGGGTAAGGCACTTATTTCCAAACACGTACACAGTACATCACTGTAGTGTAAAGGAAAGGTACTGCCCATGGTTAAGACATTTATTTCCACACACTTTCACAGTGCACTGGTATAGTGTATAGTAAACATGTCCTGCCCTTGTGTAAGGCACTTATTTCCACGTACATGCAAAGTACATTGTTGTAGTGTAAAGAAAACTTGTGCTGCCCATGTGTAAGACACTTATTTCTACACACTTGCATAGTACATCAGTGTACTGGAAAGGAAACATGTACTGCTAATGTGTAAGGCATTTTTGTCTACACACATGCACAGTGCATTATTGTAGTGTAATGGAAACATGTACTGCCAATGCGTATGACACTTATTTCCACCCACTTGCACAGTACATCAGTGTAGTGTAAAGGAAACATGTACTGCCCATGCATAAGGCACTTATTTCCACACACTTGCACAGTACATCAGTGTAGTGTAAAGGAAACATGTACTGCCCATGTGTAAGGCACTTATTTCCACACACTTGCAAAGTATATCAGTGTAGTGTAGTGTAAAGAAACTTACTGCCCATGAGTAAGGCAATTATTTCAACACACTTGCAGAGTACATCATTGTAGTGTAAAGGAAATGCACTGCCCATGGGTAAGGCACTTATTTCCACACACTTTCACTGTACACCATTGTAGTGTAAAGCAAATATACTGCCCATGTTTAAGGCACTTATTTCCATTCACTTGCACAGTACATTTTTGCAGTGTAAAGAAAACATGGTACTGTCCATGCGTAAAGCACTTATTTTCACACACTTGCACAGTACATCATTGTAGTGTAAAGGAAACATGTACCGCCCATGCGTAAGACGCTTATTTCCACACACTTGCACAGTACATCAGTGTAGTGTAAATGAAACATGTACTGCATATGCGTAAGACACTTATATCCACAGACTTGCACAGTAAATCAATGTAGTGTAATGGAAACGTACTGCCCATGGGTAGGGACTTATTTCCATACACTTTCACAGTACATCAGTGTAGTGTAAAGGAAACATACTGCCCATGGGTAAGGAACTTAATTCTACACATTTTCAGAGTACAATGGTGTAGTGTAAAGTAAACATGTACTGCCCATTCATATGGCACTTATTTCCATGCACTTGTACAGTACAACCTTTTAGTGTAAAGAAAACATGTACTGCCGATGCCTAAGGCACTTATTTCCAGACATTTGCATAGTACATCAGTATAGTGTAAAGGAAACATGTACTGCCGATGCATAAGGCACTTTTTTCTACACAGTTGCACAGTACATTGTTGTAGTGTAATGGGAACATGTATTGCCAATGCGTAAGGCACTTATTTCCACCCACGTGCACAGTACATCAGTGTAGTGTAAAGGAAACATGTACTGCTCATGCATAAGATACTTCTTTTCAAACACTTGCACAGTACATCATTGTAGTGTAAAGGAAACATGTACTGACCATGTGTAAGGTACTTATTTCAACACACTTGCACAGTACATCAGTGTAGTGTAAAGGAAACATGTACTGCCCATGCATAAGGCACTTATTTCCACACACTTGCACAGTACATCATTGTAGTGTAAAGGAAACATGTACTGCCCATGAGTAAGGCACTTATTTCCACACACTTGCACAGTACATCAGTGTAGTGTAAAGGAAACATACTGCCCATGGGTAAGGCACTTATTTCCACACACTTGCACAGTACACCAGTGTAGTGTAAAGGATACATGTACTGCCAATGTGTAAGGCACTTATTTCCACACACTAACATAGCATATCAGTGTAGTGTAAAGGAAACATGTAATGCCAATGCATAAGGCACTTATTTCCACACACTTGCAGAGAACATCATTTTAGTTTAATGGAAACATGAACTGCCGATGAGTAAGGCACTTATTTCCACACACTTGCACAGTACATCATTGCAGTGTTAAGGAAACTTGTTCTGCCCATTCATAAGGCACTTATTTCCACACACTTGCACAGTACATCATTGCAGTGTAAAGACAACATGTACTGCCCATGTGTAAGGCACTTATTTAAACACACTTGCACAGTACATCATTGCAGTGTAAAGGAATCATACTGCCCATGGGATTGGCACTTATTTCCACACACTTGTGCAGTACATCAGTGCAGTGTAAAGGAAACATGTACTGCCCATGTGTAAGGGGCTTTTTTCCACACACTTGCACAGTATATCAGTGTAGTGTAAAGGAAATGTACAGAACTTGGGTAAGGCACATAATAACACACCCTTGCAAAGTATGTCAGTGCAGTGTAAGGAAAATGTACTGCCCATGGGTAAGGCACTTATTTCCACACATTTGCACAGTACATCAGTGTAGGGTAAAGGAAACATGTACTGCCGATGCGTAAAGCACTTATTTTCACACACTTGCACAGTACATCATTGTAGTGTAAAGGAAACATGTACTGCCCATGCATAAGACACTTATTTCCACACACTTGCACAGTACATCTGTGTAGTGTAAAGGAAACATGTACTGCATATGTGTAAGGCACTTATATCCACAGACTTGCACAGTAAATCAATGTAGTGTAATGGAAACGTACTACCCATGGGTAAGGGTCTTATTTCAATACACTTTAACAGTACATCAGTGTAGTGTAAAGGAAACGTACTGCCCATGGATAAGACTCTTATTTCTACACACTTGCACAGTACATTGTCGTACTGTAAAGGAAACATGTACTGCTGATGTGTAAGGCACTTGTTTCTACACACTTGCACAGTACATTATTGAAGTGTAATGGGAACATGTACTGCCAATGCGTAAGGCACTTATTTCCACTCACTTGCACAGTACATCATTGTAGTGTAAAGGAAACATGTACTGCCCATGCATAAGGCACTTATTTCCACACACTTACACAGTACATCAGTGTAGTGTAAAGGAAACATGTACTGCCCATGCATAAGGCACTTATTTCCACACACTTGCAAATTACATCAGTGTAGTGTAAAGAAAAATACTGCCCATGAGTAAGACACTTATTTCCACACACTTGCACAGTTTATCAGTACAGTGTAAAGGAAACGTACTGCCCATGGTTAAGGCACTTATTTCCACACACTTGCACAGTACATTAGTGTAGTGTAAAGGAAACATATGCTGCCGATGCGTAAAGCACTTATTTCCAAGCACTTGCACAGTACATCATTGCAGTGTAAAGGAATCATACTGCCATGGGTTAGGCACTTATTTCCACACACTTGCACAGTACATCAGTGCAGTGTAAAGGAAGCATGTACTGCCGATGTGTAAGGGACTTTTTTCCACACACTTGCACGGGATGTCATTGTAATGTAAAGGAAACATGTACTGCCCATGCTAAGACACTTATTTCCACACACTTGCACGGTATATCAGTGTAGTGTAAAGGAAATGTACTGCCCAATGGTAAGGCACTTAGTTCCACACACTTGCACAATACATTAGTGTAGTGTAAAGGAAACGTACTGCCCATGGGCAAGGCACTTATTTCCACACACTTGCACAGTACATCAGCATTGGGTAAAGGAAACATGTACTGCCCATGCATCAGGCACTTATTTCCATATGCTTGCACACTACATCATTGTAGTGTAAAGGAAACATGTACTGAACATGCGAAAGGCACTTATTTTCACACACTTGCACATTACATCAGTATTGTGCAAAGGAAGCATGTACTGCCCATACATAAGGCACTTATTTCCACAAACTTGCACAGTGCATCAGCGTTGGGTAAAGGAAACATGTACTGCCCGTGCATAAGGCACTTAATTCCACATGCTTGCACACTACATCATTGTAATGTAAAGGAAACATGTACTGAACATGTGGAAGGCACTTATTTTCACACACTTGCACAATACATCAGTGTAGTGCAAAGGAAACATGTGCTTCCCATGTGTAAGCCACTTTTTTCCACACACTTGCACAGTATATCACTGTAGTGTAAAGGAAACGTACTTCCCTTGTTAAGGCACTTATTTTCACACACTTGCAAGGTATATCAGTGTAGTGTAAAAGAAACATGTATTGCCCATGTTAAGGCCCTTATTTCCACACACTTGCACAGTACATCAGTGTAGTGTAAAGGAAACATGTACTGCCCATGCATAAGGCACTTATTTCCACACACTTGCACAGTACATCATTGTAGTGTAAAGGAAACATGTACTGCCCATGCGTAAGGCACTTATTTCCACACACTTGCACAGTACATCAGTGTAGTGTAAAGGAAACACGTACTACCGATGCAAAGGCACTTATTTCTACACACTTGGACAGTACGTCAGTGTAGTGTAAAGGAAGCATGTACGGCCCATGCGTAATTATTTCCACACACTTGCACAGTACATCAGTGTAGTATAAAGGAAATGGACTGCCCAAGGGTAAGGCAATTATTTCCACACACTTGCACAGTACATCAGTTTTGTGTAAAGGAAACATACTGCCCATGGTTAAGGCACTTATTTTCACACTTGCACAGTGTAGTGTAAAGGAAATGTACTGCCCATGGGTAAGGCACTTATTTCCATACACTTGCACAGTACATCAGTGTTGGGTAAAGGAAACGTACTGCCCATGGGTAAGGCACTTATTTCCAGACACTTTCACTGTACACCAGTGTTGTATAAAGGAAATATGTACTGCCAATGCATAAGGCACTTATTTCCACACACTTGCACATTACATCAGTGTAGTGTAAAGGAAGCATGTACTGCCAATGCATAAGGCACTTATTTCCACACACTTGCACAGTACATCATTGTAGTGTAACGGAAACATGTACTGCCCATGTGTAAGGCACTTATTTCCACACACTTGCACAGTACACCATTGCAGTGTAAAGGAAACTTGTACTGCCCATGGGTAAGGCACTTATTTCCACACACGTGCACAGTACATCATTGTAGTGTAAAGGAAACATGTACTGGCCATGAGTGAGACACTTATTTCCACACACTTGCACAGTACATCAGTGAAGTGTAAAGGAATTATACTGCCCACGGGTAAGGCACTTATTTCCACACACTTGCACAGTAACTCAGTTTAGTGTAAAGGAAACATACTGCCCATGGTTAAGGCACTTATTTCCACACTTGCACAGTACATTAGTGTAGTCCAAAGGAAACGTACTGCCCATTGCTAAGGCACTTATTTCCACACACTTGCACAATACATCAGTGTAGTGTAAAGGAAACATACTGCCCATGGGTAAGGCACTTATTTCCACACACTTTCACTGTACACCAGTGTTGTATAAAGGAAACATGTACTGCCCATGCATAAGGCACTTATTTCCACACACGTGCACAGTACATCATTGTAGTGTAAAGGAAACATGTACTGCCCATGTGTAAGGCACTTATTTCAATACACTTGCACAGTATATGAGTGTAGTGTAAAGGAAACATGTACTGCCCATGCATAAGGCACTTATTTCCACACACTTGCACAGTACATCATTGTAGTGTAAAGGAAACATGTACTGCCCATACTTTCGGCACTTATTTCCAAACACTTGCACAGTACATCAGTGTAGTGTAAAGGAATAATGTACTGAACATGTGTAAGGCACTTATTTCCACACACTTGCACAGTACATCAGTGTAGTGTAAAGGAAATGTACTGCCCATGTGTAAGGCACTTATTTCCACACACTTGCACACTTCATCATTGCAGTGTGAAGGAAACATGTACTGCTCATGCATAAGGCACTTATTTCCACACACTTGCACATTACATCAGTGTAGTGTAAAGGAAGCATGTACTGCCAATACATAAGGCACTTATTTCCACACACTTGCACAGTACATCATTGTAGTGTAACGGAAACATGTACTGCCCATGTGTAAGGCACTTATTTCCACACACTTGCACAGTACACCATTGCAGTGTAAAGGAAACTTGTACTGCCCATGGGTAAGGCACTTATTTATACACACTTGCACAGTACATCAGTGTAGTGTAAAGGAAACATACTGCCCATGTTTAAGCCACTTATTTCCATACACTTGCACAGTACCTTATTGTAGTGTAAAGAAAACATACTGCCCATGTGTAAGGCACTTATTTCTACACACTTGCACAGTACATCAGTGTAGTGTAAAGGAAAATGTTCTGCCAATGCGTAAAGCACTTATTTTCACACACTTGCACAGTACATCAGTGTAGTGTAAAAGAAATATGTACTGCCCATGTGTAAGGCACTTATTTACACACACTTGCACAGTACATCAGTGTAGTGTAAAGGAAATTTACTGCCCATGGGTAAGGCACTTATTTCCCCACACTTTCACAGTACACTGGTATAGTGTAAAGGAAACATGTACTGCCCATGCGTAAGGCATTTATTTCCAGGCACTTGCACAGTACATCAGTGTAGTGCAATGGAAATGTTCTGCCCATGGGTAAGGCACTTATTTCCACATACTTGCACAAATGTACTGCCCATGGGTAAGGCACTTATTTTCACATACTTGCGCAGTACATCAGTGTAGTGTAAAGTAAACATACTGCCTATGGGTAATGCACTTATTTCCACACACTTGCACAGTACATCAGTGTAGTGTAAAGGAAACGTACTGCCCATGGGTAAGGCACTTATTTCCACACAATTTCACATCAGACTGGTGTAGTGTAAAGGAAACATGTACTGCCCATGCACAAGGCATTTATTTCCACACATTTGCACAGTACATCATTGTAGTGTAAAAGAAACTTGCACTGCCCATGTGTAACACACTTGCATGGTATATCATTGAACTGTAAAGGAAACATGTACTGCTGATGTTTAAGGCACTTTTTTCCTCACACTTGCACAGTACATCATTGTAGTGTAAAGGAAAAATGTACTGCACATGCATAAGTCACTTATTTCCACACACTTGCACAGTACATCAGTGTAGTGTAAAGAAACATACTGCCCATGGGTAAGGCACTTATTTCCACGCACTTGCACAGTACATCAGTGTAGTGCAAAGGAAATGTACTGCCCATGGGTAATGCACTTATTTCCACACACTTTTACAGTACATCAATGTTGTGTAAAGAAAACATACTGCCCTTGAGGAAGGCACTTATTAACACACACATTCACAGTATACCAGTGTAGTGTAAAGGAAACATGTACTGTCCATGTGTAAGGCACTTACTTCTACACATTAGCACAGTATATCAGTGTAGTGTAAAGGAAACATGTACTGTCCATGTGTAAGGCACTTACTTCTACACATTAGCACAGTATATCAGTGTAGTGTAAAGGAAACATGTACTGCCCATGCATAAGGCGCTTATTTCCACACACTTGCACAGTACGTTAGTGTAGTGTAAAGGAAACATGTACTGCCTATGTGTAAGACATTTATTTCCACACACTTGCACAATACATCACTGTAGTTTAAAGGAAACATGTACTGCCGATGTATAAGGCACTTATTTCCACACACTTGCATGGTACATCATTGCAGTGTAAAAAAAACATACTGCCCATGGATTAGGCACTTATTTCCACACATTTGCACAGTACATCATTGTACTTTAAAGGAAACATGTACTGCCGATGTGTAAGGCACTTATTTCTACACACTTGCAGAGTACATCAGTGTAGTGTAAAGGAAAATGTTTTGCCAATGCGTAAAGCACTTATTCTCACACACTTGCACAGTACATCAGTGTAGTGTAAAGGAAACATGTACTGCCCATGTGTAAGACACTTATTTCCACACACTTGCACAGTACATCAGTGTAGTGTAAAGGAAACGTACTGCCCATGGGTAAGGCACTTATTTCCACACACTTTCACAGTACACTGGTGTAGTGTAAAGGAAACATGTACTGCCCATGTGTAAGGCGTTTATTTCCATGCACTTGCACAGTACATTAGTGTAGTGCAATGGAAATGTACTGCCCATGGGTAAGGCACTTATTTCCACATACTTGCACAGTACATCAGTGTAGTGTAAAGGAAACATACTGTCCATGGTAAGGCACTTATTTCCACACACTTTCACAGTACACTGGTGTAGTGTAAAGGAAACATGTACTGCCCATGCATAAGGCATTTATTTCCACATATTTGCGCAGTACATCATTGTAATGTAAAGGAAACTTGCACTGCCCATGTGTAACACACTTGCATGGTACATCATTGTACTGTAAAGGAAACATGTACTGCCGATGCATAAGGCACTTATTCCACACACTTTCACAGTACATCATTGTAGTGTAAAGGAAACATTAAGGCACTTATTCCACACACTTTCACAGTACATCATTGTAGTGTAAAGGAAACATGTACTGCACATGCATAAGGCACTTATTTCCACACACTTGCACAGTACATCAGTGTAGTGTAAAGAAGCATACTGCCCCTGGGTAAGGCACTTATTTCCACACACTTGCACACTACATCAGTGTAGTGTAATGGAAATGTACTGCCCATGGGTAAGGCACTTATTTCCACACACTTTTACAGTGCATCAATGTTGTGTAAAGAAAACATACTGCCCATGAGGAAGGCACTTATTAACACACACTTGCACAGTACATCAGTGTAGTGAAGAAAAACATACTTCCCATGGGTAAGGCACTTATTTCCACACACATGCACAGTTCACCAGTGTAGTGTAAAGGAAACATGTACTGTCCATGTGTAAGGCACTTATTTCTATACATTAGCACAGTATATCAGTGTAGTGAAAAGGAAACATGTACTGCCCATGCATAAGGCACTTATTTCCACACACTTGCACAGTACGTTAGTGTAGTGTAAAGGAAACATGTACTGCCTATGTGTAAGGCACTTATTTCCACACATGCACAGTACATCACTGTAGTTTAAAGGAAACATGTACTGCCAATGTGTAAGGCACTTATTTCCCACACTTGCACAGTACATCATTGCAGTGTAAAAGAAACATACTGCCCATGGGTTAGGCACTTATTTCCACACATTTGCACAGTACATCAGTGCAGTGTAAAGGAAGCATGTACTGCCAATCCGTAAGGCGCTTATTTCCACACACTTGCACAGGTTATCAGTGTAGTGTTAAGGAAACGTACTGCCCATGGTAAGGCACTTTTTTCACACACTTTCACTGTGCACCAGTTTAGTGTAAAGGAAACATGTACTGCCAATGAGTAAGACACCTATTTACACACAATTGCACAGTACATCAGTGTAGTGTAAAGGAAATGTACTGCCCCTGGTAAGGTAGTTATTTCCACACACTTACACAGTACATCAGTGTAGTTTAAAGGAAACATACTTCCACACACTTTCAAAGTATATCATTGTAGTGTTAAGGAAACATGTACTGCCCATCTGTAAGGCACTTGTTTCCACACACTTGCACAGTACATCATTTTAGTGTAAAGGAAACATGTACTGCCCATGAGTAAGGCACTTATTTCCACACACTTGCCAGTACATCATTGTAGTGTAAAGGAAACGTATACTGCTCATGTGTAAGGCACTTATTTCCAAATGCTTGCACAGTACATTACTGTAGTGTAAAGGAAACATGTTCTGCTGATGCATAAGGCACTTATGTCCACAGACTTGCACAGTACATCAGTTTAGTGTAAAAGAAATATGTATTGCCCATTTGTAAGGCACTTATTTGCACACACTTGCACAGTACATCAGTGTAGTGTAAAGGAAACAAGTACTGCCCATGGGCAAGGCACTTATTTCCTCACACTTGCACATTACATCATTGTAGTGTAACGGAAACTTACTGCCCAATTATAAGGCACTTATTTCCACACACTTGCGCAGTACATCAGTGTAGTGTAAAGGAAACATGTAGTGCTCATGGGTAAGACACTTATTTACACACACTTGCACAGTACATCAGTGTAGTGTAAAGGAAACACGTACTGGCCATGTGTAAGGCACTTATTTCCACACATGCACTGCCCATGGGAAAGGCACTTGCTTCCATGCATTTGCAAAGTACATCAGTGTAGTGTAAAGGAAACAAGAGACAAAAGAATATCTTCATAATGGATTATGTTTCTATTGTTCTTTAATGAAAAGGATAAAAGGTCTGACATCACTGACTGTTAGTTTCAGTCACTGGTTCTTTAAGCAACATGAAAATAAAGCAAATGAGTTAAAAACTTACTCTATGCCTCATTAGTGAAAGTCTGCATGACTGAAAGGTGTGGTTATTCGCTCTAGGATTGATCATAGTTCTCATAAATATACATTTCAAATATGCAGAGATTTGCAGAATGTACCTGATTTTTTTATATATTTTGCCCTGTCCCTCATAAAATATTTTAGAATGTTCTACTGAGCATATCTCAACAGACATTTTCACTACTAAGGAATGCTTTAGAGGCTAAACTTCTTTCTATTAGGATATGCTTGTTTTACTATGGGCAAACTGACTGGGTGTCCAATCAGTGTGCATATTTTTAAATGTTTACGAACCTTTATTGTATTATATTACTTTCATCATACATTAAAAAGTGTATTACTTTCTTCGGATATCAAGTATAAAGTAGTCCTATACATACTAAAAGAAAGATGGACAGAACGACAGATAGAAGGACAGACAGATGGATAGATAGATATTGCTTTGTTTCTAATAAACACTGGAACCAGCCTTCCCATTTGAAATCCATGTTTATTAATAAGGTTTGTAAGCTAAGAAAATGAAGCTTCGGGTTATTGCTCTGGAGGCTTTTACACGTTCAAATCAAAAACAACATTTCTTTATACTGAAATGCTTTATTTCCATACAGACTGGGTTTTAGTATAGTAGCTAGCAAAATAAATGAATAGTACATGCAGAGACCCCTCAAAAAAATAATAAAATAACAGATGTCTTTGGGTTTCTACCAAGAATGATAAACCAAAATATCTACTCCTTCCACAGAGGCAATGGATGAACACTGCTGGCCTCTCCACTAAAGAGTTTCATAGGTTCATAAGAATTTGTTCACAAGGGCCTTTCTGAGAGATGAACCATTTACATCCTGTCTGTGTCCATTAGAGACATAGGTGCCAAACCAGGGATAAATGTCCTGTTCCCCATTCAGTTGTTTAAGTTGCACTTGAATTGGGCTATGGAGGAACTCTGCTTCATATGGATGTGGAGCATGTTTCAAAGATAGGGTAGTCTCTGTGATACATAACTGTCTTTCCAGCTGGTCCTATTTATATCACAGGAAGGGTTACCCTTCTGCCAACTTGAGACACACTCTTGATTGCCTTCTTTCTTCCATCTGGTATATAAAATTCGTCTGCTCTCTCAGAACCCTCTTCAAACCAATTCGAAACCAAAGGCCTCAAATTGGTTCAAATCAGGACACTGGACTTTAAATACCTCTCTGTGCAGCTTTCTGTCACTAATCCTTAAATTGATTATCTAGCACAAGGTTACCTGAGCTTTCTGAGACATTTAAAGTGGCAATGATCACTAAGTGATATCCCAATTCACCAACTATGAGGCCATCAGTTTATGTCTCACCACAATGGCTGCATATAACCATACATCACATGTGCATTATAAAGGCTACAGGCTTTGTGATGCTTACATCTGAGGCTTCCATCAAATTGTTCTAAAAAACCCAGGAGCTATGAGAATGGGCTACAAGCATAACATATTCTTTAGCTGCCTAAAGGCCTGCCTCATTGAATTTGTCCACTTCAACTTAAGCACAGCATTACTTTTAGTGAGGTTAGTCCAGGGACAAGCAATACTGGTAAAATGAGGAACAAATTTCTGATATCGTCTCAGGACCAGATCAACTTGTACTTGTTTTATAATAATTGTCGTGGACCAGTTTTCCTCAAGCCTTTGGCTTATTACATAGGTGTGGCTATCTGAGGTAACTGTTTCTTAGCTGAATTAGTCAGCAATGCAGCCTGATGCAGAAAGCTAACCTGACTCGAACTTCAGGTTGCAGGTTCTTCCAATATTCATAGAATAGTTTAATGTCACCCAGGTAGGCTGCTGCATATCTACTGTCTGATGTAAGGATTGTATCCATCAGTCTCTGAAATGATGGGTGTTCTCCATGGAGTCAAAAAGGCAACACTCTATAATGGAAGAGCACAGACAGTATGGATATATATATATATATATTTTTTTTTTCTCAACATCTCGACTCAAATGATTTTTGCTAAAAGGGGCACAAAAAAGAAGAACATGTGCTTTGATTACTTATTTGTGGTCTTACTTAGTATGGGGTTCCTGGAACAGTTTGTGCACTTATTAAAGTCTATGTACATTGGCTCGTGTGCCTCACATAAGGCAATGTCTGGATTGCAGCTGTTTCAACAAACAGGGACACCAGTCAAGGCTGTCAACTGTCCCCTTTATTGTTTGCTGTATATCTATAGACCTTAGTATAGGAGATGAGAGTCTCATTAGTTGTGGGCTACCACTGAGGATTTGGGGGACTGAACTTTTGCAGATGATTCTCATTTTACTAACTAATCCCCAGCTGGATCTTCCCGTGGTCTTTGACATGATTCAAAGGTTTTGAAGATTCTCTGGGTACAATATTAGCATATATAAAAGAAAGGTGGTTTTGCTAAATGTATCCAATCTTTCAGCACTTGTTCAAAGATTTCTCTTCACTGGCAATCATAGCGCATTGAAGTATCTTCATCTTTGGGGTACTAAATAAGTGGAGGGCTCTGAAAAGAGGACTTTGGACTAGAAAATGGTAAGAGAATTGAAAAATACTTCCAAAAATGGACTGTCCTGATTTTAGACCTAGACCAAAAAATTCAGGCATTAAATTGGAACATTTTGCCCCCTTTTCCATATAACTACCAGGCATGATACCTCTGAGATCATCCATGTGCAACTAACATCGGGCAAATCTGCAATGCAAATTGTGGCCTGCTACAGATCACCCTCCATGACCCAGGACCACCAGTCCACCTTTCTGGAGACACTGGAAAACATGAAGGTCCTACCGAACACCCTGATCTTGGGAGATTTCAATTATCCTACCATTAACTGGGAAAACTACTTGAGTACAAACTCCCAGGCTCAGTGCTTCCTGGAATTTATCAACTCAAATGCCCTGGATCAGCTGGTAAACTCCCCTACCAGATGCCATAACATATTGGACCTGGTCATCACCAACATGGGTGACAGATGCTCCATACCGGAGGTCAACCTGTCACTGGTTAGATCAGACCATAAACTAATCACCCTGGATGTCCACACCCCACCACCACCCCCAACCAAGGAAACCACAGTGAAAAACTTTTCTAAAGCAAACTTCACCTTACTTAAGGCAGAAATGGTAAGTTTCACAGCCCCCATGCTAAAGGATAACACTGCCCAAGATGCAGAATCCTTTACAATTGCACTCTATGAGCACCTACAAGGATGCATGGATCGTGCCATCCCTAGCAAAACCAAGACTCACTCTCCTAAGAGAAGGAAACCAGTCTGGTGGACCCCTGCCATAAACAGGTTATACAACAAAAGGAGGAAACTAGTTCAGAAAAAAAGCAAATCCCAAGAAGGAAAGACATCCCTGATCAGTATAAGTAAGAAACTAAGGTCCCTCATAAATTCAACCAAGGCTAACTTCGAAAGAAAAATAGCCAAGGATTCAAAAGATAACAACAAAGCCTTCTTTAGCTATGTCAAGAATCATAAGTGGCAACTCGCAGATATGCTCTGAGATAGTGAAAAATAGCACAAAATAAACTGAACCTACTGATATTGCCAACATACTGACAGATAGATTCAGTGCAAACTTCACCTCCCTCTCACCTTCAAAAGGGCCCACAACAATACTGGAAAAGTGTAGAGTCCCAGAAATCACAGAAGCACAGGTGAAAACAGCCCTTTCAAAAGCCAAAAACACAGCATCAATGGGGCCAAATGATGTCCCAGGCTGCGTCTTGCACAAACTGCAGAACAAACTAACCCCCCACCTAAACACGCTGTTCAACCTCAGCCTCTCCACAGGCTACATGCCCATAGAATGGTGCACAGCAATGGTTATTCTGCTCCACAAAGGAGGGGCCACAACTGACCCTGGTAACTATCACCTCATATGCCTGTCTAGCCTGGTCTTCAAGGCTATGGAGTGCATCTTCATGGAACTCATTAACAAAGACATTGGGAGCCTCCAAACACTTGTTCTGACCCAGTTTGGCTTTGTTAAGGGCAGATCATGCCTACTAAACCTGGTTGACTTCTTTGACACAGTTACCAAGGCCATAGATGAGAGAAAGGTGGTTCACACAGCCTGCCTTGACCTCACCAAGGCTTTTGGCACCATTCCCCACTCAGGTAATTATAGAAAAACTCACCAACCTGAACATAAATCACTACGTCACAAGATGGTTTGCCAGCTGGCTTACAGACAGAACTCCCACGGTAAGAATAGCGGGCTCCGGGTCTGACTCTAAACCAGTCACAAGAGGTGTCCCACAAGGCTCGGTTCTGGGACCCCTACTGTTCGGTATATATTTCTCAGAAGTACAGGCAAACACAGGAGGACTATGGCTAACCAAGTTCGCCGATGACTGCAAAGTGGGAGCCATAATTGACTCTCTGGCTGACACGGACATCCTCCAAAAAGGCCTTACTGAGACAGACCAATGTATATCCAAAAAGTAATCCAGCACAAGGAAAGGTAAATAAGTTACAGGCTTTATTGTGGCAAACTCAAATAAATAGCAAACCGGTTTCGGCTGAAAGTTCAAGCCTTCCTCAGTGCAACAAAAAATTCCCTTACTGAGACAGACACCTGGTGTCAAAGTCATGGCCTCAAGCTAAATGCCAAAAAATGCATAGTCATCCCGTTTGGGAAAAACAAAACAGCCACGAATTACCACATAGGCAGCAGCCCCCTTAATACAGAAGAGGTAATAAGAGATATGGGGACCCAGGTAGATAGTAATTTCTCCTTTAACAATCATATTGCCAAAGTAATTAGGAAATCCTTCTATGTGGCCCATCTAATTACTAAGGGGTTCGCATCTAGAAATAAAGAGGTATAGTGCCCCTCTACTCGTCACTCATCAGACCCATCATAGAGTACAATGCCCCATTTGGGATGTATCTCACAAGACACTTCCAACAGCTTGAAAGACCACAAAAGCACCTCACCAAAAGGATTACTGTCCTCAAACATATGTCCTATGCAGTCCGACTGAAAAAACTCCGGCTGTACTCAGTGGCATATCGCTTACTCAGAGGTGATCTCTGCCTGACTTAGAAAGCCATGTCCAACTCAGAATTGATGGACATGCTCCACCTAAAGAAATCCAAGTCACTGCAAGCCACGTGTTCTAGTGAGCTAAACCTCGCCACAACAATAAATAGAACATGCTGCAGGGATAGATTCCTGTCACAGAGACTCCCCATGCTTTGGAACAAAATTCCTCACTACATTAGGCAAAGCCCCTCACTAACACTCGTCAACAGAAGCCTTGATGAGTGAATGGGTAACAGAAAATACACCCCTGGTATCACTTCATTGGCTCTGCTTGACAGAGGCTTAGTTAATTAATCAATGGGGTGGCAAAAGCCAACACACTCTGGATAGGCTTATAAATGCCCTCGGGCAGATAGCCTAGTACCTACCTATGAACCTATGAACCTATTAGGGCATTCTTCAAGCTGCACAATCTTTCAGTCTACAAAAAAAGAGGATGAATGATTTTAATCTGGGAAAAGCAGAATTCTGGGATTCCTTGGAAAAGTTAGGGCTTGTTAGTTACCTCAGAAGAGTTGTGGTTCCACAGCTGGAATTGTATTGTAATGTAAATGCCCTGGCTATTCTCTAGTATATGTATCTTAAATTGTTAATGCCCTGTGTAGCATATAGACTGGTATGACATCTCTTTAGCAGGGTGTATCTACTGGGTTATATAGACCTGTATGACATCTTTTTAAATGGGCACTTTATTCTGGGGCTGCCAAAAAGTATGTTTGTAGTATGACATGAAATGCTGAAAATGTTTAAGTTGTCTTCCTCTATCAGTAATCAAGGATTCTTTTCTGAACATCTGATGCACTCAGAATCCATGGGAGTGAGTAGCCGGCTTACTGGTGGGGGTAGGCTCAAGACATCCCTGAAGTACTGGCATCAGTTCCTTATGAATGGTTGAATCCTGGACTAGTAATAAGTGCGGGATCAGTAAAAGTTGCCATTGCGTTATGATCTGGGATATCAAGGCACGGTGGCAGAGCTTAGGACAGTAGAGAGGACTAAGCATACAGATCTTAGGGAGGCTGACATAATCTTGGTGAGAGATGTTAAAAGTAGATTGACCTCAGCAAGGGCTTGATTTCTAAATTTTATAAAGCTCTAGCTATATCTAATTATTATATGGAGATAAAACATAAAATAGTAATAGGAAAGGAGTTTTTTCATACAGATATCAGAGAGGGAATCCATACCTCTCAACTGTACAGATTTTCGCAGACTGTCTAGATTTCTGTGTCATATTTTTGGGGTGTGTTCCTCCTAAAATCTGTACTTTTCTGGCAATAGCTGAGGACTGAAGTCATTAAATAATGACAAACATTTGAGTTTAAGACTCAACATCCTTCAGAAAATTCATGCTAATGAAAAACATATTGTTCTATTAATTTCTAAGTGATATTTAAAATCTGTCCCTATTTGTCTCCCCATCATTTTAGGCTTTGTCCAGATTTTTTGCTCTAAGAGGTTAAGAGGTATGAAATTATCTGTTCGGAGGTATTAAGTGAGGTTAAGTATCATTACATGAATTTTATCTGAGTAAGTTTTTATGTTTAAAAATGAAAGTGCTCATCAGTAAAGTTTTAAAGTTTTAAAGAAAGTAAATTATTAAAGATTTTTGTAGTGCGAAGTCTACTTTAGTTCATTCTTTTGGAACATAGAGTCTGTAGTTCATCTTAGTTTGCGTGATTGTCATAATTCCAAGGACTGACATTGAGACAAGTGAAATTGTACAAAAAGGGACTTTGAATTGCCCATTTCTTTGCAGTGTAGTTTCCTTGGAGGTAATATATTTCAAAGTAGTTGGTTCGTGTTTAACCCCTCCCCCCACATGTAGTGGTAAGAGGGAAACATTTCCTTGCAAAAGAATATTTAAAATGTACCCTGTTAGCATTTTTGCATACATGTAGTTGTTGAAGTTGAAATTAAGATAAGGAGTCCTCTGTTGTGCAGAAATCTTTGTCAGGTATATGTCCTTCGATGACTGGCTGCGAGTTTAATAGTGGTCATTTTGCTTTGTTAAGGATGAGTCAGTGATGCTCACATGTTGTGGCGTTGATGAACTGACAAATGGAACTGGACGTGGTTTGAAGGGCAGTGACATTTTCTGTTGACGCAGAGGACATAATGGAAAGACTGTACTCCAGTTTGGATAGTAAAGTTCCTTTATCAAGTAGCAGACCTGGCAGAAGGGTGAGAAGACAGGAGATATCTTTTGAACAGGAAAAGCATGGTATTTATTTTTGTGTTGTTTTTTTTTCTATGCATGTGAGAAAGTTCAGGATTGGGTCAAGCTCTATGCCCAAATATTAACTTTAAGAAGGTCACATTTTATGTAGATCTTTCTTTTCTAGTATGTAAAGCTAGCACTTAGGACTTTAACCTGTAACACAGTATGTAAAGATAGTACTTAGGACTTTAACCGGTAACACAGAAAGGCTTTGTGTGAAGCTAAGCTTAGGCAGCTAGTTAGTGCATCAAACAGCACTAATACCAGATCATAGCACTATCTAACATCTAGTAATACCATATCACAGCACTATCTAACATCTAGTAATACCAGATCATAGCACTATCTAGCATCTAGCCTCAACCCTAGACACCACTCAGGTGACTCCAGTTAAACCAGGTCCTTAAGCCATAATAGCCCAACTCTAATACAGGTCCTGAAAACATGGACATGTAATTTCCTAATGTCTCTGTGGCCATCTTGGTAGATATGTACATCTGGAGACAATGCAGCAATTGTTTCATATACTCAGACAAACTTTTAATCCTTAAAGGAACTAACAGAGTATGTGGGAGATGTACATACATAACTTTGTTGAACATCAACAAGGTTGTCAGTAACACACACACTACATTCTTCACACATGCTGCTCACAACATACACAGGCATTTGTATGCTGAGGTACTTAAAAGAAACCATTCCAAACCTCAAAGTTTTCCTAAGTTATAAAACAACAGCAACTATCCTCAGCAATCCCTAAAGCACACACCAAAATCAAAACCTTTGAACAGACACAAGCCTACACCCAATGACCCCCCCAAGAACAAAACTCATAAGGCAAGCAATCACTTTAGATTGTACTCTTGTCATGGGAGAGTCTATTATATGACACACAGATGCCCCTCTCACCAGACTGGCCAAGGAGAAGATAACGGTCAGTTACATATCTGGAGCCAGGGTCCGCAATATCATGCACGAGCTAAAGTCACTGCACCACAGGTACCAATGTGATTCTCTCATAGTATATGTGGTTGTAAATGACCTGAGATTCACTTCACTGGACTATGTGAAAAGGGGCATTATAGAGCTCTCTGAGTATGTGACACCAACAGGTACATGCCTCGTACTGAGCAGCAGTCTACCTTCGCCAAGGATGATGCCACATTATGAACAGAAAATTATTGATTTTAATAATTGGTCTATTTTTTGTGTCACTCCAGGGAATTCAATATCTATCAGCATGGGAGAAAATGGTTAGCAGACCATGGTGCATTGCCAAGGATGGGTCTGCATTTGCCTGTCACTGCTGGGTATGTGGATATTGTTTAAAACCCTTAGAGCCTTTTTTTTTAGGCAATGTCAAAATGACAAAACTACCAATATAGCAAAATAAAAAATAAAAACTCAAAAGTGACCTAAAGGTGTTGCTGCTGGAAGCCTAAACAAGAAACTTCACACCTTACAAGCTCTCCTCATTTTCGAGAATGTAGACATCTGTACTGTTACTGAGACTTGGTTTAAATCCACATAAATTACTCTGATAGTGCAAAATTACAGTGCCTTCCACACATTTTATCAACATCAGAACAGACAGGCGCTAACGGTGGAGGTGTCTCAGTCTATGTTAGTAACGAATACAACTCCAGATTGGTTAAACAGGATGATGTCCTGGAACTCATCCACATCCACGTCTCCATAAACAATGTTCCTTACCATGTCCTGGCCAGCTACAGCTCACCCTCTATGACTCACATATCTCATAACTCTTACCTAGATGTACTAGATGCACTCACCATCCAACCAAATACCCCATTTATGGGAGATTTTAATCACTCATCTATAGACTGGGAAAAGTACACTTCCTCCAACTCACAGGCAGAACATTTTCTGGACTTCATCAACACAAACAGCTTGGACCAGATAGTGCACACTCCAACCAGAGAATCAAACATATTGGACCTAGTGCCCACCAATATGGGAGAGTGTTGCACCCCCAGGTGTCACATCCTCATGATTGAGGTTCTACCCCAAAGCTACTTTCCTCAGAATAAAAATCAACCCAGAAAACCAAACTAAATGCAAAATTATTTTAAAGCAAACTATGTCCTACTAAGCAACAGTTTGTTAAAATTCATGGCTCCTCTAAAACCTGAGAACATAGCCACCTGTGCAAGACTATTTATAGAAACCCTGCACAAAAAAATAAATGTCTCCATTGAGACTGCTGTACCTACCAGAATTAAGCCCAGATCTAACTCCAAAAAACATCCCCAGTGGTAGAATCCTTACTTTAACAGGGTATATAACAAAAGAAAAAAGTCACGGCCAAAAAAAAAATCAGAAGAGCAACCTCAAAGAGACAAATGTTATTTATTTATTTGTCATTTTTTTCCTGGGAAAGTCTGACTAGGTCATGAGGTACCCATTTTCAGCAGAGCCCAGGGAGAAGAGCTCCAGATATATATGGTTAATAGAATGAAAAACTAGACAGACATAATAAAGTAATAATATTTAAGCACAGATATGAAAACACATTAGTTTGTGAGAATGAGAACTTAATAGACATAATAAAGTTATAGTGTTCACGCATAAATTATATGGAAAGCCTGATAACAGGAATATGCAGCATTATTTATATAATTGATTATTATCATAACGATTATTAATATTCTAGTGGTCATAAATATGGTAACAGATTATATTGGTGAAGGCGTAGGATAGTGCAAGTACAGAAAGGTAGGGCGTGATGGGGATAGTAGGAATAGATGTGGAAAAGGTACGAGTGCAACTTCAGTGGAGTATGTGTAGAGGAAGGGAGGGAGGGTAGGGTAGGGTACGTTAGTAGTGGGGATAGAGAGAATAGCAGTAGAAATAACAGCACCTCAGCCTGGGCTCATACAGGAGCAAATCCAAGCTTTGTTGAAATATTCTTTTATAGAGGTTTTGATGGAGTGTTGGTTAGTGCCAGTTTTGATAGTTAGAGGAACATAGTTCCATGGTTTTGGCAAGATCAGGCGTAAAGGCTTAGGCCTGGGGTTTTGTTAGATTTATAAGTTGTGAGGAGATGTTTGTCTTCAGATCTGAGATGTTTATTTGGGATATAAAAGCTGATTAATTGGCGAAGAGCAGGACAAGCTAGTGGGTTGTGGATGATTTTGTATACTGTAGTAAGTTGTGCATAATGGAGGTGAAGGGGGGGTCAAGTCATCTTTTCGAATGTAGGGCTTTACAGTGATGAGTTAGAGGGGTTGTGTTTATAGAAAGTTTGGCAATTTTGTTACAGCAGCTTTCTAGCTTTTTTCTTAGGGAGGTCTGTAAGTTAGTTAGAACTGGGGCCCCATATAACAGTGAGGGCAAGAGATAGGTTTTGGATGGGGTAATTTTGGTAGCTGCTGTAAGGACATTTTTATTCCTGTAAAGCATGTCTAGTTTTGGTGTTCTTTTTTTTATACTGTTTTGTATGTGTAGGTCAAATCAAAATTATTGTCACTTGTGACACCTAGTAGTTTGGTATGCCGAACCAATTAAATTTCAGTATCGTTGGCTGAAAAGATCTTGAAGTTATTTTTGTTGGAGCTATGAGGTTTGTGGGTAAAGAGAAGGAGCTTTGTTTTTTTTGGGGGGGGGTTCAGTAGGCATTCAGCATTGGAAAGCTATGTATCTATGGAAGAGAAAGCTTGTTATGTTATATGTTGTAGGTGAGTTAATGTGTCTGATACACAGATGACAGTGGAGTCATCTGCATATTGGGCTAGAGTGCCTTCACGGGAGGATGTATGTAAGTTATTGATGAAGACATTGAATAGTAATGGAACAAGGATGGATCCTTGAGGTACACCTGTGGGGGTGATGTGATTTGGGGAGATAGAGCCCTGACATTTTACTGCTTGCTGCCTGTCAGCTAGGTAGCTAGAAAACCACTGAAGTGAAAAGGAGGATAGACCGATGCTGGAAAGTTCTTTAAGGAGTTTAGGGTGAGATACCAAGTCAAATGCTTTTAACAAATCTAGAAATATTGCGGATACTAATTTGCCAGTGTCACGGGCTTTGCTGACAGAGTCCATGAAAGATAAAAAGGCTGTAAAGGTACTGTGTGCAGGTCTAAAGCCATGTTGAGTGTGGGAAAGTAGGTTGTTGTGTGTAAGATAGTGGAGATGTTTGAGGTGCACCCATTTTTCTAAACTCTTGGGGGGGCAAGATTGCAAATGGTTTCTGACGCAACTAAGCAAGAAACTAAGAGATCTAATAAAGTACAAAAATGCCATTTACAAGATCAGTATAGCCTCCAAGGCTAAGAACAATCACAAGGCCTTTTTCAGCTATGTTAGGAACCTTAAAGGTAATGTTTAGCATTTTGCAGAACTGGTGGTAAATGAGACATCCTTCACTGATCAGAGTGACATAGCCAATCTACTGATAAATTAGCACTAACTTCAAATTCCCATTCTCCCCACCTAGCCACTGTGAAATGCCTCCTAGCATATCTCCCCAACTATCAACAAGGACCAGATCCTGGTGACACTTGCTAAAGTCAAAAACGCTGCTTTAATGGTCCTCGACAATATCCCTAGTTGTTTCCTAAATAGCCTAAAACATGACCCAGCAGGGCAACTTGAGGCACTTTTCATCTACAGCCTCAAAATAAATGCTGTCACATGATTGGAGGGCTGCAACAGTCATCTCTTTTCATAAGGGTGGACCATCAACTGACATTGACAACTACAGATCCATCAGACTGACAAGTCTAATATGCAAAGTTATGGAACAAGTTATCATGGCAATGATCAACAAGAACATTGACAACCTACAGACACTGGAGCCATCCCAGTTTGGCTTGGTTAAGGAAGGTCTTGCCTACTCAACCTGACAGGCTTCTTTGAAAGGGTCAGCAAGGCTGTAGATGAGGGGAAAACAGTGCATACCTGGCTACCTGGACCTTGCTAAGTTGTTTGATGCAATACCTTACCCAGGAATTGTTGGAAACTCTCAGAACTAAGCATAAATCCTTACATAACTCACTGGATTGTCAGCTGGCTCACATATAGGACCCAAAAAGACAGGAGTGATGAGATCACCTTCAGCAGGGGACTGGTCACTATTGGAGTACCCCAGTGCTCCATGTTTGGCCCGCTCCTGATTGACTTCTACATCTTGGAAGTCAAGACTATTGTCAAAAGCCTCTGGTTCTCCAAGTTCACAGATGACTTTAAATTGGGAGCCATCACAGATTTCTCCCATGCCACCAACATCCTGCAAGGTCTAACGCAAACAAATGACTGGTGCCAAAGCCATGGGTTAAAACTTAATGTGAAGACTTGCCCTTTGGGAAATCATCCACTTAAGCAAATTACTCCATCGATAAAACTCCCTAAGAGTTGACCCAAAAGGTGGGGATCTCATAACATCTGTAGATTAAATATGTAATCTGGCCTTTGATCAACATGTGGCCAAGACAGTAAGAAAATCATTCTATGTGGCCCAAGTCATAAGTAAGGGTATAGCATCCAGGTCCAAGGAAGTTATAGTATGACTCTACTTATCTCTTATCAGACCCATCATTGAGTACAATGTACACTTTGCATGTATCAGGCACTTGTAACAATTGGAACACCCTCAAAGTTCCCTCACTAGGAGAATCCAGGGTATGAATACCCTGTCCTACACAGTTTGCCTTAAGCTCCCTGTATCAGTACTCAGTCTTCTATGGGTTACTGACAGGCTATCTATGCCTAGCATGCAAGGTATCCTCAGATGCAGCTCTGATGGATCTCTTGCACATCCGCAAAACAAATCACCCCAGAAACACTAGCTCCAATGACCTGAACATTGCCTTTAACATAAATAGAACATCTGAAAGGATAACCACGCAAGGGAAAAAGCTCCCCATCTACAAGAAACAGAGGTAATTCCTGACCCTTATCAAACAAAACTTTGATCATTGGATGTTAAATCACAACCTCCCCTCCCGCTGGAGTGGTGCTCGATGGGCAGAAGTTGGCAGTAAGTAAATTAATCTCCATCTAACATAATCTTTCCCCACATAACCCTTAACTACCTCCTTAGTAACATACTCTGCCATATAAGTGTTCCAGAAACTCAGTGACAAAACAGGGTTCAGTTACATGTCTAAGCTTGTTAAGATCCCAGTGGTTGTTAGCCTGGTATAAACCTATGAACTTAAGAACCGATGCTATGGTGTATATGGACAAACTACTTATGAACATCAGAAAAAATTAAAAACATGTTGAACCTGCTAATGTGATTGCCTGCACCAAAGCTATGTGCCCATTTACTTTAAAAACATTTCAAAACTGTCAAAAGTTTTAATGAAACTATTTGTCTGAATAAATTCAGTGATTATGGATCTTTTTGCTCAATCCCTCCTAAAATGTTTGAGTTTAATACAAAACAATGCTTATTCTAAGCAAGTAGTACCATTTGTTAGAGTTGTGATGCTCTTCAGAAAATGCATATTATATCAACTCATATTATATTTTTAATATTTAACTGAAGTGTATAATGTTAAAGAACAATAAACTGTCTCTGATTTATATATATATTGCTCCTGATTATATTTGACTTTGTAGCTGATTCTTGAGATATCAAGTGGAGAGTAATGCTGATGTTGGGAAATTTGCAAGTTTACTGCTTAGAACTTATATCGCCCATGAGATTGGTCAAGCCCATAAGAGGCTAGTCATTATTAATGGTCCCATAGGTTACTCCAGGACAAGAGGCTCTAAATCCCCTGTGTATGACACCATGTCTTTATCCATAGTCTGAAGGCCAAATTTTTGTCACTACATTTAGGTGGAATATGAGGCAATGGATGCATTTTGCTAAGGAAATGTGTTTTCTTCCCATACATGTTGCTAAGTTGTTTAATAATTTCATCACATCCTGTAGCACTGCATACTAAGAAGGGAGGACCTTCTCTGAGTACTCATTCCAGCATGAACATGACTATGCCATATTTATCCCTAAGCTCTTATAAAACACATTTGAAGTATATGTTTGCTTTACTTATAGTCAAGTCTCTAATTACTAAGATATTTTTGGATTCACAATATTTGAATTGTAGGCTTTTGAGAATGACTTGGTTCATTGTTAACCCCAAGACATTTTCTTGCTATGCGCTCTCTCCATTAGCATGGCACAGTGACTTTGTATTCTTGCTTTACTGTTTATTTATTTATTTATTTATTTATTTATTTCAGTTTGATGACCGGGGAGGTCCACTGGGCTCAGGAGCCCATTTTCAGTGGAGGCCCGGGGAGAAAAGCTCCACATTACAAAATACAAAGAATAAAAACAAAATACAAAAGATAACATTTAACATAAGAGTCAAGGTACAGATACATAAGGATGCAGCCGTCAGTCTACATGGTATGAATGCTGGTAATTTGTGATACAGAGGCAATATAAGGAATGGTGTTTACATAACATATCAGTCATATATTGAAATGGATGATTAAAAGATTACAAAGAGTCTGAGTCTAGTAATGGCAGAGTGGTAGAACAAGCATAAATGTTAGGGAGGGGAATAAAGGGAGAGCAAACTATTTACAGTATTTACATATATACACAGGACAACAGTAAACAATAAGTAGATATGAACAAGGTTGATAGTAGTAAGAAATTGAATAGCATTTACTGTTAATATGTACAGTGAGGAGGCCAGGTGGGGAAAGTGCAGTTGCACTTCCACTTAGAAAACAGGTAGGAATGGAGTAGTGTTTTGAAATTATTAGGATTTTCTGTCAATCTTAAAGTAGGAGAGAGAGAGTTCCACTTTTTGGCTAAGGAAAAAGAAAGGAGGTGCTGCCCGGCAGGTCATTTTGGTTTGTGGACATTGAGTAGGTTTAGGTGGGCGATCAGTGGCCTATTAGGGGTATATGGTTGAAGGAGGTTGGAAAGTGCAGGACATTTAGAAGGGTTAAATAATAGCCTGTGGGCAGTGGTAAGTTGGAGGTAGTCTAGAAGGTTGGGGAGTTCTAGCCAGTTTAGTGACTGGAGGGCAGAGCAATGATGGGGAGTGTTTGGCTTTGGTGGTGAATTTAGAAATTTTGTTATAACAAATTTCCATTTTGAGGAGGTGGAGGCAGATAAGTTAGTTAATAGAGGGGCACCATACATTAGTGAGGGAAGAAGATAGGTAGTGGCAAGCGTTTGTCTAGAAGGAGAGAGATAGTGGAAGTTTCTGTGTAACAGGCCAAGTTTTTGATGTGTTTTCATAATGTTGAGTTGAACATGGATGTCAAATTTTAGGTTTTCATCGATAGTGACCCCAAGAAGTTTGGCATGGGGGACAATTTCTATGGTAGAATTTTTAAGGCTTCTAATTTTGAAGGTCTTTTTGTCAAGAGGGAAGGATTTTGTAGGGGGGAAGAGTAGTATTTTAGATTTGTTAGCATTTAGAGATAAGTGATTATGGAGCATCCAGTTCTCAGTGGCAGAGAAGGCATTTTGTGTGTGTGCTAGAAGTTCAGGGAGATTGGTGGCACAGCAGATTAAGGTGGAGTTGTCGGCGTATTGTACGATTTTAGTATTTGGGATGGCAGAGTGGAAGTCACTGATAAAAATATTGAAAAGCATGGGGCCAAGAATGGAACCTTGGGGAACTCCAGTGGGGGTAGGAAGGAAGTTAGAGGTGCCTTTTCTCCATTTTACAGCTTGAGATCTGTTGGAAAGGTAACTTGAGAACCAGGATAGTGTATTGTCGGAGATGTTAAGGTTAGAGAGGTGACTAAGGAGATGAGTATGGGAGACAGTGTCAAAAGCCTTAGAGAGATCAAGTAGGACTGTTGAAACTATTTTGCCAGAGTCACGAGCATGATTGACTATATCAAGGAATGAAAGTAGAGCAGTTATAGTGCTATGGCCAGGACGGAAACCATGTTGGGTGTGAGAGAGGAGGTGGTTTTCAGTAAGGAAAAGCATTAGCTGAACATGAGCATTTTACCAGTATTTTTGATATAGGGGAGAGGATGGCTATGGGACAAAAGTTTGAGGTATTATTGTTTATACCACCCTTATGAAGGGGGTGTATAAAGGCAGTATGCCACAGCTTAGGGACATATGATTCCTGTATGGATCGATTGATTAGGATGCTAATGGGGAGCGATTCCATCTGCAGCAATTTGTAAGAATTTAGATGGAATATTATCTGGGGCATTTGAGCAAGGTTTCAGTTTGCTGAGAAGTTGTTTTATATATGAGGTAGAGACTGGTTTGAGTTGAAAAGTGGGGGAGGATTGGGTTTAGAGGCTGGGGTAGAGTGACTGAACTGTGAGGATGGGTTAATAGGGAAGGACTTATTTAGTTCAGCTATAGAATTAATAAAGAAGGAGTTGAAAAGAGTAGCAATTTCTGTGTCGGATTTGGTAGTATCAGGGCAAGGATTATTTTTGGTGTCTGGGTTGAGAAGAGAATTAATGGACTTCCAAAATTGTTTGGGTTTTTAGAATGGTTGGCTTGGAGAGTCATATAGTAGGATTGTTTGTCTTTGTATATAAGTCTTTTAGTAAGGTTGCAAAGTTGTTTATATTGAAGTAGGGTCTCAGGATGTTTATTATGCTGAGATAGTTTCCAGCATTTGTCTCTCTGTCGCATGAGTTTTTTGGTTTCCCTAGTTAACCATGGTGTGAATTTAGATTTGATTCTTATGGTTCGAGGAGGTGCTTGGGAGTTAAGTATATGTCATGCATAAGAGATGAGTTATTGATTTTAATGAGTTTATAATTTTCCAAGATACAGCTGAGGATTTTGGGGGTGTATTCTTCAACAGCCCTGTATATGAAGTGATTTGAATGTATATATGCCCATAGAGTGGGATTAATACTGACATTTAGCTTTAATAGCCTTTATATACTTAACCTTAAACCTCTCCATCTAACAGAATGTTTTAAGCATTTTCCCCCTAGGGGTCAGGCTGGCCATCTGCCACGTGGTGAGCTATTGCCTGTCCCAGTCCTTGCCTCACAGCACTTGCTCAGTGCTCTTAACCAAGTGTCCTGGGCATCTGAAGCACTAATTTGGGGGGAATTGGGGGCATAATGGTTAAGGTTTTTACCTTACACACACAAGATACAGGGTTTGATGCTTACCTTTAAGGGAAAATTGACTAAGCTTAAAAATGTCCCAAAAGGGCAATTAGCATAGAACTGACCAATGAAATGAAATATTGCATTTTTTTGTGAGTGTGTAGTCTCTGCTGCCAGCTTTTGATTACCGTTGTGAAATTTTTGGGTCAACATTACCTGCAGAAGTTTTTAGAGCTTCATTAGGAGGACTGGTCAGTGTCCACTTACATTGACAGACTGCAGTCCACTTTGTATTTGTTTTTGGTAAAAAAAAATATATCAGCAGAATTATATTGCAAAACATCTGTTTGAACTGCTATGATTCTCCCAGTTTTGTTGGGTAGGCTCTTGTGTGATATGGTGTCAAGAGCCCCATTTGACCTCGATGTGGCTCTGGTCATGAGTGGTGCCTACAGTAAGCCTGTATATGGATACATTTTTGTAGGGGCTGAGGGATCATGTCTGTAGGTGATGGCATGGAGATTTCAGGAGTGGAACACTGGTTAGGTGCTGCAGCCATTTCTGCAGAGGTAGTTGCAGCGTCAAGTGTGTCATGAGATGACATGACTCTTTATACAGGATTATGGCAGTGTTTCCTGCTATGACTTTTGCAGGTGTCTGGCCTGTCAATGCAGCCTGTCAAGCCAGGAAGGTATGTGTAATTTGGGGAATATCTAGCAGTAAGTGACCTGAAGTGGAATTTTGGCACCCTGATTGTGATGTGTGTGGTGAGCCCACAGTGGAGCTGGGCAGACATGGTGCAATTCCACATCACAATCCGTTTGTCATGGGTGGAAGGGATGGTAAAGGAAGAAGGGTGACATATATGTCCATGTAAGGAGCCATAGCCAGGGTGGGAGTAGAAATAGGGCCAGAGGAGTGTCAAACATGCCTGTCAGAGTGCTAAAGCCAGTGGTTAGGGTAAGAGTGAAGCCAGAGGTATGTTGTTCATGTGAAATGGCCTGAGGTGGAGGTGATAGTGGAAGCAGCCACATGTACCAAGAGCATATGCTCACCTGCAGTGTGCAGCTGTCTCCTATCTTGACTATGCCTGTCACGTGCAAACAACTGCAGGGACCATTGATGGCTGCTACGTGGACTGCCATTCCTCTGCAATGATAGAAGGTAGTAACAAAGACCATAGATGTCTTCATGCAGGCAACACAGCACACTAAATATCTCTACCATCTTCCGAGTAGCATCTGTCTGTGCCTGGATCACAGCACTGCACATTACCTGATTAATGCTTAGAATAAAACTGATATCATGTGATACCCTCTCCTGACATCATCAATGGATACCTATGTGTCTATCCTCAGTGCCTTGTTTATGTAGCCCAGGGGATGTATGCCCTTTCGATGCCCTTTGTGTTTTTGCTGCCTGTGTACCATGTGGGAATACACATGGATAGGATATCCTTCAATAATCAATGGTAATGCAAGCAGGCTATCCACAACCACTGCAGCCCCTTCAGCCATGCAGGAAGAGAATGTTCTTTCCACTATTTTTGTTACTGACAGTATAACTGTGACAGCTGACTGTGCCATGTGCACAATGCCATCATTATCAGCCACTGCAGAGGCATGTCAAATCATATTCTGATGGATGTTTTCCAAACCTGTGAAAACATACAATGTAAATTCTGGTGCTTGTGCAACTCCTCACCCCCAAACAACCATGAAACAGCTGCATGTGAGGAATTTACAGAAGTTATGAGCATGAACATACCTGTCAGTGCGGGATACATCTGTTGCTGTGTTGAAATCCCTGGGTAAGAGAAATGCAGTATGGGAATTGTGAGTATGCTGTGCTGGGTCTACATTAGAATATTGAAGTTTCAAAACTTCGAATGTTCTAATATCAAACCCTATTCAGCGAAAGCTGAAAACATCGAACATACAGAACAGCAAATTTTTTCCTAGGGAAAAAATTTGCTGTTCCAAACTACATGCACACAACACAAGCACACCAAACAAACAGCAATCAACACACATACACCTAAAATCTTATGCCTAACCCTACACTAAACTATACACACACCACTAACTATCCACTTACCTTAACCCAAACCCTAACCCTAAGGTCCGTCACTATCACACACACCTCACCCACCCCCAACCCTTACTCACCTAACCCGCCCTAACCCTCATGTCCACACAATCGCACACATACTTAATCCACGCCCTAACCCTAACTCACCTAACCTGCCCTAACCCTCAAGTCCACACAATTGCATGCTTACCTGAACCTGACCCGTAACTTTCCACCACAGCACTGAAAATACCTAAGCAACAGAAACGGACAACCGAATTCTTTCCCTAAGAAAAAATTCAGTTTTCTGTTGCTTCGATATTTTCAGCTTTCACTGAATAGGGTTCGATATTAGAACATTCAACGTTTTGAAACTTCGATGTTCTAATATAGACCTGCTGTGCTAAGGAGCTTGCCAGTGTTGGCTTACAAAGGCATGCCAAGCAACTCATCTGTTTCCTCCACCACAGACAGATGGACAGTCATTGCCTGTGATACAAGTTCTGATGGTTGAAGCTGTGACATTCCTGGTTGACAGTAACGTACAAGATGAAGTCTGTCTACACCAGATTGATAAGCTACCAGTTGCATAACTTGATTGAGATTTGTCAGTATTTACCTGGGCATTGCAACAGACATGTGATCTTTCCTAACTAGGCAAACACCAACATCCAGACCATCATTCAGTATCCCTGTCCTGCTGATGTCACCTCTGAACATAGGAACATATGATCAATAGTAGGCAAGTGATTTCAGGGACCATAGGAGGTCTAGCCATATACACCTTTAAGTAGACACATTTGAAAGTTCTTGCCACCCATTGCAAGTAATTAATAGTGCCAACCTGCCAAATCCAAATGAATTCACCAAAAAAAAAAAAAAATGCCTGAATTAATAGGGTCTATTCCTTCTAGCCTATCCATTCAAGTACTGCCCTTGTTGTGAATTCATTCTGAGTAGTTTGGCACTGGAGGCATCGCTCTGTGTCTGTGAGCTGGTGGTGTGTTGTAAGATCAGCTACTGTGACAAACCTGGCGTCAGCTGTCTCTTACGCCCTGCTCCTTGCATGTGGTATCATCTCTGTCATTCTCTAATGCACCTGCAGTGCTGTGCAACTGTGTTTTCCAGAAGCATTTATTTGTTTCACCATTTCCTGCCACACTGGTACCTGAAGGTCTTATCGGACTTATTCATGCCTAGGATATGTCTGTCATGTGTCTGTAGGACCACCAGCAGAGCATCCGTCTCTTGTGCTGTAAACTTCTCAGTGCATTGTTGTTCTTCCATCACCGTGACAGTTCTAGTACACTTGTGGGAAGAAATCTGGATCAACATCTTTATATAGGATTGTCCATATTGGACAGCACCTATTACCATGATCTCCCACCATGCAATTGGTACTGCCTAGTACAATGCAATAACATAACTGTTGCAACACCATGCCTGAGTTTGGTTTGTGTGTGTGTGTGTGTGTGTGTGTGTGTGTGTGTGTGTGTGTGTGTGTGTGTGTGTGTGTGTGTGTGTGTGTGTGTGTGTGTGTGTGTGTGTGTGTGTGTGTGGTCCACATACACTGGCCCTTGCTGCAGTGCCTATGTCACAGTCTTTGTATGTAGAAGTGCAGGCCAAGCATCCTCTGGCATGTAGGTGTGCATCATAGACTCCATGTGTTCACACACTGGATCTACAGCCTCTACATGCATGCTAGCTGTCATGCCTATTTTCCCTGGTCTGCATAGTTATGGCACTCAAATAACTACAATCTGTTGTAATTGGACAGTGAGGCATGGATAGCTGATAACTCCATCAAGGGAATGATGACCAGTCTTCCTGATCCTGTGGTCTTGTTATTTGGATTTGCCCCCCTCACCCCAACATTGCAATATTTTTTGCATCTTCCCTATGCCCTGTATTTATCATCCACACACCAACACAGTGACCACATCCCTGACAAAGTCATTGCATTGTTGGCACACAGTGATCAGTATGGTGTGGCAAAGGTGTGAGGAAGCCATATGCCCTGCAGTTGTCCTTGCAATATGATGTACATTGCCAATACTGCTGCTTGCTGCCAGTTTCCCTATAATTTGTAATAGAATATAGGTTCACAGGATCATAGGTAAGTACTAGGCTACCTGCCCATGTGGGACATTTTAAACCTTGCCAGTTTCCCTTTTGGTACTTGAATTAACCTATCCTATTTGTTTAGTGACTGGACTTATCCATTCCATGGTTGATAATTATATATTACCCTTAATGAGAATAACTGGGATCATACCATAGACAATTTGCAGGGATCCATGCATGGGATGAAGCATTGAGGAGTTGCCTCTGTCAGTTATTAGCACAGGGCTGTCCTGGGGTAACATTTCTGTTTACTATACATAGTTTGAAGTTGTGCTTGAATATGGACAGGGATGAGCTTTGTTTAACATGGGTGGTGAGTCTGTTCCAGAGCAGTTGTATCCTCTGTGAGACATACCTTTCCCTTGCAACCATTCTATTGATGTTGCAATAGAGATTTACATCTCTAGACTGAGTATTTCTGATGCCATTTGACTTTTTCATGTGCAGTAAATCCATCAGTATTGAGTCAGGGGATGCCTTGTATGCCAGACACAGGTCATCTCTTAGCAGTGTGCCTCAAGCACATGCACTTTGGTCAATTAAGGTTAATGTGACTTTGAGCCAGGCTATAGTAATACACATTTTCAGAGAGGTAATATCCATGATTATCTGGAGTTACCCAGCTGCACATTGAGTGTACTTTGAGGCATGTAGGCCACAGAGTGCATGTCCATTTGTATGGCCTGACTGTGCAGTTGTCCTTGGGACATGCTACTGATCATGTGTATCTTCCTTCTATAGCTGGACATCTTGCTATTGTGCTGTGCATTGATGGACATTGCATGGTTTCTGTGACATGTCTTCCTGCCTCAGTAATAATTTTCACTGCTGTACTTTATTAGTGAGTATACATGACCTCTGCATGACCTTAATGGTCAAGAATCCTACATGGAGTAACGGGGACACCAGAATGTTTCTTTACTTTTGCACATGCAACACAGGCGGCATCTGCTGGGAGACTCCTGTGAGGGTCTGTTGAAAAATGTAATACCATGGGCACCACCTAGACAGATATAGCGATTCGAGGAGGTACTCCCTGTCCTTCTCTACTAGTAGGAAGAAGAGATTATGGAGAAAGACAAGACTATTACTTTAAGGAAGATTTAATGTTATGTTACAGTAGGCCCAGTATACATCTATAGATTGTTTCTGAGGATCATGGTTATGCTGTGCTCGTTATTTTTTTTCTGTTTTGTGGCACAAGAGGAGATCTCTGAAAAAGGCCTTCTTGCCAGAGGTTGCAGGCCAGACTCTCTAAATATCATAGCAAATGTACTGCACAAATGCCAGACCTTCTTACTTCTATTGCACTTGCTTATCACAGCACTGTTTGTTTTTCTTTTTAAAATCTAAGCATTGCATATATCTTCATTGCTTTTTGGAGGAATTTATGGTTTTAAATGCATTTGTAACTCTGCTACTGACCTTAGCTGTGACACGTATTCATGACATTGTCATCTGCATGGTAATGCTCCTGGCATTGGACGCATTGCTTCAGTTAGGTTCTTTTTCTGCTTTGTAGCACTGCAGCATCTTATTGTCCACTGGGTCATTGCCATGTGATTACCACTCCATAAGTGGTTATTGTCCTTATCAGACTGCATTTCATAATAAAACTAAAATTACCAAACACCACCGGCAAAAGCACTAAACAAAATGAACTGAAAACCAAAAAAAAGTGCTTAAAAACTCAAATGACCACACACACCTATGGGCTAGTTGAGCACTTTCATTTGTTTAATACTACAAACTTCTTCAGAACAGATAACAAACATGTACATAACTTATTTAATACTAAAAGCTGCTAACAAACAATCCAGTGAACATCAGACATCAATAAAACGATTGAACCAATTCATGATTGAACCAATAAAAAACATGAACAAATGTGTATATATATTCATTAATAAGTAACTCTATTTTTCAGCAAACACTTAATATTTGTGGTCCCATTTAAAACAGGAGCACAATCTGCACTTAAAGGCACCTGCCATTTTAACTCTAATTTCCAAAACAGCCTTAAAATCACCTACAAATGGCCAGGGGGTCAATAAAATCTCAAAAAAAGTGAACTTCCTAAAATTAGTGCACTCACTGCCATGTTTAGCTAGGGCATTGGTAAAACCACTTTTTTATAGCAATCTGGTGTTTATTCCTTCTTTTATATAAAGCCCTAATGGTTTTCCCTACATAGTAACATTTGCAGTCTGCACAAGTTGCTAAGTATACTATACCAGTACTCTTACAATTAAACCTCTTTCTACTGTAAACAGTTCTATTCAAATGTTTGAAATACACACTTTGAGAAGAATTGATGAACCTGCATTGCTTACAATTATAACATGGATAAGACCCCAAAGGACCCCAAACAGCCAATGTTTTAACAGGTTCTCCAAATTCAAGTAAAGACTTAATACCTGATACTTTCTTGTAAATAAAAAGTGGATGATCCCCAACCCCCACACCAGGTCAGTATTACCTTAAATAACTTTCCATTTTTTAACCAAGATTTTGTTGACGTCATGAGAATCAAAACTTATTGGATCAGGGAAAGCAAATTATTAACCACATTTCCTGAACCTGTTTTTTTTGTCTTTGGAAATAAACACACTTTGTAAAATAGGAGGAAACTTGAAATACCTTACCCCCAAGATTTGATCTCTAATTTCCATCAGTTTGATTGTCGTGTAACCTCTAGCAACAAACATTGTCTGTTTCCATAGAAAACAAGCTGTCATCACTTATTAATCTACTTAGACGAATAATCTGTCTACGAATTATGTTCATTTCGATAAATGCAGGATGCATGTTTTTAAAATGCAAAAAAATATATTTGTATACATATCTTTACAAAAAATAGTGCTGGAGAAGATTTTTTTCATCATTATTCATAGAAATACTAATGTTCAAAATACTAACTTTAGTCCCAGCACTACTCAAAACAAATCTCAGTCCTGCACCGTTGGAATTAATATCATCCAAGAAATCATATAAATTTTCGAACGACTCAGTCCAAATAACAAACAAATCAACAGTGTATCTCCTATAAAAGGGGACATATTTAAAATCTTTTAATTTAGTCAACACTGTTGTTTCCCACCAACAGAGAACCAAAATGGAAAAAGCTAGTGCCAGTATGGCACCCATTGCCACGCCACTTCAATGGTGGGCAAATCTTCCATCAAAGACAAAAATATATATTTTTTAACACCAGATCTAATAATAAGCAGATGGTGTTAATCTTAATCTAGCCAAAATCTGCATGGTGGGTAAGAGAATCTCTCACAAAGATAATACTCATCACTTGGTTAATAGATGTGTACAATGAAACAATGTCCACATTCACTAACATAGATGGGTAAAAGTACTAGGCTACCTGCCCATGTGGGACATTTTAAACCTTGCCAGTTTCCCTTTTGGTACTTGAATTAACCTATCCTATTTGTTTAGTGACTGGACTTATCCATTCCATGGTTGATAATTATATATTACCCTTAATGAGAATAACTGGGATCATACCATAGATAATTTGCAGGGATCCATGCATGGGATGAAGCATTGAGGAGATGCCTCTGTCAGTTATTAGCACAGGGCTGTCCTGGGGTAAAACTTCTGTTTACTATACATAGTTTGAAGTTGTGCTTGAATATGGACAGGGATGAGCTTTGTTTAACATGGGTGGTGAGTCTGTTCCAGAGCAGTTGTATTCTCTGTGAGACATACCTTTCCCTCGCAACCATTCTATTGATGTTGCAATAGAGATTTACATCTCTAGACTGAGTATTTCTGATGCCATTTGACTTTTTCATGTGCAGTAAATCCATCAGTATTGAGTCAGGGGATGCCTTGTATGCCAGACACAGGTCATCTCTTAGCAGTGTGCCTCAAGCACATGCACTTTGGTCAATTAAGGTTAATGTGACTTTGAGCCAGGCTATAGTAATACACATTTTCAGAGGTAATATCCATGATTATCTGGAGTTACCCAGCTGCACATTGAGTGTACTTTGAGGCATGTAGGCCACAGAGTGCATGTCCATTTGTATGGCCTGACTGTGCAGTTGTCCCTGGGACATGCTACTGATCATGTGTATCTTCCTTCTATAGCTGGACATCTTGCTATTGTGCTGTGCATCGATGGACATTGCATGGTTTCTGTGACATGTCTTCCTGCCTCAGTAATAATTTTCACTGCTGTACTTTATTAGTGAGTATACATGATCTCTGCATGACCTTAATGGTCAAGAATCCTACATGGAGTAACGGGGACACCAGAATGTTTCTTTACTTTTGCACATGCAACACAGGCAGCATCTGCTGGGAGACTCCTGTGAGGGTCTGTTGAAAAATGTAATACCATGGGCACCACCTAGACAGATATAGCGATTCGAGGAGGTACTCCCTGTCCTTCTCTACTAGTAGGAAGAAGAGATTATGGAGAAAGACAAGACTATTACTTTAAGGAAGATTTAATGTTATGTTACAGTAGGCCCAGTATACATCTATAGATTGTTTCTGAGGACCATGGTTATGCTGTGCTCGTTATTTTTTGTTTTCTGTTTTGTGGCACAAGAGGAGATTTCTGAAAAAGGCCTTCTTGCCAGAGGTTGCAGGCCAGACTCTCTAAATATCATAGCAAATGTACTGCACAAATGCCAGACCTTTTTAGTTCTATTGCACTTGCTTATCACAGCACTGTTTGTTTTTCTTTTTAAAATCTAAGCATTGCATATATCTTCATTGCTTTTTGGAGGAATTTATGGTTTTAAATGCATTTGTAACTCTGCTACTGACCTTAGCTGTGACACGTATTCATGACATTGTCATCTGCATAGTAATGCTACTGGCATTGGATGCACTGCTTCAGTTAGGTTCTTTTTCTGCTTTGTAGCACTGCAGCATCTTATTGTCCACTGGGTCATTGCCATGTGATTACCACTCCATAAGTGGTTATTGTCCTTATCAGACTGCATTTCATAATAAAACTAAAATTACCAAACACCACCGGCAAAAGCACTAAACAAAATGAACTGAAAACCAAAAAAAAGTGCTTAAAAACTCAAATGACCACACACACCTATGGGCTACTTGAGCACTTTCATTTGTTTAATACTACAAACTTCTTCAGAACAGATAACAAACACGTACATAACTTATTTAATACTAAAAGCTGCTAACAAACAATCCAGTGAACATCAGACATCAATAAAATGATTGAACCAATTCATGATTGAACCAATAAAAAACATGAACAAATGTGTATATATATTCATTAATTAGTAACTCTATTTTTCAGCAAACACTTAATATTTGTGGTCCCATTTAAACCAGGAGCACACTCTGCCCTTAAAGACACCTGCCATTTTAACTCTAATTTCCAAAACAGTGTTAAAATCACCTACAAATGGCCAGGGGGTCAATAAAATCTCAAAAAAGTGAACTTCCTAAAATTAGTACACTCACTGCCATGTTTAGCTAGGGCATTGGTAAAACCACTTTTTTTATAGCAATCTGGTGTTTATTCATTCTTTTATATAAAGCCCTAATGGTTTTCCCTACATAGTAACATTTGCAGTCTGCACAAGTTGCTAAGTATACTATACCAGTACTCTTACAATTAAACCTCTTTCTACTGTAAACAGTTCTATTCAAATGTTTGAAATACACACTTTGAGAAGAATTGATGAACCTGCATTGCTTACAATTATAACATGGATAAGACCCCAAAGGACCCCAAACAGCCAATGTTTTAACAGGTTCTCCAAATTCAAGTAAAGACTTAATACTGGAAACTTTCTTGTAAATAAAAAGTGGATGATCCCCAACCCCCACACCAGGTCAGTATTACCTTAAATAACTTTCCATTTTTTAACCAAGATTTTGTTGACGTCATGAGAATCAAAACTTATTGGATCAGGGAAAGCAAATTATTAACCACATTTCCTGAACCTGTTTTTTTTGTCTTTGGAAATAAACACACTTTGTAAAATAGGAGGAAACTTGAAATACCTTACCCCCAAGATTTGATCTCTAATTTCCAGCAGTTTGATTGTCGTGTAACCTCTAGCAACAAACATTGTCTGTTTCCATAGAAAACAAGTTGTCATCACTTATTAATCAACTCAGACGAATAATCTGTCTACGAATTATGTTCATTTCGATAAATGCAGGATGCATGTTTTTAAAATGCAAAAAAATATATATTTGTATACATATCTTTACAAAAAATTGTGCTGGAGAAGATTTTTTTCATCATTATTCATAGAAATACTAATGTTCAAAATACTAACTTTAGTCCCAGCACTACTCAAAACAAATCTCAGTCCTGCACCGTTAGAATTAATATAATCCAAGAAATCATATAAATTTTCGAACGACTCAGTCCAAATAACAAACAAATCAACAGTGTATCTCCTATAAAAGGGGACATATTTAAAATCTTTTAATTTAGTCAAAACTGTTGTTTCCCACCAACAGAGAACCAAAATGGAAAAAGCTAGTGCCAGTATGGCACCCATTGCCACACCACTTCAATGGTGGGCAAATCTTCCATCAAAGACAAAAATATATATTTTTTAACACCAGATCTAATAATAAGCAGATGGTGTTAATCTTAATCTAGCCAAAATCTGTATGGTGGGTAAGAGAATCTCTCACAAAGATAATACTCATCACTTGGTTAATAGATGTGTACAATGAGACAATGTCCACAGTCACTAACATAGATTCAAAACCAGTAAAAGTATAATTCTTGAGCAAATTCAAGAATATTTAAAAAAAATATATGTTTGTAAGGTAGCAGGATTCAATAAACTGTCTAAATAATGAGATAAAGTGGCAGTTTTGCCTCTCTTAGCCAATACTATCAGTCTAAATTGAGGTTTTGCGACATCTTTATGAATTTTCGGTATCCCAAAAAGGATACCTAACTGTCGCTCCTCAACTAAAAGAAACTGAAAAGTTGCTAAGTCAATATACCTTTGATAAACAATTCTAATAAACAAGTGTCTAATGTTGAGAAACTCCTTACAAATTCCTTGCTGACCACACTATCCCCAGGATTCATGAAGCTCGGCGCAAGGATGGTTTTAGCCTTGCGCCGAGCGTCCTCCTTACAGATGGTGCAGCAGCACCAAATGAATATTTATGAGGGTGTGCTGCCACACCCTCGACGTGCACAGGAAACATGTGCGGGTGCAGGGGGCGTGTTTAAGTGCTCTACGGAGGCTTAAACATGCCCCCACAGTTGCACAACCTACAATGCTTACTATTAGAGCCCGCCTCTAATAGTAAGCAATTAGTTCAGTGTCTGTGGATACTGAAATGTATGCTAAGCATACAAGAGTGTCCACGAACACTGAAATAAAATCAAAGTAGTAAACACACAAGCACGTAGTGGAATGTTGAGCACCGTCCCTAAAACTATCACAATTAGATTCCCTGTGCCCCTATTTTACATTTGTATTGCTTCATTATTGAAAGTGTAAGTGAAGCGCAGCGTGTTTGTGCGTCATTGGCCTCTGCTTAGTGTAACTTACACATCAAAATCATCCAAACAGAAACTAACATGCATAATCAACATTAACATCAATAGTGTAGTGGTTAGAGCATCTGCCTAACAAACAGGCATGCACGGTTCGAGTCCCACTATAACACATGCCATTTTCCATGTGGAATGAGTATATGAACATATTAATACGTCTTTTTGCTGTATAACCTACATAATAACATGTAAATGTGAACTGGAGTACTGCATGAAATGTTTAACTAATGTCATTCAATCAAAGTGTGAGCGTCATAATGAGTAAGGCACCAGTAAGCAGGTGTAAGCACAAATAAGCAGTAGTAAACATATATAAGTACCAGTAAGCAAGTCTAAGTGCGTTTACATGGGTGCAAGCAGTGCCCACACATATTAAGCGTAGTAGAAGCTAACCGAATTTAACAAACTGTAAATGGAAGATAGTACAGACTACCATCGCACAAACATGCACACACCCACTCACAACTGCTTAAAAGTGCTTTAATCACTCGGTATCCAATGGCCCTTGTTCTGGCAGCAACAAAATAAATGGTCTCTGCAAAGGCAAACCCAGGACCCAACACACCACAGCCAATGTGATTTACCACTAAGCCATGCCAGATATGCATAAATCTGATGTTATCACAAACATATCGTCCAGCACAGTCATGCAACAGCATAGGAAATGTATATAATTATGTAGATGTATGTGCATGTGTATGTACAGATATATAATACATATATATATATATATATATATATATATATATATATATATATATATATATATATATATATATATATATATATATATATATATGAAACTATGAAGAATGAACATCATGACAATAAAGCATACAAAAAAATGAGAAGGGAATCAACAGCAACCCCAGAATTATTTAGTGCTGTCAGCTTATGTCATATCAAGCTGGGCAGGGATGAGCAAATCACAGGCAGGACACTACCAGTGGGAGCAACATTGTCGATCTGCTAAGTCTACTTTACAAACAATCACAGGTTAGTTCCTGGTGGGACTACCCAAAAATTGCTAGGCGGTGTGGACTTCTGACCATTATACAAGCAAGGGCAGGCATGTTCAAGGACCAAATGGTGGGAGAGCCTGATGGGTTGGGACAACATATGTGTAGGGTCCCTAATGCTGGGGAGAGGGCAATTTGTGTAGGTGTGTCATGGCTGTGATAGCAACCGGAGAATGGATGGTTTGCGTGTATGTCAAACTCGGGTGGGGTGGATGAACCATGGATATGAAATTATGGATCCAGGCATGTCAGGGTTGGATGGCCTGGTTCTAATTGAACCGCCTTGTGGAGGTCAGCGCGTTAGTTATAAGTATATATGCATACACACATGCATACATGTCTATGTAGAAGTACATTTCCTGCAACACATGCATTCCTTTTGCAGACATAAATAACATGAAAGTGCCCCTACAAACCTCAACAGTAGATAAAATAATAGGTTGTGCATAAGAGGGTAGGGACGAATCTGCAAAAAATGCAGAAGTGTGTACATTGTCCGAAGTCAGTGCGGGTATCAAAAAATAAATTGTGAGGACTTTCTCACTATGAAATAGTGGAATCATTCCTGTGATCTGCCTGCTACAGCAACGCCAATCACTAAACCGGTTCTATTTGTAATATAATGTTGCTGAACTCGTACATTACTAGCTCTCATGTGTAACGTGTGCGTTACCACATAGTCATAGTTATTAATTTATTGTAGTGTCTTGTTAACAGGAGTAATGATGTAATGAAACATAGAGTCTAATCCTGAAATAAAGACATATGTGTCCCAGGTGGGACATCTGTCCTATTGGTCACTCATTTCACCAATGTGTGTGGACTAAACTTTTGGGATGTCTGAGGTTACGTGGAGTGAGTCAACTCATGGGATGGGTCTACAGGAGTAAGGAGTGGCCAATGTGTAGTGGTGTGGATACACCGTGTATTCAACTGGAGAATGGATGACTGCTGTGTCAGTGAAGTGTTGGGGTGGGTGTTTGGGGAACTAGAATCCATGGGTATATGAGTATATATGCAAATGAATCAGCACAGCAATAGTGTAGTGGTTTAAGCATAAATAAGCAGTAGTAAGCATATATAAGCACCAGTAAGCATGTTTAAGTGCGTTTGCATGGGGGTATGCATTGCCTACACAGATTAAGCAAAGTAGAAGCTAACTGAGTGTAAGAAACTGTAACCGGGGGTTACAGACATATATATATATATATATATATATATATATATATATATATATATATATATATATATATATATATATATATATATATATATATATATATATATATATATATATATATATATATATATATATATATATATATATATATATATGTGTGTGTGTGTGTGTGTGTGTGTGGGTAGATATACACAGATATACAGCTATGATAGGAAACAGCACACAAGACTGCCATATGTTTATAGGCTATGTCAATGGAAGTGAGAGGCCCAAGCAAGAAGCATGTAACGTGTAGCATGACCTCCACCCCCCCCCCAGCTGGACAGAGGAAACATACACACAAACCCACAAACAATGTAAATAGTCCACTGCTCCCCAAACCACTGGCAGGATAGAACCAGGGGGGTACAGAGTGCACCCATGAAATCTAATCTTGCAACACAGACAGGACCGTCCCTTGCAGGACACCCCAAAAATTGACATATAACCAAAGGAAGGTGATACGATGACCATTCTGGCTGGGGTGGGTACATAACCAGAATACAAGGGTGGGAAAGCCTGATGACCCATGGGTCGAGACAATGCACGACATGGGTCCCGTGAAGTGGAGAGTGGGCAGTGTGTAGTGGTGTGTTCAGACCTGACCTGCACCCAGAGGAAGGATGGGTGCTGTAGAGGAGGTGTGGGTGTGGGAACTATGGGTAGCTACTTATGGGTCTAGGTGTGCAGCTGTTGGCTGATGTGGGTCTATACGGACAGCCCCAAGGATGTGAGCAAAAGTGTTCATTGGGCAGAGGCATCACCCAGCATGCAGCCACACCTGCTATGAGTCCCACTGCAGCAAAGTCTAATTTACATGGCAAAGAATGGAATAACCAGATGTAGATGTATATATGTAGAGGAATGTGTGTGTATATCTACCCATAGCTACATGGAGATACACCTCTCCCTCGCCATAGTGCAAATGTATACATACTGAGATGGAATACATATACAAACCCACATATAGATATATTCATATGCAGACACCCATACACCCATATGTTGTTAGATATACATAGACAGCAATATATAAATATATACATGTATACATACATATACAGATATATCTGTATACAGCAATGCATATATATATATATATATATATATATATATATATATATATATATATATATATATATGTGTGTGTGTGTGTGTGTGTGCGTGTGTTTGTGTGTGTGTGTGTGTGTGTGTGTGTGTGTGTGTGTGTGTGTGTGTGTGTGTGTGTGTGTGTGTGTGTGTGTGTGTGTGTGTGTGTGTGTGTGTGTAAATATACACATGTAAATTGCTAGGATATGATACAACAGTTATGAATTACATATGTTCACAGGCAACCATCTCCACCTAGACAGGTGAAACATACAAACACATGATACAAGTAAACACACCACTGCTTCCCAGACCACTGGCAGGATACTACCAGTGGGAGAGACCTGCCAGGTCTAATCTTGAAACAAAGACATCAATGTCCCTTGTAGGACACCCCAAAAATTAATGATCATTGGAGTCAGTCCCTGTAATGATTCATCCAACCAGGCTGCATATGTACATGGACCAGGAGGTTGTCAAGCCTGATGACCCATGGGTCGGCACAATGTACGACATGGGTCCTGACATGTGGAAAGTGGGCAGTGTGTAGTGGTGTGGTTATACCCCACCTGCACCCACAGTAAGGATGAGTGCTGTAGAGAAGGGACAGGTGGGGGAACTATGGGTATGCAATAATGGGCCTAGGCATGCAGGTGTTGGCTGGCGCAGCTGTATTAGGATCACCTCGGGGATGTAAGTAATATTCTGAAATGGGCAGAGCTTACACCCATACATCTCAACCCCTAAGAGCAAAACCACTGGACAGAACATAAACCATTGAGGGAACAAATAATGACAGAAAGCACATATTTCACTTACAACCTTAGAAAGCTGATAAAATAATAGGTTATGCATTAGCATGACTTGGCTGAAGGATGTGGGGTCCTAAACCCAATTACTTGTCTGTATTTAATTGTGTCAGTTCCCAGGTATTTGCCGGACAGGTGCAGATTGTAAGAAGAACACACCAATAGTATGAAGCAAACTCTGGAGAGGCCGCGGATTCTACACAGTCAACCGGCATGCTTACGCCTAATGGGCAGCCATTCCCGATATGGATCCCACCACAGTACAGTCCAGTTTATATGGCTAATTACGGTATAACCATATCTGTCATTGCATAACCCACTACACAACACCTACGGACACATGGTCGCAACTCCCTACTGTAGGCATGTACGCCGATGTAATAGGCAGCACAAGGTATTATTGTAGTCCTCACTCCCAACCAGGGGTGTGAGTGTCTGATGCAAACACCAAATGCAGTGCATTTGCAAGTGTGGGAGCTAGCGGGTATGAGCCTGTTTGGCTGCCGGTATCTGAGTACCACACTGCTGAAGCAATGTAGAGGCTAACTGAGTGTAAGAAACTGTAACCGGAGGGTAGCATTGCTTAGCTCCACACAAACCTGCGCACACCCGCTCACAAAAGCTTTAAAGTGCCTTAATCACTCTGTACCCAACAGCTCGTGTTTTGGCCAGCAACAAAATAAATAGCCTCTGCAAGGCTAGAACTCAGGACCCTGTACTTCACTGTCACAGTAGATAACTACTACGCCATGATAACAATATATACAAAGGAGGTATCAGCAAACTAATCCTCATCACAAGGAAATCAAATCAAACATGTGAACTGAATCTATGTACAGTGTAATGTTCTATAACCCACCACAGACCATAAATATGTGAATTGGAGTACTGCAGTAAACATAGAGTTGAGGTGTCACTGTAATAAAGTTATGAAGTCCCCAGGACCCCATACAGTGTATGCACGCATGAATCATGGATACCAGACACATATATAACCTGTGATGAATAAGACATAGCTTAGCCTTTTCGAAACTGGCCAATTACGGAAAAGTGCGGGAATCCGGCCCTACTTAAACTGAAGATGTGGGAATACGGCTCATAACTGGTTGTAGCATCCCCCTGAAAGCAGAATGGCTGGAGTGGGAGAAGGCACTCACTTTAGAGTGCAGTGCTGGGGCATCCAGGAGTCCAAATTCATGGTATGGCTCCTGGTGAAGCACCATGACAGGAGACTACTGCAGGGCCAGTACCAGGGCTCGCAGTACAAAATGGAGGCCTGGGACAGTCTCGCCCGTAACCTCACTAGTGCCACAGGTATCCCCAGACTGGTGAGCAGGTCAGGCACCACCATGCAGACCTGAAGCGGCAGCAGTGGGATGTCCTGGAACAGTGGATCAGATGCAGAATGCCCCAGAAATGAGTAAGTACTCCTTCCACTACATAGTTAATAATTGCCTAGCTTGTGTATACTATGGATCAATATGGCTAAATATCACTGTACTTTTTTGACAGCTGCAGATGAGTGTGCTGCGAACCAACAAGCCTATGATGCTAGGCTGCAAAGGATGCATCATGAGGCAGGTTTGTAAATAGCCTGCATGTACTGTCATAACAAATAAATGTAAGAGCCTCAGAAAGTGTTGTACCAGTATACAGAATTGTGTAATATGCTGCATTGCTTCTGTTTACTCTGCAGTCATATGTTGTTGTACTGTTGCAGTTATTAAATAGTACTCTTGTAGTAAGCAGTGTTACCCACACTGTAGTATGCAGATAAAATGTGTATGAAGTGGTGTCCAACAATGTTGGAAGTGCAAACAGGTCAGTCATATTAAACTAAATACATTGTAAAGCCTCACAACAATTGCCTGATAGCATAGTGGACAGTGATCTTAACTGTAATGCTTTTGTCACACACAGCAGGGATTTGGATCCCAGGAGCGCCAGTAAGTTGTATGCATAATACCACCAATTACCAGAATGCAATTACACCAGCAATTACATTCTGCTAGCCGGTAAGCCATTAGACCTCAGGAATTTGTTTTAAAAGTGTTCAGATTTGTAAAGTAATACTTACTTTTTTCTCTTGCCTTGGTTGGCTCTGGCTCTGCCCCGCTCCGTTTGCCCTCGCTAACGCTCGGGCTCTCTCCGCTCCCCTGCCCTGCCCCCCTATTCCTCCGCCCCACTACCTCTACATTTATAGTAATCATAGCCACACCCACAGCTCACCCTCACATCACCTCCACCAATCACAGCTCCTCGAGTCATATCACATTAAACCACACCAACTTGCTCCACACAAAATACTCCCAATCACTCTCATTCCCACTAGGCATTTTTTGCATCACCCACATTACTTTCCCATCCACATATAGTGCAACCCTATAATTCCTATTCAGACCCCACCACCTAGAAACAACATAAACTTTATAACCATGACTATCACACAACTAAATCTAGTCTGTCTTCTCATAATTCTTTACAACACCACAAGTTATCACTCTAGCAATATCCCTAAACTTAGTAGCACAACACTGCATTATGCACTCTCATACACAGACACCACACATTATAATAATATCTGCCCACACTTATTCAAGAACTAGATAACGGACCAATTCAGAACTAAACACATATGCTCTCATTCCTACTCCAAAAAACACAATACTTTCTCACACTCCTCACCAAACTCCAACATCTGTATAACCATTTTAACTCCAGGCTCACCATAAGTGGGGATATCCACCCAACCCAGGCCCAAATCCATCCTGTCCAACACAAACTGCTCAAACACACATGTCAGCACATAACACCCCACTTTCTTCATCCCGGGCAAATCAACAACAGCAGCAAAACCAACCATCTTTTAATGCTAAATATTAATATTAGAAGTATCAAAAATAAAATACCTGAACTCCAGGCCACAATAGCACACTACTCCCCAGACATAGTTGCTTTAACAGAAACCTGGCTAAATAAAAACATAGCTAACTCAGAAGTTCTCCCTACCGGCTACAATATCATTAGACAAGACAGACCACTTCATAAAGGGGGTGGAACTGCCTTACTCTACAAGTCCAACTTAACTGTCTGTCAATTACCAAACTCATACCCCTCCCCCAATAATTGGGACATACTTATCTCACAACTTCAACTTCACCCTAAAAAGGTCATCACCATAATTGTGATCTATATTCCACCTGGTAATACACCTGTTAGCCTTGAAGACTTCTTATCCTGGTGTTCTTCCACATACTCACAAGAAACCCTTATTCTGGGGGACTTCAACCTAGATTGGTTCACCTGTATATCAGAACCACCAAGTAATCTAATAAATCTCCATGGCTACCAGCAGCTAGTCCAAATTCCAACTAGGTGTGATAAAAAATATAAAAGGGAATCCATCCTTGACTGGGTCCTAACTAGCAACCCCACATTGTACCCTCACACAGGCAGTCTCCCAGACACCTTAAGTGACCACAGCATAATATACTTTATACATAGTAGAACAAGCATATGCAAAACCACTAACTATATATCCACTAGAAACACAAAAAATTTTCTCCTGAGGTCATCAACACTTTACTGTGTAACTGTGACTGGACCCCCCTAAAAACCCTCCCAGTTGACCAGGCTGTAGCATATTTCAACAAAACATTTCTACAACACCTAGACACTGTCGCTCCATTGCGCAAAATCAAGGTTAGAACCTCTACAAACCCATGGCTCAGTAAAGAAACCAAACAAATCCTCAAGTCCAGAGACACTGCCTGGCGTTACTATAAAAAAAACAAAGAAACACAAAGCCTAACTAAGTACCAAGAACTGCGCAACCGTGCAAAAAATGCATTAGGCTGGACAAAAAATCCTACTACACAACATTACAAACTAAATACCAACACAACCTGCAAAAATTTTGGCAAAATGTAAACCAGCTACTAAAATCCACCCAAAAGTCTACCCCCAAACCAACCACCCCTGACACTAAAGTTCCCATCGAAACACAATTCAACTCCCACTTTGTGAACTCAATTCTATCCTTAGTATCACAGGACAGTTCCTTCCTCACTATCCCCCAAACCAACCACCCTGACACTAAAGTTCCCATCGAAACACAATTCAACTCCCACTTTGTGAACTCAATTCTATCCTTAGTATCACAGGACAGTTCCTTCCTCACTGTCCCCCCAAACCAACCACCCTGACACTAAAGTTCCCATCGAAACACAATTCAACTCCCACTTTGTGAACTCAATTCTATCCTTAGTATCACAGGACAGTTCCTTCCTCACTATCCCCCCCAAACCAACCACCCCTGACACTAAAGTTCCCATCGAAACACAATTCAACTCCCACTTTGTGAACTCAGTTCTATCCTTAGTATCACAGGACAGTTCCTTCCTCACTATCCCCTAAACCAACCACCCTGACACTAAAGTTCCCATCGAAACACAATTCAACTCCCACTTTGTGAACTCAGTTCTATCCTTAGTATCACAGGACAGTTCCTTCCTCACTATCCCCCCCAAACCAACCACCCCTGACACTAAAGTTCCCATCGAAACACAATTCAACTCCCACTTTGTGAACTCAATTCTATCCTTAGTATCACAGGACAGTTCCTTCCTCACTGTCCCCCCAAACCAACCACCCCTGACACTAAAGTTCCCATCGAAACACAATTCAAGTCCCACTTTGTGAACTCAATTCTATCCTTACTATCACAGGACAGTTCCTTCCTCACTATCCCCCCCAAACCAACCACCCCTGACACTAAAGTTCCCATCGAAACACAATTCAACTCCCACTTTGTGAACTCAATTCTATCCTTAGTATCACAGGACAGTTCCTTCCTCACTATCCCCCCCAACACAAATAACACTAATACAAGCTTTACCCTCAAAACAGTTTCCACCACTTCAATCAAAAGCATGCTCTCCAAACTAAAAACCTCATCAACAGCAGCCAACCTACTCCCCAGCTATTTCTTGAAACTTACAGCAGATGCTATTGCTATCCCAGTCTCCACTCTCATAAACAGATCAATTGTTGAAAACTATGTGCCCAAACTCTGGAAAATATCCTATGTTACACCCATACATAAAGGCGGGACCTCCACTGAACTTAATAACTACAGACCCATTGCTTTACTCTCCCCCCTGGCCAAAATCCTAGAAAAATGCATCCATACCCAGATGCTAAACTATCTCCTAGACTGCAACATCCTGTCACCTACTCAGCATGGTTTCAGACCTACCCATAGTACCACTACAGCTCTCCTCTGCTTCACAGACACAGTAAACCATCTCAAAAATGAAGGCCTGCAAGTGTCAACTCTTTTTTTTTTTGGATATGTCCAAAGCATTTGACACAGTCTCGCACCAAATCCTGCTAAACAAACTAAACCAATATCATCTATCTAATTCCACTCTTACCTGGTTCCAAAGCTACTTAACTGACAGGTACCAAGCTGTGAAATGGGAAAATTCTCTCTCTCCTCAGCTGCCCATAACTATAGGAGTCCCACAGGGTTCTATCTTAGGACCACTACTATTCACAGTCTTCACAAATGACCTCCACACCTCCACACAGCATGCATCTATAATTCAGTATGCAGATGACACTACCTTAATCTGTGCTGCACAAAACATTCCCACCCTCCTGCAAACAACTCAACTAGCATTCTCTAATGTTGAAAACTACCTTACCAAAGCCTAACTTATCCTCAATCCAAAGAAAACTCAGTTTATGATTTTAACCAGTTCTAACAAAAACACTAACAGTCAATTCACTATCTACTCCACAAATGCTACTCCAATTGCTCCAGTGGCACAGGCTAAGCTATTGGGAATAACCATAGACTCCCACCTAAAATTTGATAGTCATCTGAACTTAACTATTAAAAAAGTACATGCCAAACTGGGGTCACTCTACCGTATCAAACCATTTCTTACCAACAACACAAGATCAGCCATTGCTCGCTCCCAACTTCTATCCACCCTACTCTATGCATCTCCCATTCTGACTAATCTCAACAAAACTGAACTAAGCAAAATGGAAGCTTGCTATAACAGAATTGCCCGTTTTGCTGCAAATTGCTCATATAGAACTCATCACTGTACTGCTTTGAGACAGCTCCACTGGCTTGAACTGCCCAACCTCCTAACCTACAATCAGCTCTGCCTCTGTCATTCTATCTATTACCTCCCCAATACGTGTCCTGCCCTCAAAAGCCTAGTACAACATCACTCAGCCAAAAGGCCTCTTAGATCATCAAGCAAACTACTACTAGAAGTCACCAACAGCTACAATAGCTTTGGAGATGCACTATATAGTAGTTCGGTGGCTAAAAAATGGAACTCTGTCCCTACTAGCATTCAAAACACATCATCCAAAGCCTCCTTTAAAGACCTCATCAGGCAACATCTCAAGCAAAGTTGGCAGTGCCATGATTGCTCCCCAGGCTAGTGAAAGCGGATAACATATGCATACTAAATCTAGAGCAATTGATAATAGTTTTTCAATCTTACTCACAAACACTGGCTAATCTACAATGTATGTACTGTACCTGTGTACTATGCATGTATTCTACCTACATTCCAAAGTTCAGCTGTACACCACAAATCTATTACTTACCTTTATTTTTAAAATTAATATCTTTTTTGATTGTTCTCTCCACTGTAACTGTTTTGTGCATACCACTGTAAAAACATGTCTCTTGTAATTTGTGTGTATACTGATTATGTCTAAATAACTAAATGTGTCTGTAATTTTTCTTTGTGGAGCTTTTCTCCCTGGGCCTCTGCTGAAAAAGGGCCTTTTTGGCTCAGTCAGACACCTCCGGTTAACAAATTTAAAATAAATAAATAAATAAAAAATAATCATTCCACACAACTGCACACAGTTTGTTAGAATGTTCAGAGAGAAAGCTGTATGCATATATACACTTAACAACTGTACAGAGTTTGCTAGAATGCTCAAATAGAAAGTGGTATGCATATTCATACCCTTCAACTGTTCCAATCTGCCCAGTATGTCCTGATAAATGGCCCACATCACCTGCCCTTTGCCCTGTTCCCCTGACAAATTAGTGTGATGATCCAAGAAATATAGGTAGCTGTTAATGACATATAACTGATAGTCAGACCTGTACCTAGTCAGAGAATGTACATGCAAGCATACCTGTCATCCCAGCATCACACCCAAAGTGTATGACAGCAGTCTCAAAACATGTTGCATTAACACGTGCATCTTGTCAAGCCTGTACATAAGACACAGGTCCCATGCATACTAATCTACAAACATACCATTGTACAATATAACGCCATTGGGTAGGGGTAGTGTAATAATATATGTAAGGGACAGACCACTGCAGTGACTACGGATGTTGTGGGAACTACAAGGATTTATTAGCTGTTAATTGAACTCTCTCTCTCACCCCTACCATATGTGCAAAAATAACCGATTTACACAACTCATTTGGTATGTCTACACTCCTAACCTTTGTTGGGACATATGTCCTATTGGTTTATAAATATTCACATCTGTTTCTATGCATGTGCTATGTTAAAATACTCCCATATTGGTGTCCTGTTGCCATCAATGAAACCTGCATGATGTTGTAATGGCTACTGTTTACCCATATATGCATGTGTTCTGCCTGCTCTGCAACTATTTTATATCTGGTGCCCTGGGTAATGGGAATACCTATGCATGCTGTTTTAACTAATCATGAATGCTGTTGACTATTACTAACCCATATCTGCCTTAAACATGCTACAACATAGCTTGTATGGGAAGTCTGGTCCCAGCGGACCCACCTGTCCCACCTCAGCTGACCATGGCACCGGTCACCAGCACATTTGGGGCCAAGCCTGGGACCTCGTCATCCATTGGCCCTGCAACACCTTCAGGTGGAACCACCAATAGGGGATGGGGCTCGGCCCCACCCTGGAAGCAGGAGCAGAGAGGAATCTGTCACCCGTGGTACGGTCCTGTCCATGGTGTGTAGGGAGCTCGACAGGGAAATTCGAGACTGCCTATGCCAGCTTGAGGGCTGCGTGGCACAACTAGAGGGTGAACCTGCCCCTCCTAGACAGCCCCCAGCACAGCCACCTTCTGGGCTGTGAAGGTGCAGTGGTGACTGCCTATGGGTGGGGACCTCAGTCCCACTGTATCCATTTGTAGGCTCATGGGCTTGCGACTTCCAAACACTCCTCTCCGTCCAAGGTATTCCCCCCACATGTGTTATATACCACCCCTGTAAGCATCTTGTCTGTCATCCTACTCAACCTATCCTCCCTGATCATACCTACTCTCCTTCTCCAACATCCCACTCTCACCTAAACATAAAAGAAAAAAGGGCAATCTGTTCCCACAATAAAAGAAGGCCCCATACATAGCTGTCCATTTTGCACACATGTAAATATTTCTAATTGGCATCACAACATACTATTGTTGTCCTCACCCCTCTCTCAGGGTTGTGAGTGTCCAAATGTACCGCCAAATTGATTGCATATGCACAGCCATTGCTGTAGAAGAAATTGACAGCTATGGACCTTCCCTACACCTTTCCTGCACATCCCTAGCTACCTTGCCTACTGTCTTTCCCTCTTTGTGCCCCTTTTTCACCACTTTCCTATCACCCCTTTTTTCTTTTCTTTTAAAGAAATTATTGCTGAAGTAAGCAGGAGTAAGCACTTTTAAGCAGCAGTGAGCAGGTTTCAGCCTGTTTGTGCGGGGGTAAGCACTGCCTGCACAGGTTAAGCAATCAAGAAGGTAACTGAGTGTAAGTAACTGTAATGAAACGTAACCACTGCTTACCATCATGCAAAGCCACGCACACCCGCTCACAACAGCTTAAAAGTGCCTTATCACTCCGTATCCAATGGCCCTTGTTCTGCCCAGCAACAAAATAAATGGCCTGTGCAAGGTTCAAAACCAGGACCCTACCACCACAGCCAATGTGATTTACCACTAAGCCATGGCAAATATACAGACAGGGGATGTTATCACAAGCTTATCATCCAGCACAGTCATTCAAGAGTATAGGAAATGTATTTCATTATGTAGATGTATGTGTGTGTGTTTATGTCCAGATATATATACATATATAGATATAGATATATATAGATATATCAAGAACATACCATGTAACAACAAAGCATTAAAAAAGAATTAAAAGGGAAACACCAGCAATTCCTGTATTATGTAATCATGTTGTCCTATTAATATCAAGACTCCCTCAGACAGACATGTGTTATTAATACATGCAAACATTTGTACATTGCCCAAATACATTACCTTGAGCATTTTATTTACATTAACAAACCAGTTTCTGTCCAATCATTATGTGAGAACAGTACTCTTTCAAGGTGCTGTGTGCAATATCATCATCATTAAAAAGTTAAATGGGGTAACCATAGAGGGACCAGTAGTGTTGTGTGTACAATGGGGTCATCTGCATCACGTGTACCTGGAACCTATAGGAGTCATGTGCGTACCAGGATCGTGTGCCTGTGAGAGGGGTGAGGACAATAGTAGTATGTTGTGATGCAAATTAAAAAGATTACATGTGTCCAGTGGACACATGTGTGAAATGGACAGCTATGTATGGGGCAAAAGTTGTTCTGGGAACAAGTTTGCCTTTTGTTTCCATTTTTGTAAGGTGAGAGTGAGATGTTGGGGAAGTAGAGTAGGTATGCTCGTGGAGGATAGGTTGGGTAGGATGACAAACAAGACAGCATACAGGGGAGGTATATAACACATGTGGAGGTGATACACTTTGGACGGGGAGGGGTGTTTGGCAGTTACAAGCCCATGAGCCCCCAAATGGAAACAGTAGGACGGAGGTCCCCACCCATGGGCAGCCACCACTGCACCTTCACAGCTGCAAAGGTGGCTGTGCTGGGGGCTGTCTAGGAGGGGCAGGCTCACCCTCTAAATGTGCCACTCTGCCCATGAGCTGGCGTAGCCAGCCTCAGAACCCCTTATTGAGCCCCCTATGCACCACAGCCTGGACTGTATGATGGCTGACATGTTCCTGTCTGGACCTGCTCCTGGGGGGGGGGGCAAGCCCCATCCTCAGTGGCAGTTCCACCAGAAGGTGGTGCAGAGCCAACAGAGGTGGAAGTCCAAGGCTGGGCCCCAGATATGCTGGTGCCCGGTGCCATGGCCTGCTGAAGTGGGACATATAGTTCCGTCGGGACCTCCAATCCCATACAGCCTATGGTGTTGCAGTTTTAACACAGATAAGGCTTAGTAATAGTCAACAGCATTCAGGATTACTTATAACAGCATGCATAGATATTACCATCAACCCAAGACAACAGATGTCATACATTTGCAGAGGGAGCACAACACATGCATATATATACTGCATGACATCTGTCCAAAGTGTAGATGACTTGTGACTGCAGCTATGAACAGTGGCCCATTATTGGCATGTCACTGTGAAAACCTCAGACAGTGACTGTCATACCACCGTTGCATGTGACATATGTCCAATCAGGGATGCAATGGCAGTAACTCATCACTGTCATCATATACTGACTGCAATCCTCACACTATGGTTCTATAGTTCACAGATGTGTGTTCTATGAATAACACAAGAAACAAATGGTTGCACACAATGACCAGTCCACAGATGACCCTACAGATGGGGGTTTTCTTGTCAGTTATTAAAACATGCAGACTAGCCATTACCACACACAACCTGTTAAATTGGCAGTAGTCTGAATGAAGCATAGCTACACTTACATGCTGTAATCATGTCTGGCACATCACCCTCCTGTCTTTAGGCTATTTTCCACTGTATATGTTGTTTGAGAAATATCCAGATTTCATCTGTGATGCTGTTTACCAAACACCAGACTCAGGTTCCACTCACAGCGTCTGTCATGGGCAAACACCAACAATATGTTCCTAGATATTGTACTGTGTTTCCATGCAATTGGCTATGGGAATGTCACCACAGCTGTTCCACATGCAATCGGCTAGAGGAGGACTGCAATAGGTGCAGATGCCATCACCTGATCATGACCATCACTAACAAAACACAAGCTGCTGCTGAGCAGGTGTACATCTCCACACACACCAGAGAGTGTGTGGGTGGGACAGACAGAGGCAAAATACACAGAGAAGGGCTGGGAGACTAAAACCTAAGCATCGTCCGTCACACACCTACCAATACAGGGGTTCAAACAACTGCCTCACTAGCCATTACTCTTACCAGTGCATGCAGTTACTCCATGTGCCACATAGCCAACATGTCAATGTGCTGTAAGAACATATATGTGTGCTGGTGAGCGACATCTGCAACAGAGATATAGCAGACATACATTATGTGTAGCACACATGGCTGTCCACATGAACAGATGTCATTGTCAACACAACCACACTCTCTAAGGTACTCAGACACATTGGCACACTTTGGCAGCCTCACAAATACACTTCCTAACTACTTAGTTTGCCACACTACAGTAATGCACAGGTTATTACATGCACCACAGGGATCATCCTTTGGTACTATGGGCTAGGGCATGTGAATGTGTCTGACTTCAGTCAGTACGCCAATGGGAGTTATACTGGGTGTGAATGTGGTTGGGAACATCATACCCCACATGCAGACACAAAGTGCCAGTACAGACATGCATGTGTGCATTGCTTCATGGGTGTGTAGTGGTTGGCTGTGCAAAATGGCTGTACAAGGCTGGGTGAGCGGTAATCCTTGGCACCTGACAATGGTCTGCAGTGTGGTTCAGGGGTGTAGTGTCTGCAATGTCCCACACAGATGGGTATTGTATTAACCGTCCTGTCATCCTGGTTACCATTGTGTGTGGCCATTGCTTTGCAATGCATGCCATGTCTGTGTTTGATAGTCCTTGACATGGACATTGCCTGGGATGTGCACGTCCCACATTAAAGTACAGTGACATGTTTAAGTGTACCTGGTTTGCCTGGCACATGTTATGTACGCAGACTGTTATCATCAGATGTGCCAATCCTGGCCTGGTGTGGCAGGACTTGCTAATAGACAGCAGGTTGACCCTGCACCTGCATTGATAGCACGATACAGGTATTCCCTGGTGTCAGTGGCATCTGTCTATACAGGGCATGTATGTAAGGCATTGTATGTCCTTTGTGGATCACATTTGATAGCACCACATATGTTGCAGGCATCCAGTGGGGAACTTAGTGAAGGTGCATTGTCCGCAATTATGTGCCTATTGTACTGGTGGACAGGGTGCCATGCCCTCTGCAGCCCACTGCAATCACACCATGCCTATTATCTGTCAACAATGTGCAGGGTACTAGCAACATAGCGGGATTTTCTAGGCAAGTATGTTTGTGTATGACACATGGGTACAGACTGTATTATGGGTAATAGTAGGGTTGGTTACTTTGTTCACCAGGCCTTTTGCCAGATGTATGGGTATGGCTTACCAACCCAGTCTTTTGGCTGATTTAAATCTGTAATCCTCATGAGGTGGACATTGTGACATATAATATGGCCACCATATAGGAAAACTACAAAACATGCTGCTCAACATGTGCAGCGATTAGACACTCACAGCCCCCTCCACACAGGCTCTGACTGAAAAACACACACCTGCCATGCCTTGGACTAGAACTCCTACTTAACTAGTATACCACACTACAGCATTACAAAGTCATAGCATGTGCTATGGAAATTACTGGGCTATCTCATCCCCAAAGGTGTATTTCACAAGGAATGACATCAGCAGGTTTACCAAAGTAGGGCATTTCAAATTTCCTGCAAGTGAGTAGCCCAAAATGCATTGCTCACAAAGCAGACAGTGAGATACACACAACTGACGTGTGGGTATAGAACCCACGAGCAAGATATATCTCACACTAGTGCATGGAGATGTTATAGGATGCACCACAAGGATTACTAGGGAACTTGTTTCCCAGAGGTGTATTTGACAAGCAATGACATCAGCAGGATTACCAAAGTAGGGCTTTGTAAATGTCCTGCGAGTGAGTAGGCTATAATGCATTGCTTCCTACACAGACATTGAAACACACACAAAACATACATAACTGCCATGGTTGTTGATGGAACCCTACCACAGTTCTAAATCACACTCCAGCAGTACACAGTTACTCGATGCGCTACAGAGGTTACTGGGTTACAGCAGTCCCAGAGGTGTATGTCTAGGTGGGAGACATCAGCATCCTTGCCAAAGTGGAGTATATGAATTGTAAGGAGTGTGCATACTCTAAAAAGCATCGTTCCCCTTCTTAGGCAGACAGAGACATATGCACACAGTTGGCAAGCCTGTGATTAGAACACATACCAAACTAGCTTACTACATTACACAGTTACAGGACTCACTACAAAAATTACTGGGTTACAGCATTCCCAGAGATGTATTTCTAAGTGGGTGACATCAGCATCCTTGCCAAAGTGGAGTATATGAATTGTAAGGAGGGTGCGTACTCTAAAAAGCATCATTCCCCTTCTTAGGCAGACAGAGACACACACCCACACAGTTGGCAAGTCTGAGATTAGAACACCTATCAAACTATCTTATTATACTACAGCATTACACAGTTACAGGACACACTACAGAGATTACAGTAGTCCCAGAGGTGTATTTCTAGGTGGGGAACATCAGCAGGATTGCCAAAGAAGGGTATTTCAAGTGCACTGCGAGTTGTATGTCTTTTAACTGTGTGTACCCGCTGCTTACTGTTGTGAAAACTCATGTAAACCTGCTTAAAAGCATGTTAGTCAGTCCTAAATGACATTATCAACAACCCTTGCAGGTTTTGAAACCTGGACCATGCACACCCAGGTCACTGGATTTACCACTAGGCTATGTGGGTTATATCCGTGTTTCATGGTTTTTGTCATACACATTTTACTACAAGTATTCCACAGTACTGAAAACAATGGGACGGTCACTTTGTGTACATATGTACAGTACCCTTGAATGTACTGTACTCTGTGAAACAACATAACCAAGTCTACATATCTACAACTGTTATAACTAAATACCAAATACATATATGCACTTACGGGATGTGTACACACACACACATAGATTTTATATATATATATATATATATATATATATATATATGTATCTATATATATATATATATATATATATATATATATATATATATATATATGCATATACACAGACACAGCTATAGCCATATATATAAACATATCTGAACACCCTTTGTGACACAGAAGGGTTCCAAAGGAATTGATGTGTACACAAAACAGAGGCAACTCTTTTATTATAACATTTAAATCTTAATCAGTTCACCAGATAAGGGATGGTTGTTGTGTATGTGGAGTTTGGGGTGGGGAATGATGGTTAAGGAAATATACCCCGGGGATTGTGGAGTTTGGGTGGGGGAATGATGGGTATGGAAATACATCCCAGGGACCACTTCTGTGTCACTGCTCAACAGCGGCACAGGAAAATAACATACACAACATTAGTCATTATTGACTCTATATTCCTTTCTATCCCTAACTATGTAATGATTTGTAGACTCCACTCACCACAGATGACTACCATGGTGTGCAGCATGTTAAAAGACATAACACATGTGTATGCCTGGCTACAGGGTAGTCACACACACACAAACACACACACACTTGCCAGTATTGTGCTTACAAGTCTTGCCTATGTAAAGGTAACTAGTAGAGTGGTATGCAGTTGGGGTATGTGCCACAGAACCCATACAATTACACATAATGTGAATCTGCTTCTGAGCTGGGTGACATCACAGCACTGATTACCTGCAGTGGGGAGGAGGAAAAGGGTGGTTTAGCAGATGACAAGGATAAAGGCCAGTGCAAAAGGTGGTTTCTCTTTGGAAAGCAGAAAAACCCACTGTCATGACAGGATGCAGACACAAATACACACAACCTCTTGTTGTGTACACACTCAGGCATTTGCTGACACACACACACACACACACACACACACACACACACTTGCCAGTGGTGGGATCAGAACTCCTGCTTATCTACAGATCACTATTACAATACTATGCAGTTATAGGTTCATAGGTTGGTACTAGGCTATCGGCCCTAAGGCCCTATGCAAGCCTAGCCGTAACAATTCCCTGGAAATTTTTTCCCACAATATTTACTTCTCTGGGCCCCTGTCTAGCAGGGTGACTGACATGATCCCCTGGGGGAATTTCCTATCTCCCATCCAATCATCAAGGTTCCTTTTGAAGAGGGCCAATGAGGTGCTCTGCTTGACATGTATGGGCAGTGTATTCCGGAGTATGGGGAGTCTCTGGGTCAGGAACCTATCCCTCCAGCATGTTTTGATTTTTGTGATGACAAGGTTTAGATCCCTGGAGCGTGTGGCTCTGAGGGATTGGAATTTCTTTAAGTGGAGCATGTCCAACCGCTCATGGATTGACATGGCCTTGTATGTTAAGCAGAGATTGCCTCTGAGTAGACGATATGCCACAGAGTATAGCTGGAGTTTTTTAGACGGTCAGCATATAGCATCTGCTTTAGGTCTGTGATTGTTTTAGTGAGGTATTTCTGTGGCCTTTCCAGCTGTTGCAGATGTCTTGTGAGGTACATACCAAATGGGGCATTATACTCTATAATGGGTCTAATGAGGGATGAGTACAGTGGGACAATGGCCTCCTTTTTTCTGGATGAAAAGCCCTTAGTGATGAGGTGTGCCACATAGAACAATTTCCTGACTGTTTTGGCGATGCGGTTATCGAAAGTGAGACCACTGTCCACTTGTGTCCCTAAGTCTCTCATCACACTTTTGATGTTTATTGTCCTGCCACTTATGTGGTAGTTCATGGGTACATGTTTTTTTTCCAAAGGGGATGACTATGCATTTCTTGGCATTAAGCTTGAGCCCGTGGCTTTGGCACCAGGCATCTGTTTCTGTAAGGCCCTATTGTAGAATATCCACATAATTTGGGGATTCAGTAATGGCTCCCAGTTTGCAGTCATCTGCAAACTTTGTTAGCCAGAGTCCCTTAATGTTGGCCTGCACTTCAGAGAAGTAGATGCCAAACAAGAGTGGTCCCAGGACTGAACCCTGAGGTACTCCACTTGTCACTTGTCTGGAGCTGGATTTGGAGTCGGCTACTTTTACAGTCTGGGTTCTGTCAGTAAGCCAGTTGGCAACCCATCGAGTGACATAGGGATTTATGCCCAGCTTAGTAAGTTTATCTATGATAACCCTGTATAGTTCTTCTAAGGTTGAGGACATCAACAGGTTTACTGACAGTTAAGATGTACATAGCTGTAAACCTGTGTGTTTAAAGTAAGAGTCCATTACAACCTGTATGCACAAACAAGACACATCATCTGCAGGTAAGACATAGGTAGGCCTGAGAGGTATAGTTGTAGCACAACAAGCCCTGAACTGGAGTATGCCCATCTATGGAATAGCAACTACTATCACTATACAGGGTTACAGTGGTCATGCTCATACACATAGAATCACAGGACTTGTTTGGATGCATTGACTCCAATTACACGAGGTGACAGTGGGCATGCTCATGCACTTAGTAGCACAGGGCCCTTTGGGATGCACTCTGACTACAACTACACAAGGTTATACTAGGCATGCTCATACACTTAGAAACAAAGAGCTTGTTTGGATGCACTGACTCAAATTACACAAGGTGGCAGTGGGTACGCTCATACACTTAGTAGCACAGGGCTGTCTGGGATGCACTCTGATTCTAACCACAGAAGGCCACAGTGTGCATGCTCATACACTTAGATGTACAGAACACATTGTAATGGACTCCTATTGTAAACATACAGGTTTACAGCTATGTACATCTTAACTGTCAGTATATATGCACATCATACAGGTTTACTACCAGATACTGTATGTGGCCCATAAATGATATATCTGCATCTGTGCTGTGTGATACACATGCATACATGTACATATATATGTGAAGTATACACAATCATGCATGTGTGGAAGTGATAGACAATTGTTTAACTGGGACACACAGGTGGATGCAAAGTACAGCATGTGTCACACATATTGCTGCCCTGAAATGCATACATTCATATCAGGTTGTGGACAGTTGCATTATACTTGGAACAGTGGCATGTGCAAGCATAATATGTGAGCCCCATTGTCTAAATGTACTGAGATGCAGGTGTCAAGATGACCTCTCCCGGCTGTGTTAGTAGTTGTCATTATTAGCAGGACAGCTCCACTAAGTATATCTGACATTGGTTATCTACACAACGTCTGCTGCTGCCCGTCACCTTAGATGTAGCATTTGATACCAAGCACAATTCTGCCACTCGCAGTGATGTCATGGTGCAAGAGGCAACTGCTTGACCAAAACAATAAGCCAGTGTCCTGCTGTAATTATGAGGTTAGCCAGTGTCTGTCATTCCGGGATGCCATGACTGAAAGAAGACAAGCCTTTGTCATAGATCACATGCATCCATGAGCCAAGTGAGTGTGGATAATACCTAGGTCGCATTTACCCATATAGTGCCATTCCAAGGCAAATATCCTAAACACAGAAGTAACACCCTGACACCTACAAGACAATTGCATTGGATGCTTATGCTAAACAGTGCTAGATGTGTGGCAGTCATAATCCATTTGCTCAATGTAGAACCTACAATGAGGAATACTGACATCTGTGCAGTGAGGAACACCTGACTGAAGGCTCTGTAGTGCACAATCGCACTACCACCATATAACTCAGATCCAGACATGTGGGCCACAACACTGGTATGGACCACTCTAGGTGGTGGTGTCTACATATTCATAAAGGCTACTCACAAGTAAAGACAACTACTCCAACATAATGCATCACAGATGAGTCAGGTACAGGTGACAGTGGCAAAAGCTGCATTCTAGGTTGTATCCTCATATACATCCACCACCATGTCCTCAGACTACCAATACACATCCATAAATGTGGTATGAAATAGTATGGTACAACACCAAATAACCTTTGACTGGTGGACTGTACCTAGCCCTACATCAACTGTGCAAAGTACCCATGTACTGACACAGTTGCATAATGTGTTATGCAATGCAATAATACCACTGTTTGTAACCAGGTCAGTTGTACACATACCAGGGTCCCTCGGATGTTATCAGCATTAACACAATTGACTGTTGCTGTACACCAGTAAACAACACCCTCATGGTTGGATATGCCCTAAATGTACCTGCCCTGGATATGTACATCCCACACTCATACAACATAAATGAAAATACCATAGCTGTTGCTGTCCTTTGTACATACAGGTGGCTACATTCATTACACACATGCACATGGAAGATAGGTCCATGGCTGCTGAATGCTAACAGTACATAAGGTTTGATATCTATGTTGACAGAGGTAATATTCCCTCTCTACTGGTAACCCATGACACCTATCATATCATACAACCCATGTGGCATGTATGTCATTAGACATGTCCAACAAATGCAATGCCTACAAACATACCCAAATAACAAAATCATAGGGCCTACACACATGGCCTGTATTGACAGACTCAGGGAAATACAGCTATGCTCTGTATGTTCCTGAGTAGTTTCAGGTGATATGTCCATGACATGTACAGCCATGTGTGACCCACAGCTCCTACATATACCCCATGTCAACAATTGCAAGCCATGCATGCTGTGTGCTATCTGGAAATTAACCTTATTACCACAATAGACAGAACATGCTGGGGTGAGATGTTTACAAGCCACAGACCTCGCACATGCTTTAGTAAGTGTAATGCCTAGCTCAAACAGAGCAAATTGCTGGCACTCTTCCAGTAATCATGAGGTGGGTCTGGCAAATAAGATGTGTGTGTGGCAAATATGATGTGCTCACTGTTGACCATTACAGTGCCCTGGCTTCACAGTGGACCTCTCAACTAACAGTTTGTGGGATCATGACATGGAATATTGCTGTGTGCATGTCTTGCTGATATGCGCTGTTGGCATAAATGTACACTTAGCTACTCAGTGAAGGTGGTTGTGTGTTCTACCAGTACATAAATACAACATCCATTATGGTGTAATGCTCAGCTAGGTTTCACACATGGTGTGGGGAAGGTGTGGAATGTATCCTCATGACCTGCTAGTCCACTTACTGATGGAGAATGCATATGTGTACATGTATTGATGTGTGTTTAGATTCCATGCGTGTGCAGTGTCTGATGTTTGAAGGTGACTGTTGTCTTAGTACATCATGCAGTTGCAATGCAGCCTCAACATTGCCAACTGTATATGGTGATATGCTCAAAGTACAATAAGCTGTGCATGAGGTATGGACAGATATTTGGACATAACTACTAAGTGGTGGGGCTACTTTGCAGATGAATGATTACTGAGGACAGCTCACAGGTGCGTTACAACCATTCCTACAATAACCTGTGTAACTGCAAAGCTATGGTTTTGTTAATTGAAGGGGAAGACACACAACGTAGAATGCGGTAAGGGTGAAGGCAAACCTCTCGACACCTGTAACAGTAACACCTCCCCTGTGCATATATTGTGCATATATCAGCACAGTTAGCAAAAGAAAGAGCCAGTACACTTTATAGCACATGCGATAGTGCTGTAACTGTAATACCTATCATGAGATAGGCAGGTGTTTGATTCACAGTACTGGCATGCGCGTGTGTGTGTGTGTGTGTGTGTGTGTGTGTGTGTGTGTGTGTGTGTGTGTGTGTGTGTGTGTGTGTCCATATATGTCATGTATGGTAGGGAATACATCCCAAATGTTTTTCACTCTCCTGTACACTGTTGTAGACATCTGTACAGAATGAAGTGTAGAAAGCAAGACATAGGCAGGAGTTTGAATCTCACACATGTCAAGTGTCTGTATGTGTGTGGTGACATAGGTGTATATCTTTGTGAATGCCGCAGTGTGTGTGTGTGTGTGTGTGTGTGTGTGTGTGTGTGTGTGTGTGTGTGTGTGTGTGTGTGTGTGTGTGTGTGTGTGTGTATGTGTGTATGGCTGTCTGGTCCCTGTAGTGAGGCTGTATCTTACAATAGTGAAATGATAAGACCCCCTCTCCCCATCCACTCAATGCAATCTAGTATCCCTGTTGATGCCATCAGTCTTAGAAGGGCATTCTAACCACCTGTAAACATGTACATCCTGGGGTGTGGCTTGTTGTTACATAGCCTACAGATGAACCCCCCTCCCCACATACACTCACTGCATTCTACTATCCCACGATCTTAGGCCATTCTGACTACTTGTACATGTGTAATCGCTGTGGCGTGTCTTGTAATTGCATAGTATTATAATGATGATTTGCACATGGACAGGGGTTCTCATCTCAACACTGGCAACTGTGTGTGTGTCAGAGTGTGTGTTACTGTGTCTGTGAATTCCTGAGTGTGCATGTGTGTTTGTATCCTGTCATGGGAACAGGTATCACTGCTTCCCAATGGGAAACCATTATTCCCACTGGCCTTTACCCTTGTCATCTGCTAAACCACTCTTTTACCTCCTCCCCGCTCCAGGTAACTATGGATGTGACGGCTCTGGCCACAGTAGCTTACTACACAGCTATCATGCTCTTGGATAATTAGATCAGTAAACATGTTTGTAACTTGGGAGATTATAACTGTGACATGGAAGCTACAAAGTGCGTGCAGGTATTGTCATACAGACCTGTGAGTAGTCTACATTTACATATGGGAAACTAACCGCAAACCCTGACATCCCCCGGCACATGCAATTACACCTGAAAGAGGAAGGCAGAACATCAAGATCAACATGCAGTTACTGTTGTTACACATGATACATACTGTCAAAAGTACAAAATGCATTCTAAAACTGTAGTACATGGTATGTCTGCTGCCTGTCAACACTACTCAACAATGGTAATCTACAATTGCCTTCCTAGTATGTTCACCCTGTGCATCAGACCATATGAGCATGTCCCTGCACCGATGGTGTGGATGACAGGGATGCGGTACAAGCATCATTATATGCACAGGGTGATAATGTTTGCCAGAGGCCTAGGCTGCACCATTGGATGACATCATGTGTGTAGGGCCTTTTATCTCATTGGACATGTGTGGATGTTATGTGTGTATTGAGGTGCCCTGCATTTGTAACTGGTGTGTGTGTGAGTATGCATGCACACAGGTCTGGCATGTGTCTGGCCTACACAGGGGTATTATTAACAGCTGCAGAGTGTACAGGGCAGGGCTTACAGTTCACAGTGTATGGCCACAGCCATGTGACCTGCACCTGCCAGGGGTTGCATGGGCACTACCAGGCAGAGGTCCAGATTGGGTACTGTCTGATGACACATGTCCACTGGAACCGTGTCCCATTTGGGACCATCCAGGACCACGTGCACATGGCCTGCTGTGTCCTGGTATGGACAGCATAGCACCAGCTGCACTACTGCTGCTACCACCATTATGGGAGCGGGCATGTGATGTAGCATGTTCACGTAGACCTTCAACAGGTGATGTAGCTGGCCTATGTCCACATGCCCGACACCTCACTCCCACCAGATGTTCCAGCACAGACATTCCACGCTCGAGGATTGACATGCCACGGTCAAGGACTCTCACCATGTCACCCAATTGTCTATCCAAAACATCTGCAAGATGATGTTGAGCATTTGCAATTGCCTAGATGTCAGTTAAAGAACAGACAACAGCCCTCTGAAGCCTCAGACCTTCTCTGTTGTGCCATTCAGCACATGCCTGTGTTTCCATTTCAGCCTGAAACATGCATCTGGTGACACCAGCTGATGTGCAATGTCTTGCAGGGGCATGATGGCCAAAAGTCCTCCTATGAGCAGCCCTGGGCACATGCCTGTGTGGGACATCACCAGTCAGTAGGCTGGGATCATGGTGTGCAGGCACACCTTCCATAGTCTCCACACGTTCCTGTTCCATGCTACCACCCGCCAACTGTCCTTCCTCTATAGCCACTGGTGATGGTGTATGTGTAGGCATGAGAACTGTGTGCAGGGATGAACGGGATACAGGAGGAATGGCAACCAATGGCACATATTCAGCCCCTGACAACCCTGCCTGTGCCTCAATCGTACTTTCATCATCACTGCTAGAGTCTGTGGGGATACTAACATCAGGTGAACCACAGGAGGGCAATGCACCTACAGCAACACCTTTGAGGGGCAGGCAAGAACCGTACATTACAAGTTATACAGCACAGTACAGACACGCAGACACACAGACAGACGCACAGACACAGACACACAGACAGAACCAGACAGAGACACATGATATGCCACCCAACGGCATGCAACATGCATATGATATGGCAGAAGGCATTCAACTTAGACAATTATAGTGGTAGTTATCATACATCCCTGTGTTGCACACAACAGCATGCATGTGTTATAGCAGAAGGCATGCACATTACACAATTATAGTAGTAGTTAGCATACATCCCTGTGCTGCACCATTTGTGTTAGTAGGTCATGCCCCAAACCTGCAACACAATGCATACACTATGCACCATTGCACCACACTGCCATGTTTTGTGCAACATACCCCACATTTTAACAGACCATCGCTGACCTGTGTACATCTGCCACTGATGCTTTGTGTTGGCCACTGCCCCTATGTGTGATGAGGACATGAGCAGAAGGGTATGTTGAGTGAATACTATGTTTGCCTGAGCCCTAGCTTGCATATCTCCCCCACAGCAGTGCATGTCTGTTCAACATTATTCTGCTTAGCCCTGAGCTGAGTCTACAGACAATGTGCATGTGGCTGTACACACATGTTTGACAAGGCTGTCCCTACTTTGCAATGGTGCCACAGACCAGCACAGGTTAACAGTACACCAGCCTGATGTGTGGCATATGACCTTGCCAATCACATGTAGTATGACATGTCTTCTGTTGACGTGTTGAATGACATGCATACATGTTTAACACAATGGTGTCCTTTCAAATATACAGTGAGGTAATGGTGTCCCAATGCAGGGACATATTATACTAACATGGACCTTCAGCTGATGCAATGTTGTCAGTCTGCCCTATAGATATACAGTGACATACTGCACATTGAGCAGATGTGCATAGTCATTGCAGGGCATCATGTGGCTTCACTATTACTATAAAGTGTGAGTTACAGGCACATTTCATAGCCATGACTGTGTTCAGATACAATACATATCTAATGCGGAATGCGACCCACATCACTGAGGTGTATACACACTAAGCCCTAATGTGGAATGTGTGACACAGGTCACTGAAGGGTATACAGATGACACCCCTTTACATCTGCAACCATATTGCTGATGCCTGGCAACTATGTCCAGACATGGCTAACCTAGCACTCCATGTCCCACATGCCATCTGTGTACCTCACACACATGAGGAGCAAGCATGACAGTGATGTCTGACACCAGCAAGGTGAATGTATTGTATATGTGGCCTGATGTGGTTGTATGTGTATGTTGTGCAACACATGTATGTATTTGGATACTGTATAGGTGAAAGCTTTCATGTCGTGACACATTCAAGATGTTCAAGACATGTTATGTGGTGGTTTTATGTCATGCCTACACAAGCTGTGCACAGGCCTGTATGATGTTTAGTGTGTCACATCTGCAATATCACCATTACACAAAGGCCATAGTTGTATTGTGTTGAGCCAATGTACAACAGGGTGTACACACATATACATCCCTTCTACTGTGTGTGTTGCTTCATGTCTCTGGCCATCCTCCATGTCCAGGTGTAAACATGTTTTGTCCAGTGGTTGTGATGGGCATTTATTCCACATGTCAGTATTGTCCCATATGACATACACCTATAGATGTCATATGCTCCACTGAGGACAGGGTTATACAGACAAAGGGTGGTATGTTTGGGATGAGAGATATCATGTTTTGCAGGATAGTTAACCAGTGTTGCAGTCAGCCCACAAAATGTCATGGATATGTCAGATAGCATATGACATTGTGCGACAGTCATGCCACCATACATTATGTGTACATGTGTTAAATGGCCACATGGCAGATAACATGCAATTAATATGATCTGTGCATTATCAAGCCTGATAAATAATAACAATTTCACCTGCAACAGTCTGCTGTCACTGCAAAATGCCAGAGGTACCTAAATAGGAGTGTCACAGCAGTAAGATCATTATCCACACCTGTGTGATAGCTACAGGGTGCAATGTGCATGTTAGCACATAAGCCAGTACAATAGACTATACTATGGAGTATGCACATCTGTGCATACATAGAGTAGCAAACTATAGTATGTGGCATGTGTGCATACATGCCTTGCATATGATGTTACATTAAATATTGTACAGTAACACGTAACTATATGAAATATAGTTGTGTTCTATGTGCAGTAGTGACTTACCAGGCAACTCTTCGCTCAGTGGTTATGAGACACCCACCTCCACAGTTCCAGCTAAAGCATGCGGATGGAGTTCTGCAGGTGTCCCCAGGTTGGCCAGTAGCTCCTCAGTACATGTGAGTGGGGGCTGAGTGAGCGCCCCCCCACCTGTTGCAGCTTGTTCCCCGGCAATTGTATTTTCATGCTGTTTCACCCATCTAATGAGGTCAGTGCAGTGTCGGTGCACCTGCTGATGGGTGCGATTGTGGCCATCAACATCATTTACCCTCCTGCGAACTGGGCATCCTGCTGCTGTGCATCTTGTGGCACATGGCTGAAGAGTGTTTCATGGTTGTCAAGGAGGTATGGAATGAGGACCTCATCCTCCAAGCAGGTGTATGGTGGGAGCCTGGCATGTGGCATATCTGGAAGACATAATGATGGGGACAGGTCACAGTAACTCACAGAGAAGTACTGAAGTACAGCTGCACATACATGTGTATCACATTTATTATGATTACAAATATGTCTTTGCAAATATGCATGACACTAACACCACTGACATGTTTAACTCACACACATTTGACACTTACTGGTGATTTGATGTTATCACCATATATGTGTGTGTCAAGTGATGACATTGCTCATACTCTATGTCAGGGGTGTCCAACGTTTTGGCTTGCTGGGGCCGCATTGAGTGAACAGAAATAGTCTTGGGGCCGCATATAAAATATATTATATAGTTAACTCTTTTGTTGCTCCGGAAGACCACAGGCGACCTCCTGGCTGTACTGCAGGTGCATTTGAACAATGAATAAACATAATAAATGCCTATTATTTGCCTTAAAATTCTAATTCTCATTCTAATTCTCTAATCTAACAGTTAATTCTAACATCTTAGTTTAATATATATATATATATATATATATATATATATATATATATATATATATATATATATATATATATATATATATATATATATATATTACAAATAAACAGATATTCACTACAGCACTAGCATTTCTCACTGGGAAAACCATTCCAGCAGTCCAACTACGTAAAATGTCAACATCAGCAGTCCTACAATACTATAATCCACAAAAACAGCCCAACAAATTTGCAATAAAGTAAAGAATTCACATTACTGACTTAATAAAACAATTCTGAATAAGCTACAAGAGGGTCCCACCCAAACAAATAACTGGTGCCAGAAATATGGCCTCAAGCTAAATGCCAAAAAATGCATCATCATCCCCTTTGAGGAGAGTGATGCCCCTACAAATTATCACATTAATAACAATGTTGTAAGCATGCAATAAGTCGTATGGTACTTGGGCACCCAGGTTGATAGAAACCTGACTTTTGACCACCACATTGTCTCCGTTGTAAGGAAAGCTTTTTACATGGCCCAATTCATTAGTAAGGGTATCTCATCCGTGGACAAGGAGGTCATAACATCCCTGTATTCTTCCTTTACAAGAGCCATTATTGAGTGCAATGCCCCTTTTGACATGTGTCTCAGCAAAACACCCTGACAAACCTTGGGGTTGGGAGGGTGGCTTAATGACTAAGGTGTTTGCCTTACAAACAAAAGGTACAGGGTTTGAGTCTCACAAGGGATAATTGTCTAGGCTTAAAATGGCTCGCAAGGGCAGTTAGTGTAGTACTAAACTATGAACTATAAGAAAGACTACAACCATTTCTGACAAAAAAGGTCAAAGGACTAAGTTCACTTAGTTATCTAAACAGACTAAAAAGCTTTTTGCTTTCCTCTGTCTCTCACTGGCCCCTATAAATTTCACCATTGGCTTGCTTTCCAGGCTAAGAAAGATCCTGCGTTAAGAGACTTCCTCTACCTCAGAAATACTGGTTATACTTAAAACGCTCACTACAAACACCACAGCCTTCACTGCAACATAAACAAGCCACTTTTTATGGACAGGTTCTTGACACAAAAACCTTCAACTTCTGTAAAAAGCTCCCCTCATTATCAAACAATGTAGTTCAGCAACATGATGGCTGGATGGATAGCCATAAATGTAGTCATTGGGTAAGTAGCATAGCCTTCATCAAACCAGATGGAAAATCCACATACTAACCTTTCCCAGCTGGATGGCTAAGATCTAATATTGGTTACTGAAGTCTAGTTGCCCAAGAAGAGGGGCATGTTTAACTAATTCCATTTGTAAAATTATATTCAGTATGCATATTAAATCTCTCTCTCTTACACACACACACACACACACACACACACACACACACACACACAAAAGCCCCTACTTGTAAAATAGGCAACCTCAGTAATCACATGACACCCACTCACTGAATGAAATTGTCTGGAAGTCAAAATATCTGAAAAAAAATCATAATAGAGATGGATTCATCCATGTAATTTCCCACCACCAAAAGGACGATCAATAAATTAACAAACAACTGCTCAGCAAAAAGTAAATCAATAAGAAAACCATAAACTATAATGCTACATACTGGTGTAAACATATAACTTGTGTCAATCCCCAGGTTAATCCATGCCAAAAGATTGTTTCAGAGCTTCAGCTATGTACAGCTTTCTCCTAAAACTTAACTCATTGATATTTGCCTTGCTGTAATTATAACTGTAAAAAAAATGTTTTTAAGTTTATTCTGTACCGCAATTATTCTCACTGTTACAAGATGTAATCTCTGCCATATTGTATGAGTACTACATCCATAATTTGCTCTCTCTCTCTCTCTCTCTCTCTCTCTCTCTCTCATGTATTATATTGTTTTGTGTTATTTTTGGAGATTTCTCTCCGGGCCTCCGCTGAAAATGGACCTGTGCCCAGTTGGACTTTCCCGGTAAACAAATGTAAAATAAAATAAATAAAAATAAACTTCTCTGCAATCTAAAGCCATTTGACATTCAGACATTTTAATTTGTGCAGAAGTTACTCACAGACTGACAGTTTACTGAGCTATAATGCTGACCTTCGCTTTTGAAAAAAAACAAATTCCCAGACTTTGTCAATAGCTCAAAGTGTAGAGAGGATTATTTATTTATTTTTTGGAAAACATCTTTAAAACTGTTAAATTGATTACACACCCAGAAACACAGAAAAGTTATTGTGATTATGTAAACCACAGACTGCTGCAAGAAATCAAAGTCACATTAGCATTCTATGCTTATGTCCGAACAGATGAATCATACCTGTCAATTCCAAAAGAAGTAAAGTAGCTTAATAAGAAGGTTATTTGCAAGGTTGCATGGCAATTTATATTGGAAATAAGCAGAGATATTAAAAAGGCTCTGTTTTTCATAATTATGCCAAAAAGTCTTCCAAGGTAAATACAACTTCTGATTTGGTATGGAACCATACCTCTCAACCTTAGAGCAAGAAATCTGGACAAAGCGAAAAATAAAAGTGGGACACAGGCCCAAAAATACTTATGCATCACAGACACCATTGAAACAACTGTAGCTGCAAACATTATACATCACTTATAATCTTTCTATCCCATTATTGTCAGTTAAACATTATATGGCTCATTCAGTCCTGCCTTCTTTTGCATCAAAGAAAACCATGTTTTGAAATGACAAATGCATTCAAAATAATACATAAAACACATTGCATCAACATCCTGCAACTTCCTACCTGCAAGCAACCACAGAGCTTTCACTGAAACTAGGGCTGCTTGTTTCCCCAGAATGACAGCTCTCCCTAATTAAGTCTAATGGTATACAATCTACCAGTATCTGGACTACCTGAAATAAATTAAATTATGGCCTGTAAATTGAAAGTACACTTTGTTTAATTAAACTGTATTTCTAAGCTGACTTACTATATTTTTTCAGTAACACCCCAATATCCATTTCCAGGTGTCTTTACAAGACATTGGCAGTGGTAGACATGGCATCCTTCAGAACCCCACAGGCCCACGCTAATACATTGTCCATTAAATGTAAATATCCATCCACTGCAAATGGCAAGAAGCTATGTCTTAAAAAATCTACTTCTGGCATGCGTACCCAAGTATTAGGTTTTGAAACAAAGAAACATATTCTCCACAGTCCGTAAGTCTCTGTCTTTAATAATCATCTACTGTTGCAGCACTCCCAACACATAAGCACACACATACACACTAAAATCCCCAACAGTTAAAAAATGACATTGTGCCCACTTGATTTGCCAGTATTGATGATCCGCCAAAGCTAAGCTTACTGTTGTCCAATCTACCACTGCTTAGAACCCACCAATGAAAAAACAGTACTAGGTGCTTTTTTGTTTGTCTGAAAAAAACAATACAACTTTATATGCTACAGTCCCACATAGTCAGTCCATACTGACCCATTAACCCTAGGATGCTGTCTCATTCTTACTCCCTGGAACTGCATTACCTTGGACGACTACTTTTATTTCCTAAGCAAAAGACACAAATTGGAAGATGAGGCAAAAATCCAGACATTCTTTGAAAATCCATACAGTTAAGAGGTATGAGTTCATGTTCAATACAACACTCTCCCTGTCAGGAAAGCTGCAATTTAATGAAAATGTACTCTTAATGTATGATATATTTGTGAGCTAACTTGTTTGTGTTCAGTAGGTAGACTGATCATTGTTAGACTCTTTGTGCATGCGTCTCTCTCTCTCTCTCTCTCTCTCATGCACACATCTACACACACACACACACACACACACACACACACACACACACACACACACACACACACACACACTCTTCTTCTACTTTCAGGCACACAATTCTGCTTTCATGCATGCACTCACTCACTCCGTACTTACCTATTAACACAGGTAATTGCTGTCCCTTTCAAAGGCAACAGCAGCAAATCCATACATGAGTCCCTCTTCAGTGAGAACACACACACACACACACACACACACACACACACACACACACACACACACACACACACACACACACACTGTTCGGCGCAAAATAATGGCGTAAACACAGTGACTCTTTTTTGGCTCAAAAACAAAACTAGAAGGTGCTTTGGCGCATGCGCACACCGACATTAGCGTTACAGGTCACGGGAGTGAAAAACACAACAAAAAGTGTTTTGGGGCATGCGTACATTGATGTTGCAGTTAGAGGTTGAGGGCCGCATGGAAGAGCTCTGAGGGCCGCATGCGGCCCGCGGGCCACAGGTTGGACATGTCTACTCTATGTGGATGTTTTCTTGATGTGGGCATGTCTGTTTACCTGTACTGGTGTCTTTACCTATCAGTACATGCCTGGATGAGTTCACATTAATGCAAGAGACCTTAATGATGTGTATATGTCACATATATAGTCATACACAGCCTTAAGGGACATGATCTGTGACCCTGCAGACGTGCTCATGGAAAGTTTTACATGCATGTGTTTTGCCATATAGATCTACATGGCACTGTACAGCAGTATAGCATCCTGCCATGTATTACCTGTGTTGCACATGTGAAACACATGGGACAATGGCTAGGTTGATGGTATTTGTAGGATTGGATATCAACTATAGCATGTATGGTCATAGTGAACTTGTAGGTTATATGCCTTGGGCCATTTATGAGCCTAGGCTGAAAGGTTAACTAGCTGTAGCCAACAGACAGGTAGCTTTCAGTGGCCAGGTCAAGCAGTTCCACAGAACTGAGCCACAGGGTTACTGATACATTTGCCATGCGGTCATCACACAATGTCTCAAAGAGGGGCAATGTGCAGCTTTTCTGGACAGGGATGCATAGTATGACGTGAGTATATAAAGTGTATGGGACAGGGATCTGTCAGGCATGTTATGATCCTTGTACTAGACAGGTGGATGTCCATGAAGTATGTGTTTATTTGAAATCAAGATGTGTGAGTGTAGCATGTCCAACATCTCTGGGTTGGACATGGTTTTATTCAGGGTAGGCATCATGTTACATTGTGGAGCTTGGGTTTGGGAAGGCTGGTGTAGGCCATCTGAACATGGCCAATAACCCTTAAAGGAAATATGTGATCTATTATGGGTCACTTGAGTGTTGAGTATGGCTGAACAATGATCTCTATATTCATGGATAGCACCCTGTCATGATTAGGGATGCCACTTACGACTACCTGACTGGAGTGGGGAAGTGACTATCAAAGGAAAGACTACTGTCCAGCTGCATCCCATATACACACAGTTTCCATTATGTTGACCACTGCCTAGGTGGTAGTTCATGGGTACAGGGTTTTTAACATAGGGGATGTCAGTGCAATACCTAGCTGTCAGATTGTGGCCATACGTCACACACCACACATCTGACACACAAAGGCCCTTCTGTATGTTGCCCGCAGCACTCATTGAGTCAACTATTGCTCCTAGCTCACAGTCATTTGCAAACTTCAATAGGCAGATGCCTTTTGTGTTAGTCTGTTTGGTACAGATAACAAAGAGGGGGAGTACTAGGAATGAACCCTGTATTACTGTAGCTGGCACTGGTTTGATGTGCGTGTATTAGTCAGACACCTTCTGTAGTGTTGGTTCTGCCAACAGTCCAGTCGCAAACCAATCCTCTGACATAGGAATATACACCTAGTTTACTGAGTGTAGCTGGAACACAGTATGGGATGATGGTGTTCTAAGACCTGGCAAGGTCATGATATGCTGTGTGAATCAACTTTACTGTCATCTACATCTGTACTGACTGCATCAAATAAGTTGATCAAGGTTCATGGCCTTACAGACCAGACTCAGCAGGATAGTAGTGCACTATTTCCTATTATCAGTGGTGACTTCCCATTTGTGGGGTGTGATAACTGTTGCTGTGCACCATTCAGTGTGTACACAGCCTGACATGAAGCTATGATTGAACATGATGTGTATGTGGAGAGCAAATTGTTCTGACATTTGTGTAAAATACACCTTGGGATGTTGACAGGTCCCATGCAAGCTGTATGTATGGCTTTAGAGAGTGCAGCTTGTACCTGCATAGTTGTTATTACAGGTGCTCTGTAGTGTACATGGATATATAAATATGTGTACCTGTTTGGGGGGAGGTGAGAGTGGGTTTAGGTTATCCAAGATCCTATCTGGATGAACAAGTGCTATTTCTGTAGGTGCAGTACTTCTCATACCATAGTGCTGTGAAGCACGGCAGGTCTTGTTGCCATTAAGATTCATGACACAGCTATAGAATGCTTTGTGGTTGGCCTCATAATATGTGGCTGATTAGTTTCACAGTAGCTTTGTGTGGTTTTATATGGTGTATCTGCATCTTACTGAGGCTGACCAGGGATCACCTCCACTCATGTGTGTTCACTCTGGCAACAGTTACTACCTTCTGTGGTACAGTTTAAGTCAGTGTACCACCTGTTTGCCTTCCTGTTTGTGTTTGGTTGAATCTTGGTTCTGTTTCAATGGCACAATCACTGCACTTATGTGAGTGCTTAAAGTGCATTTGTGTAAGATTCAACATTTGCACATGCATTGTCCATCTGCATGGGTGCCATGACAGTCACCACGTCGCTCTTAAGAAGCATAACATTGGCTTTGGAGACTGACTATGTGTAGCATACTGTTAGCCCTGTTTGTGTGACTATGGTGATCCAGGTCATTGAGGTCAATGAAATTCAACATGCATTGAGCACAGGTGTTGGTACACAAGGAGTCTTCCCGGTTCATAATGGGATAGTTGACAGTAGCCATTATTATGGTTTTCTGTTTCAAACATAATATTCCCCATTGCAGCACAATATGACAGTTGGGAATTCTGAGTCATGGTGTGTGATCTGTCACAAGGTGCAAATTGGATTCCACTTTGGCATGAAGGTACTTGCTCAGCATAATGCTTCTGAAGTTATGCAAGTGCAACTAGCGTGGGCGTGTACATATCCTTCAGGAATATGGACACACCTGTGGCCTGTGTGTTCCAATAAAGGATAATGGCCAAGATGTGAGGTATGTGTTATAACATGGTCATGCAGGGCTGCTGTCCGGAGCCTTGAACCATATCACAGTCACTGCACAGATATGTTCTCCATGTTAAGCATTGACATAAGTGAGTCCATACTGAGTTTCTGAAATGTATCATTGAGTAGTGAGACCCACAGTTTATTGCTTGGCTGTCCCTATTATAGCAGTGGACTTTCACTTGAACACTATCCAGATTCCCAGTGGTGACAGGTGCAGGCCCTGTCTGGCAAAGCATCATGGTCTGTCAACCATGTTATCCCAGGCAGAGAGATACTGGATACCCTTTGAATTACACCAGTACATTAGACAATTGTGGAATACAGTCCTTTTGTCCCTATATTGCAGTATCATTCTGGCCAATGGCAGAATGCTACCCAGGCCTTGGGACATACCTGCATGGGCTACAAGACCTGACAGTTCCTACATGTGTGTTTCCATGTAGTCCAGGCTACTGCATCACAGGTCCTGCACAACAACATGGAATATGCCAGAGCCATGTGTATAGTTCAAAAGGTGGTCTGAGTGTATGGGTATGTGGCTAATCATGGCAGACAGGCAGCTGACAGTATGTTTGCCCTTGTATAGCTTGGTGTGTAACATAGTGCTAGAGTTTGCATTCACAAATGAGTACTGTTGGGCATGTTTCTGGCCACGTTTTCTGAAGGGTGGCACAATTTGGCAAATTATGTCATACAGTTTGTGTATTATGTTGTCTGTCTATTCCAGCTTGGGAAGTCTTTTGCTTGGTCAGATACTTAGAAGCCTCTGTGAATGTGTGTGATTTCTGGTGGTATGTGTGGGTGTCCTTACTGTATTCTGGTAAGGATATGTGTTGGTTGTGGTGATAAGATGCATGTGTTAATCTACATCTCATGACTGTCCAGTCCAGTCATGGCTGTAGACTGGACTGCCTTCCAGCTTACCCCTGTAGCTTGCATCCCAGACAATGTGTGGGGTGTGGTGTTAGGTGGGTTTGGCATTGTACATGGCATAAAGATTACATTCCCCCAGGATGGCCGCATACACAAAGCTGACATTAGTAAACACCAGTAGCTGACTAGTGGACATGCCTGTATGAGCATTCAGTACTACAAGTACCAAGTACTGTATTTACTTTGCTTATTGCTTATGAAGATGTTTTAGACAGTGATGCTCACACGTAAGTATTTGTGTTATGGACGTGACAACACTGGCTATTACAGAAACATAGTAGCTACCTTTAGCAGCAATCCTCATCTGAGGAGCACATTACATCCTGATAGTTGATTACAGATGATGCAAGTGTCAACAGGTCTGTATCCTTTTTTGGGTATATACTCACATATCCACCAGAACCATGAGCTCTGTTAGGCACGGACACCCACTACCCAGAGTCAAGTATCAATAGACTCTGCTGCCACTATCAACATGATCAGGATATAATCAGATAGTGTAAGCCATCACCTGTGAAGCAGCTATTACACATGGGCAGCAGTCTCCTACATCTTACACTCCTACTGCAGATGTTACACTGGAGTTAAAGATGATATGCAACTTGTTTCATTACCAGTACTGTGCACAACCTTACATACAGTATTGGCAAGCAGCTGTTAGGTTGGCAATGAGAGGTTAGGCTACACAAACCTGAATGTTCAACCAGTGTGTGTGTCTCTACTCTCAATATCCACTCTATGTAGGTGTGCCCATAGCCATTTGGCCCAGCCCTGTAACAAGGGTCACTACACATTTGCATAACATGTACACGTACAGCTGTTATTGCTTGCAAACAATACTAGAGAGGTGGATATTATGTCTTATGTGCATGGATAGTTACCTAGCTCTTCCAATTTTCTTTGCTACCATGCTGCTAAACTGTCAGATGACTACAATTCATATATATCCTGTTACTGAGTATTGTAATTTCCAATAGACATAACTAATGTTTGCATAACATAACAGAAATGTTATGTAAAATGGAACACAGATCTGCCTAGAATGCAGTGCATTACACAGTTATTGGCACAATATCCCACAATGCAAATCATATTTGCACAGTAAGCCCACCTTTGACATGTTCATCTCACTAATACCCCATACATATGTCTACTGTTACAATATATTAACATATACTATCCCCTGTTATAGCACATACTTGTTGGACCAACCCTGACACTGACAGTGGCTGGAAAAGAAATGGTGAATTCCAAGCCCATATATATCATCCCTTGAGGTGTATGAGGAGTTTGCCTTGTTACCTACAGCAGTACACACACAGAATACTACAAGCATTACTACTGCTCAACAATACATCACTACAAGATAGCTATTTCCACTATATGCATTGATTACACTGTAAGTATTACAGAACAGGTACTACATACACAGACATACTAAATGTTATACATACCTTCTTGGTAATTGGAGGTGTTATCGACTGGTATTTTAATAATTTTCGGTTTGTGTTTCAATCTTCTGTTGGGTATTTTGTACTGTTCTGCAGGTATATACAGATGGTTTGAATGTGTGACAAGGCATCCTTTTATAGTTAGAGATCAGTATCATGTGCTATCCTGATCACCAATTGGTGTTCCAATGTAGTTAATTACATGCACATCGGGTGTTGCAGATACTCCATTAGCCAAAACCATGGCAACAGTGGAGTATAATTGAGTACTCCACTTAGGCATTGTCCCTTTGCCTTACTTGTGAGGAAGACAGCCTGGAAGTGTTGTCTGAAATCTATTGCAACAGCTGTATAGTGACAAACTGAAATATATTGTGTGTAATGCGTAGAGGATTTGGTCTAAATGTGAGTACTGCTGTTATATTTCTGAGCATTGCTACTCGTGCAGGGTTTGTCTGTACCTAATACCTCTGCATATGTTTCAGTCTGGCCAGGATGTCTGACCAGCTCAAGGCTGTATGGCTATGCATGTTATGTTAGCGGGTTTACAGTGTGCTCACCAGACATCTTTAGTTTGGTGTAAATGTGTATCATACTGTGCTGATAATCAGTAATTGGTAACACTTCCCGGATGTAATTACTTTTCAGCCCTCTGAAACAGGATTAGTTCAAACAAACCCTTTAACATCAGCAGCTGTTCCATTGTATAACAGCAACTATTTCACATAGGGCCATGTTAGTGTGTCTCTGTCCAAGTATGTCAAGGTTTCAGCAGATGACATACAGTGGGTGAATAATTGGTTATGGTATGACAGTATGTATTGTTGTAATTAGTTTGGGTGTGGGGGAGATATTGGTGGGTGTACATAGCAGATGCAGGTGTATAGGAGCTGCTTTTATACATATTCTATATGTGTGTGGATGTTCTTTCCCTGTGTGAACACCTATCCCTTAGAGGACTAATACTATGGTAATTGCAGGCACTGTTAAATGCGTCCTGTATAGCATGCAGGTAATGTTAGTCCTTGAATCCTTTTGGCAATACATCGGAATGTAATAAAGTTTTGCTAAATGTACAGAGAAACCTTGAAGACTGGATGGGGAACAGTAGATACACCCCAGGGATCCCGCCATTGGCTCTGCTCCACAGAGGGACAGTTAATTAATCAATGGGGTGGCAAAAGCTGACACATTTTGGCTAGGCTTATGAATACCCTTGGCCAGTTAACCAAGCACCTACCTATGAACCTATGAACCTATACATACAGTATCAGCACATGCTTATAGCTTAACTGACTGTTCAGGTGTTGACTTACCTTGTGCCAATAGCAGTTGTGTGTGCAATAGTTGAGGGCTGCCTATGTTGGATGCACACAGTAGACTGCCTATACATGACAATTTACAGGTAGTCTTGTGTGTGTGCCATCCATTTTTACTGTGTGTGCAGGTGGAGAAAGGCGTCAGTCCCTAGGTGCCTACACTGTCAGTGTGTGTACTCTACGTTCCCTCCTTGCCAGGGCATGGGCATACTGGGCACACCTCCATCCGCCTACTAGGGCTAGCTCAGGGTGTTTGTGGTCTGAGTACCTCTGTGCCTGTGGGACACTTGGCAATGGTGGTGGGCTGTGATGGTCTTCATCATTCTGTCCCTGCTGCAGTTGTTTCTGCAGGATCATATTGTGTAGCATGGCACATACTATGAACATGTGGGCACACACGCCTGGAGAGTACTGCAAGGCTCCACCAGATATGTCCAAGCAATGGAACTGTGATTTAAGCATCCCAAACACATGCTCTATGATGATTCTGGTTTGTGCATGTGCCTCATTATGGCATTCTTGCATGGGTGTGTGTGCATTTCTGAAGGGAGTCATCATCCACAGTTCCAGTGCATAGCCAGCATCCCCCACCAGGTGGCCATTTGGGATGTCCCCCCTGGCAAATACCTGATACAGCTGTGAGGCATGCCAGATGTGTGAGTCGTGATAGCTTTCAGGGCTGCCAGCACACACATCCATGATAATGCCCTGGGCATTGCACACGACCTGGCAGTTGATGGAGGGGTAATGAGCATTTAGGCGGAATTAGCAATAACTAGCAAGAAACAAGCCAAAAATGTACTTAATCAATCCAAAGTCTCTCTTTTCTCCTTCTGCTGCTGTAGGACTCTGAAGGACACCTAGGCAGGATCTTGCTGAGCTGATACAAGAGCAAAAAACTTGCAAATGCGTTTTTTTATAACAGAAAGATGAAAGGGATAGAAATTAGCCCAAAATGGCCAATAAACTACAAATTCTGAGCTGAAAACCACTCCTCCAGGGACAGATAGGCTGCTCAAAGCTCCCCACTCTCACTGGTGAACAGAGAAACTTCCTTCTATCCTAGTAAGGTATGGGCAACACAGAAACTACAATTCAGCCCTGGATTCTGCAAACTCTGAAAACTGGAATCTACTAGCTTCAGAAAGGCGGGAAACAAGTGTAGATATAGTTTTTTTATGTTTTTTTTAAGAAGTCAAGGTGAAGACAACAAAATAAGCACTTTAAAGCACAGTAAAATGGCTATCGCACGTGAGTGTATAGCCTACAACAGTTAAAACAGTTTAAATGCTCACAGAAATGAATGATTTTAAAAGTGCAAACAGTAAGTACAGTAACAGCTGAAATAAGCTTTTTAAGTATCAATAGATGCTAGAAACCGAGCGTTTAGGTGGAATTAGCAGTAACTAGCAAGAAACAAGCCAAAAATGTACTTAATCAATCCAAAGTCTCTCTTTTCTCCTTCTGCTGCTGTAGGACTCTGAAGGACACCTAGGCAGGATTTTGCTGAGCTGATCTTCTTCTTCTTCTTCTTCTTCTTTTGGCTTCTCCCGTTAGGGGTCACCACAGTGGATCACCTGTTTCCATTTCTTCCTGTCCTCTGCATCTTGCTCTGTCACACCAACCACCTGCATGTCCTCTCTCACCACATCCATAAACCTTATCTTAGGCCTTCCTCTTTTCCTGTTACCTGGCAGCTTCATCCTTAGCATCTTTTTCCTAATATACTCTACATCCCTCCTCAGCACATGTCCAAACCAATGTAATCTTGCCTCTCTGGCTTTGTCTCCAAACCTTCCAACCTGGGCTGACCCTCTAATATACTTATTCCTAATCCTATCCACCCTCATCACACCCAGTGCAAACCTTAACATCTTCAACTCTGCCATGTCAAGCTCTAACTCCTGCCTTTTTGCCAATGCCACTGTCTCCAACCCATATAACATAGCTGGTCTCACTATCCTCTTGTAGACGTTCCCTTTCACTCTTACTGGTACTCTTCTGTCACAAATCACTCCTGACACTCTTCTCCACCCACTCCATCCTGCCTGTACTCTCTTCTTCACCTCTCTTCCACACTCACCATTACTCTGAACTGTTGATCCCAAGTATTTAAACTCATTCTCCTTCACCACCTCTACTCCCTGCATCCTCACCATTCCTTTATCCTCTCTCTCATTCACACACATATATTCTGTCTTAGTCCTGCTGACCTTCATTCCTCTTCTCTCTAGAGCATATCTCCACCTCTCCAGGGTCTCCTCCATCTGTTCCCTACTCTCACTACAGATCACAATGTCATCTGCAAATATCATAGGCCACGGAGACTCCTGTCTGATCTCGTCTGTCAACCTGTCCATCACCATTGCAAATAAGAAAGGGCTCAGAGCTGATGCTTGATGTAATCCCATCTCCACCTTAAATGCATCCGTCACTCCCACCACAGACACCACTGTTGTCACACTACCCTCGTACATATCCTGTACCACTCTTACATACTTCTCTGACATTCCCGCCTTCCTCATACAATACCACAACTCCTCTCTAGGCACCCTGTAATATGCTTTCTCTAAATCCACAAAGACACAATGCAACTCCTTCTGACCTTCTCTGTACTTCTCCATCAACACTCTCAGAGCAAACATTGCATCTGTAGTGCTCTTTCCTGGCATGAAACCATACTGCTGATCACTAATCATCACCTCCCTTCTTAACCTAGCTTCCACTACTCTTTAAGAGCAAAAAACTTGCAAATGCAGTTTTTATAACAGAAAGATGAAAGGGATAGAAATTAACTCAAAATAGCCAATAAACTACAAATTCTGAGCTGAAAACCACTCTTCCAGGGACACATAGGCTGCGCTAAGCTCCCCACTCTCACTGGTGAACAGTGAAACTTCCTTCTATCCTAGTAAGGTATATAGCTATCTTATAATCATGGATGCTCATAATGACCAAGCCATTCCCTTTATCAGCCTTCATAAACCAATATTCCTTACATCTTTTAAGGGAATTCAAGTTGTAAAATGTCCTTCTTGGTTTCTTAGTAAGTAAAGAACAAAAATCATTCTCACATAAATCAGACAAAACATTAAGGGTGGACAGCAACTTAGGATTGACACTACTAAGTTTTCGACAGGAAAAGTCAAAAGTCTTCTCAATACCTTAAAAAATAGATTTTAAATTAAGGTTTTTGCTGAAAAGTTTAAGGCAAATCACTGTTTCTATAATATGGGCTGCCTCGGTGGTGCAGCGGTTAGTGTTGACACCTCACAGCAAGAGGTTCTCCAGTTCGATCCTTGGTTGGGGTGGCTTCTGTGCAGAGTCTGCAAGTTTTCCCTGGGGTCACATGGGTTTCCTCTGGTTCTCCAGTTTCATCCCAAAGACATACTGTAGGTGGATTGGACACTCTAAATCAGCTGTGGGTGTGCTTTCTGTGGAAGGTTGGGTGCCAGGCTGGCAACTTGATACTGTAAAAAAAAAGTCCACTTCCAATCATAAGCAGACAGATGATCTGCTGTGGCAACCCCTAACCAGGAAAAAGCAAGAAGAAGAAGCACTGTTTCTGTAATATAAGCTCTTAAAGAAGGCACAAAAGAAAATCCTTTCTCCAAAACATTAAAATCTGTAAATTACTTAAATTAAACAATTGACTAGTAGGCACTATTTCTTGCATCCCCTTCCCTTTTTCTTGAGACACTGATTCCCCTTCCTTTTCTTCTCCCCTCTATATTGTTCTCCACTGGGGGTTGGAACTGAAAAGAAGAAGAACCTCTTGAAACATTCACATTACTAATAATAGAATTGTGGTTATGTTCACTATCAGTGCCATGACTATTAACGTTATTAGAAACAGAAGAAAGTTCATCAGAATCCTTAATATTAGGTACAACTGCAGAGACACCAGATTCATTCATCTCCAAAGATGAAGTAACACTCATTTCCTTTAACAAAAATGCTTGATTGTTACTATAAGCTAAAGAATCATGAGCCAGTTTATTGCATTTTCTCTGAATCAAAATGGCTAAATGTCTTTGTAATTTGGGGCTAATGTCATTGTATAATGACCTTATAAGAATTTATGAACACCGGATTGCTATAAAAAAGTGATTTTACCAATGCCCTGGCTAAACATGCCAGTTACACACATCAAATCCCTGCTTTCCTCCTCCTTTACCCCTTTTTCTAAAAATAAAAAGTGCACCTATCCCACCAAGAAAAAAAAAAAACACAGCTACATTCATTACACCACCCCATGCCACTTTCCCTTCCCATTGTCCTTATGTATGCCTTTGCTTGCACTTCTATCTTTCTAACTGTTCCAGAACTTGGTTTCTTTTAAATTTATAAAATGGACTACAAAATCACCACTTTACTAGGAAGCCCTTGCATTGGCTCTTGGCTGTGCTTGTGTTGCAGATATATGTTGTTGTGTCTTTCGGCTTTTCCCGGTTAGGGGTCACCACAGTGGAACTCCAGTCCACTAATGATTTGTAGTTGATTTTTACGTGCCGAGTTACCAGCCCTGACGCACAACCTTCAACGAAGGTACGCCCATTCACACATGTCTCCATGCAGAAGACGCTCTAGCTGAGAATCGAACCGGACAGCGTCTTACTGTGAGGCGACAACACTACCGCAGCACCACCACCGCGGGTTGCAGATATATGTTGCTGTCCTTTATTTGTGAACTTGCACCACAGTCACAAAGCCATGCTCATGCCAATTGACCAGGGACACATGACATTTCACAGCCCGGTACTCCAAACTGCATAGTTACTGCCACATGTGTGAAACTGTGTCTTTGTTATGTAGTACTGTCCCAGGCAGGTCCAGACAAATGTCAGAACATATATACAACTATCTAGCCATATACCACAATTCTGTCTGTGTTATTTATTGCAGTGTGGTCAGGCTATTATTTTTTTTTAATACTTCTTATATATACAGATGCAAATCACATTTCCAAACAAAATCTATCTTAGTTCAGACTGCTATAAGCAGAAATCATAGTTATCATTTCTGGCAAAATAAGAAATTTATATTGCAAGCCTTATGACATCTAAAATACTCTAGATAGAATATCTCTAAGAGTAAACAGAACAAGAAGATGACCATACATGATAAATGCTTGATGTTAAAATAAAACAAAATTTGCAGCATAGGGCATTTGCTGTTCTTCAGAATAAACTGATTTTCATCTATACAAAGTAATTTTGTCTTTCTGAAGGAAGTTATAAAATATATGTCACTTTTACTATAATGTGCATGCAGTTACTGTAACAATTTTTGATTCTTGGTAAAGTAATGGTTTATAGGTAAGTACTAGACTGCCTGATCTTTGAAACATTTGAAGTCTAGCTAATTTCCTTCACAGGTGATAATTAAATCTTGTATCCTGTGTCTGTGAAGTAATTATGCCAATCCCCAACTGCCAAACATTTATGCTAACCCCTAACCTCTGTGGATCTTTACTGAAAGAACAAAAGGGCATCATAAAATACAAATAAACAAGTAAGCAATGTCTTTCAGCTTTTCCCAGTTAGGGGTCAGCACAGTGGATCACCGGTCCGCTGATTGATTGGCAGTAGTGTTTTTACAGTGTCGAGTTGCAAGCTCAGCACCCAACCTTCACAGAAGGCACACACGTACACATCTATCTGCATGTCTTTAAAACTTACTTGACTGCAGGAAGGACATGCAGACTCCACACAGAAGGAACTCCAGCCAAGAATCAAGCCAGAGAACCTCTTACTGTGAGGTGACAATGCTAACTGCTACACCACTGCTGCCACACAAAATGCTAATATACAAGTATATTTATAAATTATAACCTAACTATTCACCATTGTGACTTCATTTTCTGCATGCACATTCCTGGTCATTGATCTGTAGTCTCAAGCATTTATCACTCCAAACAGATTTGAGACAAATTAAATTATTACCAGATCGTGTTTCTGAGAAAGTGAGATACATTTTCATATTTGACCAGAAATTAAAGCCATTTATTCTCTCAAATGTGTTTCATTGTTAAAGCTATTCAGAGCCTTTGTTTGCTCTTATGCTAATAATATTGTCTGCTTCAAATAGCACTTGAATATCTAACATTTTGGCACTGTTAAAAAGAAGAAATATCCATAACAAGATAAGAACCTTGCTGCATATTGTTTTTAACCAATAGGATTTTAATTGCAATTCACCAGTAATAATAACCATCTTTTTCTTTGACAAAATAACTCATGAGGCCATAAAAAGGATATTAACCAGCCACAGGCAGCTTGTGCAGGAGACTGTAGCTAATAGTATCAAATGCCATAAATAAATCAATTCAATGAAAATTTGTATTCCTTCCAGTCACTCTTTCTAAGCTCTTTCAGGTGTACTACCTTAGACAGACCTACCTTTTTTCTACATATGATTCAGAACCTCAGGTTAAAGGTACCTTATAGTATACAACATTGTTTCATTACTTCAAGTATCCTTAAGTACAGGAATATCAGAAATAAAATGTATCTGAGAGTGTTACAATTTGCCTTTTTCATGACTTTCTTCTACTACCCAGTCTTTGCAGAGCACTTTGCTGTTACTGAGGTGTTCAAAGGTCATTTAATCCGCCTACAACATAATTTTGTCAGCTTGATAAACTATACAGCAGCTGAAGCCTGTAGTACATGACTGAAGGGTTTTCACTGCTCTGCTATTCTGTTCGGGATCTGCAAGTCACTACTGAGTTACAGATCCCTGCAGTATCAGGGATGCTCCAAGCACATGCCAAACCTCCCGGCTACTGTGCATTAAGAGGCATGTTACATGCACACAACAACCTCCCAGCTACTGTGCAGCACTATGCATGTTCCTTGCACATGCAGAACCTCCCAGCTACTGCGCATTAAGAGGCATGTTACATGCACACTACAACCTCCCAGCTACTGTGCAGTACTATGCATGTTCCATGAACATCAGATCAGAATCAGAATCACATTTATTGATCAAGTATGCACAAATACAAGGAATTTGACCCCAGTTTCATTGACTCTCCAAGTATGAATTACATAAATTACATACATACAACTATTAAGAACAAGACAGACAACATACATGCAACTATTAAGAACAAGACAAACAACATACATGCAACTATTAAGAACAAGACAAAAAAGTAAATACACATATACATACAGATACAAGGTGCAAAGCACAACTCATTGCAAGAAATGCCGAAATAAACTCTGAAAGAAACAAGTATTAACAATATTTAAACAATATTGCAGAATCCTTGGAGGCTTGGGAAAAATAATACCCCAATCTAATAAGCTGAGTACATGAACATGCCAAACCTCCTAGATAATGTGCAGTACTAGGCATGTTCCTTGCACATGCCAAACTTCCCAGCTAGTGTGCATTACTAGGCATATTCCATACACATACACATACCTAACCTCTCAGCTACTTTGCAGGACAAGGCATGTTCCATGCACATGTCAAACCACCCAGTAAAAGTGCAGTACTAGGCATTTTCCATGCACATACTGAACCTCCAAGATACTGTGAAGTACTAGGTATGTTCCATGTAGATGACAAACCTCCTGGCTAATATGCAGTATTAGGCATATTCCATTCACATGTTGCACCTACCAGCTACTGGGGAATATTAGGAATGTTCCATGCACATACTTAACTTCCAAGATGCTGTGCAATACTAGGCATGTTCCATGCACATACTGAACCTTCCACTTACTGTGAAGTACTAAGCATGTTCCATGCTCCATGCATATGCCAAACCTCCCAGCTAATGTGCAGTACTAGGCATATTCCATGCACATGCCAAACCTTCCATCTACTGTGCAGTACTAGGCATGCTCCATGCACTTACTGAACCTCCTAGCTGCTGTGCAGAACTAGGCATGATGCATGCACATACTGAACCTCCAACTTACTCTGCAGCACTAGGCATGTTCCATGCATATACTGAACCTCCCAGTTACTGTGCAGTACTCGGCATGTTCCATGCATATACTGAACCTCTTACTTACTGTGCAGAACTAGACATTTTCCATGCAGGTATTAAATCTCTTACCTACTGTGCAGTACTAGCTATGTTACATGCACATACTGAACTCACCACTTACTGTACAGTACTAGGTATGTTTCATGCACATACTGAGCCTCCTAGCAACTGTACAGTACTAGCCGTGTTCCGTGCAAATATAGAACCTGATAGCTATTGTACAGTAGTGGGCATGTTCCATGCACATTGTGAAACTCCCACTTATTGTGTAGTACTATGCATGTTCCATGCACATGACAAACCTTCCAGCTAATGTGCAGTCCTAAGCATATTCCATGCACATGCCAAACTGCCAGCTACTGTGCAGTACTAGGCATGTTCCATGCACATACTGAACCTCCTAGCTGCTGTGCATGTACTGTACCTCCCTCTTACTGTGCAGTACTAGGCATGCTCCGTGCATATTCAGAACCTCCCCACTTACTGTGCAGTACTAAACATATATCATGTAGGTACTAAACATATTCGCTACTGTGAAGTACTAGACATGTTCCATGCACATACTGAACCTCCCACTTACTATGCAGTATTGCTCATGTTCCATGCGCATGCCAAACCTCCCAGCTAATGTGCAGCACTAGCCATACTCCATGCACATGTCCAGCCTCCCAGCTACTGTGCAGTACTAGGCATGGTCCATGCACATACTGAACTTCCTAGCTGCTGTGCAGAATGAGGCATGATCCATGCACATGCTGAACCTCCCACTTACTCTGCAGTACTAGGCATGTTCCATGTGTAAACTGAACCTCCCAGTTAATGTGCAGTACTAGGCATGTCCCATGCACATATTGAATTTCCTTGCTACTGTACAGTAATAGGAATGTTCTATGCATATACTGAACCTCCCACTTACTGTGCAGTAGTGGGCATGTTCCATGCACATGCCGAAAATCCTAGCTACTGTGAAGTACTAGGCATGATCCATGCATATACTGAACCTCCCACTTACTGTGCAGTACTAGGCATGTTCCATGCATATACTGAAGCTCCCAGTTATTGTGCAGTACTAGCCATATCCTGTGCACATTCTGAAACTCCTTGCTACTGTACAGTCCTAGGCATGTTCCATGCATATACTGAACCTCCCCCTTACTCTGCAGTACCAGACATGTTCCATGCACTTACTAAACCTCTTAGTTACTGTGCAGTACCAGGCGTGCTCCATCCACATGCCAAACCTCCCAGCAAATGTGCAGTATTCCATGCACTTGTTGATCCTCTCAGCTACTGTGCAAATAAAGAAGTTCCTAGCTATGTGGAGTAGTGGGCATCTTCCAAACACATACTGAACATCCCAAATACTGTGCAGGAGTGGGCATAGCCCATGCACATACTGACTTCTCGATTACTATGCAGCACTATACATGTTCCATGCAGATGCCAAACCTCCTAGCTAATGTGCAGTACTAGGCATAATCCATGCACATGCTGAACCTCTCAGTTACTGTGCAGTACTAGGAATGTCGCATGCACATATTGAACCTCCAACCTACTGTGCAGTACTAGGCATGTTCCATGCATATACTGAACTTCCCACTTACTGGGCAGTACCAGACATGCTCCATGCACATACTAAACCACTTAGCTACTGAGCAGTTCTAGGCATGTCCATGCACATACTGAACATCCCACTTACGTTGCAGTACTAGGCATATCCATGCACATACTGAACATCCACTTACTTTGCAGTACTAGGCATGTCCATAGATGCACATTCTGAACCTCAGAGGGACTGTACTAGCAATGTTCCATACACATACTCAACCTCCTAGCCACTCTGCAGTATTGGGCATGTTTTATGCACATGCCACACCTCTGAGCTACTGTGCAGTATTAGACATGTTCCACACAAATAAAGACTCTCCTACCTACTATGCAGTACTATGAATGTTACAAGCACATGCTGAACCTCCCAAATACTGTGCAGGAGAAGGCATGTTGCAAGCACATACTGAAGCTTCCACTTACTGTTCAGAGCTATGCATGTTCTATGCACATGACACACTTTGCAGCAATTGTGCAGTACTAGGCATATTCCATGCACATGCTGAGCCTCCCAGTTTCTGTGCAGTACTAGGTACATCCCATGTACATACTGAACCTCCCACTTACTGTACACTTCTAGACATGTTCCAAACATATACTGAATCTTCCTGCTAATGTGCAGTCCTAGGCATGCTCCATCTACATGCCAAACCTCCCAACTAATGGGCAGTACTAGGCATGTTCTATCCATATGCAAACCTCCCAGCTAATTTGCAATACTAGGCATGTTTCATAAATGTCAAACCTAATGTGCAGTACTAGGCATATTCCATGCACATGCTGAGCCTCCCAGTTTCTGTGCAGTACTACGTACATCCCATGTACATACTGAACCTCCCACTTACTGTACACTTGTAGGCATGTTCCAAACATATACTGAATCTTCCTGCTAATGTGCAGTCCTAGGTACGTTCCATCTACATGCCAAACCTCCCAACTAATGGGCAGTACTAGGCATGTTCTATCCATATGCAAAGCTCCCAGCTAATTTGCAATACTAGGCATGTTTCATAAATGCCAAACCTAATGTGCAGCACTAGGCATATTACATGCACATGCCAAACCTCCAAGCTACTGTACAGTACTAGTCATGTTCCATGCACATGCAAAACCTTCTAGCTGCTATGCAGAACAAGGGATAATCCATGCATAAACTGAACCTCTCACTTACTGTGCCATACTAGGCATGTCCCATGCACATATTGAACCTCCTAGTTACTGTGTCGTACTAGGCATGTTCCATGCATATACAGAACCTCCCACTTACTAGGCAGTACCAGACATGTTCCATGCACATACTAAACTACTTAGCTACTGTGCAGTACTAGGCATGCTCCATGCACATGCAAAACCTCTCAGCTACTGTGCAGTAATAAACATGTTCTATATAAATAAAGAATGCCTTAGCTACTATGCAGTACTAGGAATATTCCAAGCACATGCTGAACCTTCCAAATATTATGTAGTAGTAAGCATGTCCCAAGTGCGTACTGAACCTCCCACTTACTGTTCAGAACTATGCATGTTTTCATGTGCATGCCACACTTCCCAGCTAATGTGCAGTACTAGGTATATTCCATGCACATGCTGAGCCTCCCAGTTTCTGTGCAGTACTAGGCATGTACCATGCATATACTGAACTTCCCACTTACTGTGGCATTCTAGGCATGTTCCAAGCACATACTGAACCTCCCTGCTAATGTGAGTCCTAGGCATGTTCCATCTACATGCCAAACCTCCCAGCTAATGGGCAGTACTAGGTATGTTCTATGCATATGCTAAACTGCCCAGCTAATTTGCAGAACTAGGCATGTTTAATACATGCCAAACCTCCCAGCTAATGTGCAGCACTAGGCATATTCCATGCACATGCCAAACCTCCACGCTACTGTACAGTACTAGGTATTTTCCATGTCCATACTGAACCTTCTAGCTGCTATGCAGTACTAGGCATGTTCCATGCACATGCTTAACCTCCAGCTGCTATGCAATACTAGACATGTTTCATGCACATAATGAACATACTAAATACTGTGCAGTACTAGGCATATTCCATACATATACTGAACCTCACAGTTTCGGTGCAGTACTAGGCACATCCCATGCACACACACACTGAACCTCCCACTTTTTGTGCAGTACTAGGCATGTCCCATGCACATACTGAACCTCCCAGGTAATGTGATGTACAGGGCATGTTTCATGTAGAATCCAAATTTCCCAGCTAACGTGCAGTACTAGGCATAGTCCATGCACATGCTGAATCTCCTAGCTACTGTACAATATTAGGAATGTTCCATGAACATTCTTAAAAACCAAGCTGCAGTGGAGTACTAGTCATGTTCCATGGACATACTGAAACTCCTACTTACTGTACAGTACTACCCATGTTCTATGCACATGCCAAACCTCCCAGCTAATGTGCGGTACTAGACATGTTCCATACATGCCAACCCTCCTAGCTAATGTGTAGCACTAGGCATATTCCATGCACATAACCAACTTTCCATCTACTGTGCAGTACTAGGCAAGTTCCATGCATATACAGAACCTCCTAGGTGCTGCGCAGAATTAGGCATGATCCATGCACATACTGAACATCCCATTTTCTATATAGTACAAGGCATGCCCGATGCACATATTGAACCTCCTTGCTACTGTACAGTGCTAGACATGTTCCATGCATAAACTGAACCTCCCACTTACTGTGCAGTATCAGACATGTTCCATGCATATACTAAACCTCTAAGCTACTGTACAGTACTAGGCATGTTCCATGCACATACTGACCCTCCCACTTACTGTGCAGTACTAGGCATGTTCCAAGCATATATGGAATGTCCCAGCTACCATGCAGTACTAGGCATGTCCCATGCACATACTGACCCTGCTACTTAATATGCAGTACTAGGCATGTTCCAAGCATATACTGAACGTCACAGCTACCATGCAGTACTAGGCATGTTACATGCACATACTGAATCTTCTAACTACTGTGCTTTAGTAGGTATGTCCCATAGACATACTGAACATCCCACCTACTTGCAGTTCTTGGCAGGTTCCATGATTATACTGAAATTCCCACTTACTGTGCAGAACTAGACATGTTCCATGGGCATACTGAACCTCCCACTTACTGTGCACTACAAGGAATGTTCCTTACACATAGTGAACCTCCTAGGTACTCAGCAGTAGTAGGCATGTCCCATGCACAATCTGAGCCTCCATCTTACTGTGCAGTACTAGGCATGTTCTGTGCACATCCATAGCCTCGCATTTACTGTGCAGTACTAGGCATGTTCCATGCACATACTGAACCTACCAGCTACTGTGCAGTACTAGGCATGTCCCATGCACATACTAAATCTCCTAGGTACTGTGCAGTAGTAGGCATGTTCCATGCATATACTAAACCTCTCAGTTACTGTGCAGTACCAGTACTAGGCATGTTCCATTCACATACTGAACCTCCTATCTACTGTACAGTACTGGCACATCCCATTCATATACTGAACCTTTCACTTATTGTGCAGTACCAGTACTAGGCATGTTCCATGTACATCATTGTTCTAAGCATATCATTGCTGGAAGATCCATTGTGTCTGACTGAGACTGCTTCTCAAATAATCTGGATATACAGAGTTGATAAGTATTTTTTTAGCACTTTATCTAATTGCTCAGTGTTTCCTAAGAGTACTGCGCTGTCTATAATTTTTGCTTGACTGAATTATTTATTTATTTGCTTACCTGTGGCTGAATGTTGGTTTTCTCCCACCGTGCCACACAATTGTTGTTGTGTTCTTAAAGTTGGTGGCTTTTGCTGTTGCTGGCCTCTACTACAAATTTCATTAGGGACACTCCTCCCAATCCCATCTCATTAGCTCATTCTACCTAATACAGAGATCATTTGGGAAGGTCAAACTTCTTAGTCCCTTAACTATGAATTATCTTCTGTGCCTCTTCCCTCTCTTTCCATTTTGTAGATATATATATATATATATATATATATATATAGTTTCACTCCATAGTCTCGAAATACTGAAATCTTGAATTTCAGTATCTCGAGATGAAAGTGTTGAAAGTTCAGTTGCCCAAAACTGCATATGGCCAAACTTGGAAATGTCGAATCTGCAGTTGTGATGGTATGTTATGTGATGCGTGGTTTACTGTGTCTGTAAGGTGTGGTGTGCTATGAGATATGGGGATGGCTGTTGATGTGAGGTTATAGCTGGAGATTTAGGTAAGTGTTTTTTTAAGGGTTTTGGGTAGGAATTTGAGTGCATGTGAGTGTGTTGGGAAGTTTTAGGTGTAGGTTAGTGTAGGTAGGTAAGAGTGTGAGTGTGTAAGTGTTGAAAGTGGTGGTGTTTGTACATATGCAATGTGTGTTTGTGCAATGGGAATGTGGAGTGTGTAGCAGTGAGTTTAGTGTCTTTTTCTTTTTAGTGTGACCTCGGACTTTGTATTTATAAGTAGTGGGGGTTGATTTGTATTTTTGTCTCTGTGTGCATTTTATTGTTTTGTTGTAGTGTGGGGAGGAAGGTGTATGCATGTTTGCTTGTGTGGTGGAGGGTGTATTTTAAATCTGAGTATCACATACTGAATGTCCGATATTGTGAAGTTTAAGTGTTGGGGTTTTGTGATTTTGTGGTCTCGGTACTTTCGTCTCGAGATACTGAAATTCACAATTTCAGTATTTTGAGATTGTAAAGTGAATTATATATATATATATATATATATATATATATATATATATATATATATATATATATAGGTCTCCTTCTAATGACCGAAACGCCGATTCACGACAGTGAAATCACCGACACGAAACGACCGACAACGCAGTTGACCGACACGCTCGAATCCCGACAGACGGAAGACCGACAAGGGGAATGTGTAAGCGCGACCTGGTAAGTATGCGATAGTGAGGGATTTAGGAGTAGGGAGCGGACAGGTAAGTGTGCAATACTCAGGGATGTAGGGTTAGGGTGTGTGATAGGTGAGTGTGCGGTAGTGTCGGAGCTTGGGGTTCGGGGTGTGTAAGTGAGTTAGGGTTAGGGTGCAGGTAGGGAGAGTGTGCGGTAGTGTCGGAGCTTGGGGTTCGGGGTGTGTGAGTTAGGGTTAGGGTGCAGGTAGGGAGAGTGTGCGGTAGTGTCGGAGCTTGGGGTTCGGGGTGTGTAAGTGAGTTAGGGTTAGGGTGCAGGTAGGGAGAGTGTGCGGTAGTGTCGGACCTTAGGGTTAGGGTTTGGGTTAGGGCTAGTGGATATGTGTTGTAGTGTACTGTGTTGTTTACGTGTAGTGTGTCGGTGTTATGGTGTTCGGTGTTTCGCGTTGTCGGGTTTGTGTGTTGTCGGTTTTCTGGCATCGGTGATTTCACTGTCGGCGAATCGGCGTTTCGGTCATTAGAAGTAGACCCATATATATATATATACACATATATGGGTCTACCTGAAAACACAAACACGCAAAAACACCAACAATGAGATAACCAACACCACAAAACAGAAAGTTCAAAAACATGAAACTTCACATGCCTGGCAAACCACAATCCCAACAATCAACAAAATAAAGCAAATACCTTTTCCGTAAAACACACGCACAACACAAGCACACCAAAAACCTTGCAAACCTACACTAAACCTTACATACACAACTATCTATGCACTTATATTAACCCAAACCCTAACCCTAAGGTCCGTCACTATCGCACACTCACCTAACCCGCACCCTAACCCTAAATCACTTAACCCGCCCCTAACCCTAAAGTCTGTTACTATCGCACACTTACCTTACCTGCACCCTAACCCTAACTCACTTAAGCCACCCCTAACCTTAAAGTCTGTCACTATCACACACTTACTTTACCTGCACCCTGACCCTAACGTCTGTCACTATCACACACTTACCTTAACTCAGTGTTCTCAGCATCGGAATTTTCAATCGTCGGTCATCTCCGTTGTCGATCTTCCTGTGTCATTTATCTCATTGTCGGTGTTGTCAGTGTTCGGTGTTTTCAGGTAGACCCATACATATATATATATATATATATATATATATATATATATATATATATATATAGATAGATATATAGATAGATATATATTTAAAAACAGAAAGAAAAAAGGACACTTTATTCCACTCCTTATATTTTTCTGTATTTGTGTTTCTTCCTACTCCTGTAATACTTAGTCTTGCCTTTTCCTGCTACTTGCTGCCTGTTCTCCAAAGTGTTCGACTGCATCTTTTCTGTTGCATTTATTACTGCTTGTTTATAGTATTTCTAAACTGTAAGTGTTATTCTCGGGTCTATATTATAAGATCGACGGTTGAAAACATCGAACAACATATCGACCTTATAAAAAGACAAAATTAAAAAAAAGAAAAAAGTACCCTAATGGGTTTAAAAAAGGGGGCAAGCCCCCCTGCACCCCCCATGTGAGGGACTACACCCCCACACCCCCCGCTGCTTAACTATACCAACTCCGAGACCGCACTACATTGCAGTAAACAGAAATCTCTGGAAACAGCTTCCTCATGTACTGCATGTATATGCACAAGATGTGTATACGCCAGTGCTAGAATAGTGCCTTAGTTCAGGTACATTTTCTGGTACTTTCCTTTATATTTTTTCTGGAAGTCAGGAGTGTGCATACATACCACTATTATACTGAAGACACTTCTATATGCTTGGTGACTGGGTCTATATTATAAGATCAACGTTTGAAAACATCGAACAACATATTGTTGACATCATATGGTCAATGTCTTCAAACATCAACCTTATAAATAGACCAAAAAAAATTAAAAAGTACCCTAACAGTTTAAGAAGGGGGGAAAGCCCCCCTGCTCCCCCACACCCCCTGCTACTTAAATATACCAACTCCGAGACCGCACTAGATTGCAGTAAATGGAAATCTACCCTTGAGGACATTTCCATTTACACGCTCACGAATCTGAGCGTTCGATATTCTCATGCCGACAATATCAGATTTGACATTGTCGGCTTTCAAGAATATAATATAGGCCCTTATTCTAAGCCTCTTAGTTTTGGTTTAAGCACTTGGGCGTTAGGCTCAACCCTTTGCTCTCCATGGCCTTTTTCCCTCAGATTCTGACAAATATGTATGGAGAATTTCCTATCGTTTCTTCTGACAGTCAGGTTAATATGGGCATCCTGAGACAGTGTAGCAACTGCCTGATGTACATGGACAACCATCTACTACTACCACCTAGGAACACAATTTGTGAGAGATGCAGTTACATTAGGAACCTAGAGTCCATGCTCTCTCCCTCTCAAGCCAGTGTGTCTGGCACCCAGAAGGTTGTCGACACAATAACTACACCTCAAATACCACCCAAACCTACAAAACACACACCCACATATGGGAAGGTCCTCAACATAAACATACCCAAACAAAGGAGACCTCCGAAGCAAAACACAAGCGATCTACACAGCCCTCCACACCACATACCACACATAGTATGCACACCTGTATCTCACAGCCCCTAAGGCTTAACTATAAACTCAACATATTAGTCAGTGGAGACTCCATTGTGAGACATACAGATGTGCCCTCTCACCAGGCTGGATAAGGTGAAAATCACAGTTATTTGTCTGTCAGGTGCCAGAATCTGCCATATCACATATGCACTCATGTCTCTCAACAACAGGTACTGTTATGACTCTGTCATAGTCCATGTTGGCGTGAATGACATGAGACATACCTCCCTGGACTGTATGAAGACAGACACTACTGAGCTCACTGATTATGTGTTGCAGGCAGGTATGTCCCTTGCTTTAAGCATCATTCTGCCGTCACCTAGAATGATGGCTGAATACAAACAGAAAATGATTGAGTTTAACAATTGGCTTAGTTTCTGTTGTCATTCCCAGGGGATCCAGTATCTGACAGTTTACGTAGATATGATCGACAGACCACAATGTTTTGCCAGAGATGGCCTGCATCTGTCTCACCTGGGCTTCAGGCTTCTGGCAAAGGCTCTTTCCTCCCCCATAGTACCATTTTTAGGAAAAGCAATGAGATTAAAACTACCAACATAAAAACATTTCAACAAAACACAAATTAAAGGCCATGCAGCTAAACGTTATGAGTCTAAACATGAAACTGCACTGATTGCAAGCATTCTTAACCCTGGAAAATGCTGACATCTGTGCAGTCACAGAAACCTGGTTCAGAGCTGTGGAGTGCACCCCAGCCTTAGCTGGTTACTCATCCTATCATACATTCAGACCCCAAACTGTGGGTAGTAAAGCCAAAGGAGATGGAGTTTCAATATATATTAAAGACATGCACACACCTCCAGGCTGGTCAAACAGTATGACACACGGGAGACACTCCAGGTGCAGTTAATCACTGACAAGACCTCTATTTAAATAATAGTTAGCTACCAGCCCCCAAATCTGACTCAAGCTGCTCAATCCACCTATCTGGACCTGTTCAGCTCTATCAAGATTCAACCCTTTACCCTGATCCTGGGTGACTTTAACTACCCAAACATAGACTGGAAGAACTACTCATGCCAGAACATAAATGCCCAGAGATTCCTTGATTTTGTCAATTCAAATGCTTTGGAACAGCTAGTTGATGCCCCCCACAAGAGGTGAAAGATAATATCTTGGACTTGGTATTAACCGACACGAGTAACCACTGCAGCATCCCTACAATATCATCCTGCCTGGTAAGATCTGAATATAAAGTGGTCACTTTCAAAGTCACCATCTCCCCCAACCCCCCTCTAGCTAGGGTTAGACATACAATCTTCTCCAAAGCTAATTACAGCCTCCAAAGGGATGGTATAAACAGCTTCACATCTCCCTCCAATGTCCAACTCTACACCAAAGTACTATATGAGCATTTATATGGCATGGAATCAGGAATACTCGACAGGACTAAATCATCCTCCACAAGGAAGAGTAAGCCTGTCTGGTGGACATCTGCAATAAATAAACTCTATAACAAAAGGAAATAAATTACTGTCGAAGACCAAGAAGGAGCAGGTGCCCAATTGGAAGCTATGTCTCCTTAGCCTGAACAAGCAAATAAGAGCACTAGTGAAATCCTCCAAAGCAAAGTTTGAGTCCAAATTGGCCACATCTACTAGAGATAATCATAAGGCCTTCTTCACATATGTCCGCAACCTCAAAGGAAGCACCCAGATCTGTTCAGAACCGGTGGTCAAGGACACCACATATATAAATGCCATAGATATAGCAAACTTGCTGTCTGACAGATTCAGTGAAAACTTCACCTCTCTGTCCCCTCCATCAGAAAATCAGGACATCCAATGTATCTGCCCCCTTCCCCTTATATCTAGGGAAAAGGTCATCACTGCTCTCTCAAAGGCAAAAAATACAGCCTCCATGGGACCCGATAACATCCCAGGCTGCATCCTACGTGAACTCAGGCAGGAACTTGCAGCATCATTAGGCGCCCTATTCAAGCAAAGTCTGAGTATTGGCTTCATCCCAGCTGAGTGGAGGATATCCACTGTCATCCCTTTGCACAAAGGTGGAGCATCCACTGATCTGGGAAATTATAGACCGATCAGCCTAACTAGCTTGATTTGAAAGGCCATGGGAAAGATTATCATGGACCTCATTAACAAGGACTTTGGCAACCTCCAAACACTCAATCCTACACAGTTTGGCTTCATTAAGGGGAGGTCATGTCTGTTAAATTTGGTCAACTTCTTTGAGACAGTCACCAAAGCCATAGACGAGGGGAAGACGGTACACACAGCCTACCTTGACCTGGCCAAAGCCTTTGACACTGTTCCTCACTTGGGCATAATAGATAAACTTTCTCAACTAGGCATCAATCCATTACCAGATGGGTAGCAAGCTGGCTCACTGATAGAACCAACCTACTCAAAACAGGGGAAGCCACCTCAAGCAGTAGACTCATAACAAGCAGCCTACCCCAGTAGTCATTTTTATGGCTTCTGTTATCTGGGATCTACTTTTCTGAGGTGCAGGCCAAAACCAGTGGTCTACGGCTGACCAAGTTTGGAGATGAATGTAAGCTGGGTGCTGTCATCAATTCCTCTAGTGATGTGGACATCCTCCAAGAAGGTCTCACTCAGACAAATGACTGGTGCCAGAAACAAGGTCTCAAGCTGAATACCAAAAAATGCATAATCATCCCCTTTTGGTAGAGTGATCTCCCCACAAATCATCACATTAATAACAAAGTACATGTTGCGGTAACGTTGTCGTCTCACAGTAATATGCTGACCGTTTAGATTCTCAGCTAGACTGTCTTCTGAGTGGAGACATGCGTGAATGGGCGTACCTTTGTTGAAGGTTGTGCGTCAGGCCTCGCAAGCTGGTACGTAAAAATCAACTGCCAATCATTAGCGGACCGGAGTTCCGCTGTGGCAACCCCTAACTGGGAAAAGCCGAAAGACACAAAGAAACTAAGCATGCAATCAGTCGTGAGGGATTTGGGCACCCAGGCTGATAGCAACCTGACTTTTGACCACCAAGTTGCTTCCATTGTATGGAAAGCCTTCTACATGGTCCACCTCATAATTAAGGTTATCTCATACAGGGACAAGGAGGTCATAACATCCCTGTATTCTTCCCTTACAAGGCCCATTATTGAGTACAATGCCCCTTTCGGCATTTACCTTGCAAAGTGGATGCAGCAGCTGGAAAGACCACGGAGGTTCCTCATCAGGAGAATCCATGGATTCAAACATCTACCATATCCAGATAGGCTAAAAGCCCTATCCCTCTACTCACTTTCATGCAGACTCCTAAGAGGTGACCTCTGTCTGGCATACAAGGGGATCACAGACACTGCCTTGATGGGACTGCTGCATATCAGCAAGTCAAGCTCCACTAAAGTAACTCACATGTGTGGGCTCAACCTGGTCTGTGACATCAACAGGACTTTTTGGCAGGACATATTTGTGTGGCAGACTCCCCCATGTGTGGAATAGACTCCCTCTCCTTGTCAAGCAGAGTACCTTTTTACCTTTTTTTAAGTGCAACCTGGATAACTGGATGAGAAACAGAAAATGTACCCCTGGGATTCCACCCATGTCCCTGCTGGACAGGGGCATTGGGTGCTGACTTGTCTAAACATAGGCTAAACTCTTGGCTAGGCTTATAAGGGCCTCAGGGCCAATAGTCTATCAACTTACTATGATCTTATGATCCTATGATACTGAACCTACCAGCTACTGTGTAGTACTAGGCATGTTCTATGCACATACTGAAGCTGCTACTTATTGTGCAGTACTAGACATGTTCCATGCATATACTGAACCTCCCAGGTACTGTGCTGTAGTGGGCATGTTCCATGCATATACCGAACCTCTCAGTTACAGTGCAGTACTAGGCTTGTTCCATGCACATACTGAACCTCCCAAGTACTGGGAATATGCTTCCTGATAGGCTACTGCATGCTGACAGCCCCACTCATGCTACTGCACCACATTGGTCTCCATTGGGCAGTACTTGTTCAGTGGCAGACATTTTCTCACCTCTATACTTCAAGATGGCCTATCTGATGTGTGCCCTTCAGCTATATAATTTATATACTTTTACAATGAAATTAGGTTAGCAAAACAAATTAAAAATGAATAATTCCCAGAATGATAGAGCCCTCATCAGTGAAATAAACAAACAACTCAGGAACGTAATAAAATTCACCAAAGGCAAGTCTGAGTGTAAAATAGCTACCCAAGGCCTTTTTTGGTTATGTCTGTATCCTAGAACCACAATGCAGCAATTCACTGAGCTGATTGTGAATGATGTTACCTACACAAAGGCTGAAGATATAACAAACCTACTGGCTGATAAAGTCAGTTCTAACTTTACCTCTCTTCCCCCCATGTGTCCTAAAAGATATACCTGAAACTGACTTTCTTCCAGCTATCACCAAGAACAAGTCCTAAAAATGTTAGCAAAAGCTAAAAATATTGCACCGATGAGTCATGTCAATATCCCTTGATGCATTATAAATAGTGTGCAGCATGATTTAGCCACCCTTCCCCCAACAATACTGTTAAACCTCAACCTCTATGCAGGTTTTGTAACAAACAAATGGAGAACAGCTACAGTCATCCCCCTGCATATAGGATGACTTTCAACTGACCAGTTCATAAGTCTGACCAGCCTTATATGCAATTCCATGTTAAGACTTATCAAGGAAATAATTGATAAAGACATAAGGTAACTTGCAAACACTGGACCCATTCAGTTTGGCTTCATCAAGGGCAGGTCCTCCTTATTCAGCCTGGTGGACTTTTTTGAAAAGGACACCAAAGAAGGAAAATCAGTATTCACTACATACCTCACACTGGTCAAAGCTTATGACACAATCCCCCATGCAGTAGAAAAGCTAAATTAACTGGGAATAAACCCTTCTGTCACCTGCTATATTGTCCACTGGCTCACAGATATGATGAGGAGATCAAAATAGTGGAAGTTGCCTCCGCAACAAGACCAATTACCATTGAAGTCCTCCAGGGTTTAGTACTGGGAACTCGCATGTTTGGCTTCTGCTTCTCTGAAGTAAAAGCCAATACCATAGGGCTCTGGATAACGAGGTTTGCAGATAACTTCAAGTTGGGAACAGTCATTGAATCCCCAAATGACTTAGCCAGACAACTGGTGCTAAAATCTTGGACTGAAACTAAATGCAAAATATGTATCATTGTATCTTTTGGAATGTTATCTACAATGGGAAACTACTACATTGCCAGTAAACTGCTAAGAGATGAGTCAGTCATTCAGGATTTGGGAACTTATATGGACAGTGACCTAGCTTTTGACCAACATGTATCCAGTGTGTTAAGAAAGACCTCCTATATTATGCAGCATATAAACAAAGGGAGTGTGTCAAATCTAGGGATGCTATTGTTCCCCATTACTCAGCCCTTATTAAGTCCACCATTGAGTATAATGCCTCCTTTTGACATGTATAGTCCAGACACATACAAGAACTGGTACACCCACAGAGACAGCTTAATAAAAGGATACAAGGTCAAACCAATATGTCCTACATGGACTGATTAAAATCCTTGTCATTATGCTCGGCATCTTACAGACTGCTAAGAGATGAGCTGTGTCTGGCAAACGAGGCACCCTCCCAGCCTATAGTGATGGACCTGCTGAACATCAGGAAGTGAAATGCCATGAGAAGTACTCAATCTAGAAATCAAAGCCTCTTCTGTAATATCAACAGAACAGTTTGATGGGACAGGTATATTGGGCATAGAATACCACTGCAATAGAACAGACTCCTAATCCACATAAAACAAAGTTCACCCCAATCCATATTCAAGCACAACTTGGATCTATGGATTGGTAATAGAAAATTTTACCCAGGACTGCCCCATGTACTACTAGCGAACAGATGCATCTCCTAAACTCTATATCCCATACATAGGTCCCTTCAAATTATCTATAGTATGATCTCAGCTATTGTCATTAGGGGTAATATGTAATTATCAAACATGACATGGGTAAGGCCATTCTAACAAGTAATTATCAACCATGACATGGGTAAGGCCATTCTAACAAGTAATTATCAACCATGACATGGGTAAGGCCATTTCTAATGCGTAATTATCAACCATGACATGGGTAAGGCCATTTCTAATGCATAATTATCAACCATGACATGGGTAAGGCCATTCTAACATGTAATTATCAACCATGACATGGGTAAGGCCATTTCTAACGCGCAATTATCAACCATGACATGGGTAAGGCCATTTCTAATGCGTAATTATCAACCATGACATGGGTAAGGCCATTTCTAATGCATAATTATCAACCATGACATGGGTAAGGCCATTCTAACATGTAATTATCAACCATGACATGGTTAAGGCCATTTCTAACGTGTAATTATCAACCATGACATGGGTAAGGCCATTTCTAACGCGTAATTATCAACCATGACATGGGTAAGGCCATTTCTAATGCGTAATTATCAACCATGACATGGGTAAGGCCATTTCTAATGCATAATTATCAACCATGACATGGGTAAGGACATTCTAACATGTAATTATCAACCATGACATGGGTAAGGCCATTTCTAACGTGTAATTATCAACCATGACATGGGTAAAGCCATTCTAACATGTAATTATCAACCATGACATGGGTAAGGCCATTCTAACACCAAATAAGGTAGGATAATTTGAGTACCTAAAGGGAAATTGGCTAGGCTTAAAATGGCCCACAAGGACAGTTAGCCCACTACTTACCTATGAAGATATAGTTATTGTTGAGATGTTATTTATCTGTTTCATTCTCTATACTTTGTTGTTGTTGTTATTTAGTCAACTCTGACTCTTTATGACATCAAAGACTTTAACATTCCAGGCCTGTTTCTGTCAAGAACTGCTTCTTTACATTTTTGCAAAATCATATTTATTAATTAAGAAATGCTGCCTCTCCACCTTAGCCTCTGCCTCCATCTTCTTCTTTTATGGTAAGTCTTTTTAGCAGCACTATCTTCGCTAATGAAGCCTTTCTTTGCATTATGTAGCAAACATAATTAAGTTTTAGTTTGACTATTTGATCTTCTAATGAGCAGTCTGGAATTTGTCATCAAGTATTTTCTGATTTGTTCTCTGTAGTCCATGGAAATTTCAAAACGTTTGTACAACACCTCATTTCAAAAGGACTGATATTCCAATACAAAACTGTACTTTCAGTCTGTATCCATATCTTTGACTACACAGACCTTTCTTAAGCAGGTAACATCTTCGTTTTTAAAATCTAACTCAATATGTCATAGCTTTGGTTCCAAACAGCCAGTCTTTTTTAATTTTATGGCTGCAATCACTTTCTACAGAAATCATTACAGCCTTGTTGTACTTCTTGCCCAGTTTTAAACTAGAAAGTTTCTTCATATTCAGTTCTGTTACATTGTGTTCTGTATACAAGCTCCTCTATAATAAAGTAAGCCTTTCAGGCATTCCCATTTAATGAAGAACATTCCATGGGTTTGTTACCACACAGTCCAGAAAGTCAACAGGTTTGCAATAATCAGTAAAGCATTTTTTTTTCCTGGAATTCCCCTTGCTTCTCCATTATTCAGTGGATGTTGGAAATCTGATTTCTGGTGACTCTGTCACTTATAAAACCAGCTCCTACATCTGGCAGTTCGTATTCCATATCTTGCTGGAGTCTAGCTTACAGAATCTCAAACATTACCTTGCTAGCATGTGAAACGAGTACAATCGTTCAATGCCTTGGGCAGTTTTTAATATTTTGCCCTTTTCAGTACTGGAATATAAATTGACCTTTTCCTGTCTAATGACAATTATCATGCTTTCCAAATTTGTTGGCAAATTCCAAGCTGAACAGCAATATCATAATTCTTGTAAGATTTTAAGCCTGAGACAATAGCCCTTTCTAGTTTGCCCACGTGGTTCAGTCAGTGTAAGTCATTTGCCACTCCCTGTACCACTGAATCTTGCAGTCCTTTAGCTTCTACCACCAATCAAATCCCACTTATCAAGGCCTTTTATTAATAACCTTTTCTGTGATGAAAGTTAAATCAAATTCCCCTGAGCTGCTGGTTATTCCCTCTTCTTCCTGTAATATCATTTTGTTCAAGTGTAATCTTGCTACAAGTGCCCCTAATGGCCTTAAGTACCTTTATCATGTTATCATGCCACGTCTTTCCTCTTTTTATTTTTTTTTACTGAAGAATAGTTGATCTCCCTAAGCATCCCTTCTGTGGTATTCCCCCTAATCCTTTCACCCCTATATTCACTTTCTTCTTTGCAGTATCCAGTACCATGACCAGCCATTTCCACCAATACCTTATGGACTGCATACAATTGTCTAGCTGTAGTCTGGCCATTGCGTGATAAGTAACCAAACATGTTGTGTGTTACTGTGTAAATAATGTCTGTCTAGGGGTGACCAGTGCTGCAGGCATCATACACTTTTGTACTTTTTTTAATTTTCTTTTTTTTTTATTTTACACTCACTAAACAGCAAAAGTGCTGCTTGGTGAGTGTAAAAATAATGGCAGCCATTATCTGCGTTTCAGTCCAAGCTTCATAGTAGCCTAATATGCTGCCTTGAAGTGGTGGACTCATTTTCAGTTGGCATTACCTGCACATTAACACCCTGCTGGAGAACTTTCATTCTCCAATCCGAGTGGTGATGTACAGGTTGTCCATTCTCTAAAGGAACATTAACACATTCCTGCTTGTGGATTCCTCCTCCCCCACATATATATTCTAGGATTTTGTACTGGCTTTCTACCATCTTTTTGATCTAAGCATGATGGTTTTGATTTTCTGCAATATTAACAGTCAGGCCCTTTCCATGTTCTGGATTGTTTTAGCCTGAATACACCAGTAGCCCCTCCTTGGTTGCCATTATCCAGGTCAAGCATTTTCCACTTGCATAGACTAAAGTGAAGCTGGCACCTTTTGGCCCATGAGTTGCTTCTCCTTTGGCCCTTCTTATCTCTTACAATAAAAAAAAAAACTCTTCATGTCATCTTCAAAGTAATTAATCCACATTTTATATCTATATGAGGACAAAGAAAATATACTGTATTTTAAATGTATTTCAGTGAAATTAATCCTTCTTTGACCATTTTCCCAATAACCCTGGTCACACAGGCAAGGGTAAATATAATGCATATTATTAATTTAAAGCAGTTGACTGTTCTCTCAGTTTTAAGGTTCCCACTTGTTTCCTTTCTTTATGGGAACAGCTACTTGATTTGAATCCACCCACAGTCAACGTCTCTGTAAGAACCTGCTGAATAGTTCTGAGGTACCAATTCTAGCAGTTAACACAGAGAAATAATGCAATGAGCTGTTACTGAGCTACCTTCCATAATCTAGTATTTGATTTCATCGGTTTCTATTTGCTTGTTTTAATGTCTTTGAGCAAATCACTTCACCAGATCATGCTCCTGAGTTGCCCATGAAAAGAGAAGCTTGTGTCTGGTGACCTTATCTGGTTAAATAAATAAAAATAATTCTGACAGATGTCATTCCAAATCCATAGCAACCTTTTGAGGGATAGTTGGCGGAATTCTTTCTGATAACCGTATCTTTTCCCTAAGTATGATTTCTACATCTGTCAATGATATTTCCTCATGTCCATTGGCCCTATATCGCTAGTGGTTCTTCCTTAACCTATTGCTACCCTCCTGCTTCACTAGCGAACACAGAGTGACTTTCCTGAAAGTTAACCCAGCTGATATTAACAGATTTTAACAATATCTTCTCTGTCTTATTGCTAAGAGCAATGTCCATTCTACAAAAAGCAGATGAGAGACCTTCCCAAATCCATGACCACTGAACCTATTTTCAGTGGTGTATTATCAATGCAGTAATTTGTAAGGGTGGCGATCTTTCCAAAAGAAACTATTACAGACTGCTGGGCATTAAGTTTAGACCATGATTCTGGAAACCGTTATTATTCAGTGTCAGGCCTTCATAGATCCAATCCTTCAGCACTACGGATGTCACCAACATAAGCAGGCAAATCTTCCCGAAACAGTTTTATTGCAGCAATAAAGGCTCTTCACAGTGCATTAATGATAGCAGCATCCACAATACGTTTTTGTCACTTACTTCATCAGATAATGACAAAACACCAACAGCCTTATATACTGTCACCTAATTCAAACCAACCAATAAAAAACATCATATATGTGAAAATACTATGTTCTAAAATTTTATCTAAATAAATATATCATTGTTTAATATATACATCATAAATAACTCTATAACTATCTATACTTCAAAAGTGAAATAAATTCATAAAACTTAATCATACACTATTATAAATACATAAATAAAATATTTTATTACTTTTAAATCGCTCCCTCTAGTGGTAATATAAATAACTAATTTAAAAGACTGAATGAACTAAGAAATAAAATACTATTATTGTTGCTTAATATAAATAAAATCATGTACATAATGGTTTCTTGTATATTTATGTGTTTTTGTTACAACTTAGCTGCCCTTAATTTAAGAACTGGGGCTGGGGAAACTGCATCATTTAAACCAGGGAATCTACTGGTCTCTAAGTAAATTTGCCACTTTAATTCTCTGTACTCAATCTTGGTTTCCCACATACCACCCCTCACATCTTTAGGAATCTCTTCAAGTATAAAAAACTTATAGTTCACCCTGTCGCATTGTATACTGTGTCTATATAAAGCATTATTAATAGTCTGTGTACGTATAGCATTAATGTGACATTAGTAGGACCTTAATTGATTTAAAAATGTATTTGAGGAAAATTAATTTTCAGTTAGTATTTGAAGGGAAAGGCACAGGAACCAATAAAGGTACCAAATTACAAAGGGCAAGTGTCTTTAACCTACCACTACACCCCCAGTTAAGAAACTTGGAAATTAATATTGAGTATGAGTTAAGGAACTGTTTGAATAAGCACAGATTTCCTCCAAATTTAACACACACTGAGAAAGATATTTTACAAGAGTTAAAAGAAAACAAAAAAGTGAGAGTTATGAGGCCAGACAAGGGGGGGGGGGGTAGTTATCATGAATAACATTATGTACGAGGCTAAGATGTTAGAAAATTTGCAAGATGATATGAAATACAGAGAGGTATCCAACAGTCATATTAATATAGCCTATAAAAAGATATATACAACATTAAATAATTTATTGCTAGAAGGTTTCATTGATAAAAAATTATTTGAATTTTTATATAATCCTCAGCCAAGAGTTCCATCCATTTTCGGAATACCGAAAATTCATAAGGATATTCATGATCCACTTCTCAGACCTATAGTAGTAGCTGAAGGTTCAGCTACTACTTTTTTTAGCAAAATATTTAGATACAAAATTAAAAGGTCTGGTCATGGAAAATGAAATTATCTTGAAAGATTCTTGGGATTTTTTGAGAAACATTACTCTAGAAATATACAATGAAGATGTAATGTTTGTTACTATTGATATAGTAGATTTGTTTGGATCTATTCCTCACAATATAGGAATAGAATGGATGGAGGAATATTCGAGAGAAGTAGCATGTTTGAGTAATGATGAAACACACATTTGTTCTACAGTTATGGAATTAATACTAGAGAACAATTTTATTTTTTTTCAAGGAGAATTTTATCAACAGGTTAGTGGTGTGGCCATGGGTGCTAGGTGCGCCACTATGTATGCAAATGTGGTGCTACTAATGTGGGAAAAGAAATATATTTTAAACAGTAAATATAGAGAATGCTGGATGTTGTACAAATGCTTTTTACATGATATTGTTATTTTTTGGAAAGGAACATTCCAGTTATTTTTGGAATTTTACCAATACATAACCGAGTCCACTGAATTTCTGAGATTTACATACAACATAGGACATAAGGAAATAAATTATTTAGATGTCACCATATATAAAAAAGAGAATAAATACAATTCAAAAGTGTTTAGAAAGCAGAAAAGGGTATAATCAAGGGCCAGTTTGTAACAATAAGCAGAATGACTTCAAACGAGGAAGAATTTATGAAGGAATGTAACAACTTAAGTAATATGTTTACTGAGAGAGGTTATCCGGGCCCTTTGATTATTCAAATTAAAAATGAAGTTATACAAGAAAGAACAAATAGATTGGCACCCATTTTAGGTGTTAAAGAATTAAATATAGGGGACACACACAACAACAAAAAAGAAAGTGATGACGCAGAAGATACATTTAGTTCAGCATTTATTACTGATTATAGTGGTGACTCTAAAATTATTTGTGAAGTCATTGAACAGGAATGGTCTAAGTTTAGCAAACTGACAGATTTAAAGTTGAATTTTGACATACCCTTTAAGTGTGTCTATAGGAGAGGGTTTAATATAAAAGCCATCTTGGAAAGTCAACATAAAAATAAGAAAACTACAAAAAAATGTAGACTGGGGACTTTTAAATGTGGTAGATGCACCCAGTGTCCCTATATATATATATATATAATAAAGAGTCTACTAGTTTAACCTCTAGGAACAAGATTATTACAGCGAAACTATACAGTAATTGTGAAAGCATGGGTGTAATATATTTAGCTTTGTGTACGTGTCAAGCGTTTTACATAGGTAAAACAGAGAGAAAATTAAAAAGGAGAATATATGAACATTTAAATGCTATACGTACACAGAATATTAATAATGCTTTATATAAACACAGTATACAATGCATCAGGGTGAACTGTAAGTTTTTTTATACTTGAAGAGATTCCTAAAGATGTGAGGGGTGGTATGTGGGAAACCAAGATTGAGTACAGGGAATTATACTGGCAAATTTACTTAGAGGCCAGTAGATTCCCTGTTTTAAATGATGCAGTTTCCCCAGCCCCAGTTCTTAAATTAAGGGCAGCTAGGCTGTAACAACAACACATAAATATACAAGAAACCATTATGTACATGATTTTATTTATATTAAGCAACAATAATAGTATTTTATTTCTTAGTTCATTCAGTCTTTTAAATTAGTTATTTATATTACCACTAGAGGGAGCGATTTTAAAGTAATAAAATATTTTATTTGTGTATTTATAATAGTGTATGATTAAGTTTTATGAATTTATTTCACTTTTGAAGTATAGATAGATTGTTATAGAGTTATTTATGATGTATATATTAAACAATGATATGGTATATTTATTTAGATAAAATTTTAGAACATAGTATTTTAACATATGTGATGGTTTTTATTGGTTGGTTTGAATTAGGTGAGGGTATATAAGGCTGTTGGTGTTTTGTCATTATCTGATGAAGTAAGTGACGAAAACATATTGTGGATGCTGCTATCATTAATGCACTTTGGAGAGCCTTTATTGCTGCAATAAAACTGTTTCGGGAAGATTTGCCTGCTTCTGCTTACTTGGTGACATTTGTAATGCTGAAGGATTGGGTTTCTGGTTTTGCACGGCACTTTATCTTCTTTTTTTTGTGTTTATAGGCCTTCATAGATGGTATGTGTGTCTTGCAGGGCTAAAATGACTGCACCTTATTTACAATCATTTGCAAACTTGGTCATCCAAAGGTCTTTGACACTGGCCTAGAGTTCAGAGAAGTTGATCCAAAAAAGAAGCAGACCCAGCACTGAGCCCAAATGTACTCCACTAGTGACTGTCCTTTTGTGGAGGTGGACTCCCCTATTATGATGTGCTGTGTCTTATTTGTGAAACAGCTGTCTATCCACTGGGTGACACAGGGGTTTATATATAATGTTGTAAGCTTATCTATAATGTCTGAGTGGGCTATTGTATTACCTTGTCCAGGTCAAGGTAGAGAGTATGCACCATTTTGCTCTCATCCATTGGTTTGGTGTGACCTTCTGGAAGAAGTGCACTGAGCTGAGTAGGTTTGACTTGCCCTAGACAAAACCAAAGTGAATTGGATCCAGAGTCTGAAGTTTTCCTATGCTGTCATTTATGAATACCCATAAAGGAGGCTAGTTAGGCATGTGGGCATATAGTTTCCTGGATTCATGGATGGCCTACCATTGTGCAGAGGGATAACAGTTGCAGCCCTCCACTCATTTGGTATGAAGCCTGTTTGGAGGCTATGGTTAAATAGTGATTTTAGTGGCCCTCATAAGTCATACTTCATGCTATTAAGGAGGCATCATGAGATATTATCAGGTACCACTCATGCTGTGTTTTTGGTCTTAAATAGGTTCATAGGTGTGTACTAAGCTAATGGCCCTGGAGCCTTTACAAACCTAGTCCACAGAATTGCTCTGGCATCATGCCACCTGACATTAGTTAGTTTCCATAGCCTCTATCGAGTAGAGCCACTGGAGTGATCCCAATGGAGAACTTTCTATTGCCCATCCACTCGTCAAGGTTTCTCTTGAAGAGGGCCAGTGAGGTGCTCTGCTTGACATGTATTGGAAGTCTATTCCAGAGCATGGGCAGTCTCTAGGTCATCAAACTGTCCCTCCAGCATGTTCTGTTGATCATGGTAATGAGGTTGAGGTCTCTGGAGCATGTGGTGTGGAGGGATTGGGATTTCTTTAAATGTAGCATTTCCAACAGAGCTGGGTCAGACATGACTTTCATAGGTTCATAGGTTCATACTAGGCTATTTGCCCTAGGGCATTTATAAGCCTAGCCAGAATGTGTTTGGCTTTCACCACCCATTTTAAATTTATTTTGCTATGCCCTTTTTTGAGGTTAGTATACTGTGCCTCTGTCTAACAGTGACACAGAAGTGATACCCGGGGTAAACCTACGATCTCCCATCCACTCATCAAGATTCTCTTGAAGGGAGTCAATGAGGAACTCTGCCTAACTTGGACTGAGATTTTATTCCAGAGTGAAGGGAGACTCTGGGTTATGAATCTGTCCCTCCAGCATGTCCTATTTATTTCTGTGCTGAGGTACAAGTCTCTGAGCACGTAGCTCGATGGGATTTGGATTTTCTGAGGTGCAGCATGTCCATTAATTCCGGGTTGGACATGGCTTTATACGTCAGGCACAGATCACCTCTGAACAGGCAGTATGCCATTGAGTAGAGCTGGAGTTTCTTTAATCGGGCAGCATATGGCATCTGTTTGAGCCCTTTGATCCTCTTGGTGAGGTACTTTTGGGGTCTTTCCAGTTGCTGCAGGTGTCTGGTAAGGTACATCCCAAAAGGGGCATTGTACTCAATTATGGGCCTGATGAGGGATGAGTAAAGAGGCACAATGACCTCCCCTGATCTAGATGTGAATCCCTTCATGATTAGGTGGGCTATATAAAATGTTTTTCTAACCACTTTGGCCACGTGGTTGTCAAATGAGAGATTGCTATCAACTTGGGTCCCCAGGTCCCTAATTACTTCTTCTGTACTTAATGGATTACCGCTTATGTGGTATTGTAGGTCAAGCACAGATCGCCTCTCAGTAGACAGTATGAGATGAAGAAAAGCTGGAGTTTTTTATGTCTGCCAGTGTAGGATATGTGTTTAAGACCTAGAATCCTCTTTGTGCGGTATTTTTGTGGCCTCTCCAGCTGTTGCAGGTGTCTAATGACGTACATGCCAAATTGGGCATTATACTCGATGATTGGTCTAATGAGGGAAGAGTAGAGAGAGATGATGACCTCTTTCTTCCTGGATGCAAAAGCCTTGGTAATGAGATGTGTCACACAGAAGGCATAAAAGGGTTTTCTGACCACAGTGGCAATGTGGTGGTTGAAGGAGAGGTTGCTGTCAATCTGTGTCCCCAGATCTATCTGTTAAATAAATAGTTCTTTGAGGACTTGTACTCTAGTTATAGTCGAGGGAGTAATGGTTAGGGTATTTCCTGAGTGCTGTCTGGGGATAAGAGTTGCATAAAATTGGAGAAGAATTTGTCAGCCAATAGATTTGCTATATCCTTTGTCTCACTATAGGCAGATCCATTTAGAATTAGTTTGACAAAGTGTTGCATATTGCCTTTGAGATTACAGATATAGCTGAAAATGTCTTCTGACTGTCCTTAGCCCAGAAAGCTACTTGTACTGCAAAATTAGCCAGCCATAATTAGTTCCCTGAGTTGCTTATTTAGTTTGAAGAAATAGTTTTTACCTTGCTGGATATCACACTTCCTGTTTTTGGACATGATTTTCTTTCTTCTGTTGTGCAATCTATTAATTGTGGGGTTCGACGAGGGTTGCTTGTTTTTGAGTTTGTCTTGTGCTTATTTTGGGTGATATCACTGCCTCTATGGAAGCATAAACTGGAACAGAAAATACAGAAAGGTGCATTATCTGTTAAATCAGCTTCAGTATAGACACTAAAAAGATATTTGAATTACTATCTTAGCTTCTCTTCTTGTTTAAAATCACCAGCATAGAGTCAAACATTGCTTGCTGTTGTTCCAGGTTTTGAGTCTTATCAGAAAACAAGACCAAAGCCATACTATGTGCAGTTATGTGACTTAAGGAACAATATAACCGATGGAAAAAACAAGTGAAGTATGAAGACCAGCTAATTACCTACATCTGACATAGAACAAAATCTCTAGGCAAATCAGTTTACTCAAAACAGAAAATAAAAATACATTAAGAGGAACAAGTATTACAGAAAGCAGCACTGTCAGTTTGGCAGCTTCAGTTCAGATACAAAAAGAGGAGTTAAACTGATTTCCTTGCTTCCTTTATTGTTTTAAATCACCAGCAAAAAATCAAACACTTTTGCAGTTACTATGCATTTTATAAAGATAAAGCGGATAGGAAAGCAAAGTGCCATGCGTACGTGTCAGTATTCATTGCAAACTTGACAAGGAAACAAGCTGCTGGTTGCTTTCAGTCACCATCACATGTACTTATGTGCAATGAATGGACAAAGGAGATACTAAACAACATCTAGGACAGAGTGCGTAGAACCTAGAGAATACCATGAAAATGACGAATGGCATATTTTGTTTTTTATTGTTTTAAAACCAAATGAAAAAAAGAAAAAAATGGCATATGAGATTGTGCAACAGTAACAGTGGTTTAATTACTGTAGTCAGGAAGTCTATAAAAGAAAAAAGGACCCAAGCTGGAGACTAAAGTAAAGGAAGAGAGCACAGAGTATTAGGAAATGCTGGCTATAATGAGAAAGAGCACAGTGTATCAGGAAATGCTGGCTATAATGAGAGAGAGCACAGTGTATCAGGAAATGCTGGCTATAATGAGAGAGAGCACAGTGTATCAGGAAATGATGGCTATAATGAGAGAGAGCACAGTGTATCAGGAAATGCTGGCTATAATGAGAGAGAGCACAGTGTATCAGGAAATGCTGGCTATAATGAGAGAGAGCACAGTGTATCAGGAAATGCTGGCTATAATGAGAGAGAGCACAGTGTATCAGGAAATGCTGGCTATAATGAGAGAGAGCACAGTGTATCAGGAAATGCTGGCTATAATGAGAGAGCACAGTGTATCAGGAAATGCTGGCTATAATGAGAGAGAGCACAGTGTATCAGGAAATGCTGGCTATAATGAGAGAGAGCACAGTGTATCAGGAAATGCTGGCTATAATGAGAGAGAGCACAGTGTATCAGGAAATGCTGGCTATAATGAGAGAGCACAGTGTATCAGGAAATGCTGGCTATAATGAGAGAGAGCACAGTGTATCAGGAAATGCTGGCTATAATGAGAGAGAGCACAGTGTATCAGGAAATGCTGGCTATAATGAGAGAGAGCACAGTGTATCAGGAAATGCTGGCTATAATGAGAGAGAGCACAGTGTATCAGGAAATGCTGGCTATAATGAGAGAGAGCACAGTGTATCAGGAAATGCTGGCTATAATGAGAGAGAGCACAGTGTATCAGGAAATGCTGGCTATAATGAGAGAGCACAGTGTATCAGGAAATGCTGGCTATAATGAGAGAGAGCACAGTGTATCAGGAAATGCTGGCTATAATGAGAGAGCACAGTGTATCAGGAAATGCTGGCTATAATGAGAGAGCACAGTGTATCAGGAAATGCTGGCTATAATGAGAGAGAGCACAGTGTATCAGGAAATGCTGGCTATAATGAGAGAGAGCACAGTGTATCAGGAAATGCTGGCTATAATGAGAGAGAGCACAGTGTATCAGGAAATGCTGGCTATAATGAGAGAGAGCACAGTGTATCAGGAAATGCTGGCTATAATGAGAGAGAGCACAGTGTATCAGGAAATGCTGGCTATAATGAGAGAGAGCACAGTGTATCAGGAAATGCTGGCTATAATGAGAGAGAGCACAGTGTATCAGGAAATGCTGGCTATAATGAGAGAGCACAGTGTATCAGGAAATGCTGGCTATAATGAGAGAGAGCACAGTGTATTAGGAAATGCTGGCTATAATGAGAGAGCACAGTGTATCAGGAAATGCTGGCTATAATGAGAGAGAGCACAGTGTATCAGGAAATGCTGGCTATAATGAGAGAGCACAGTGTATCAGGAAATGCTGGCTATAATGAGAGAGCACAGTGTATCAGGAAATGCTGGCTATAATGAGAGAGAGCACAGTGTATCAGGAAATGCTGGCTATAATGAGAGAGAGCACAGTGTATCAGGAAATGCTGGCTATAATGAGAGAGAGCACAGTGTATCAGGAAATGCTGGCTATAATGAGAGAGAGCACAGTGTATCAGGAAATGCTGGCTATAATGAGAGAGAGCACAGTGTATCAGGAAATGCTGGCTATAATGAGAGAGAGCACAGTGTATCAGGAAATGCTGGCTATAATGAGAGAGCACAGTGTATCAGGAAATGCTGGCTATAATGAGAGAGAGCACAGTGTATCAGGAAATGCTGGCTATAATGAGAGAGAGCACAGTGTATCAGGAAATGCTGGCTATAATGAGAGAGAGCACAGTGTATCAGGAAATGCTGGCTATAATGAGAGAGAGCACAGTGTATCAGGAAATGCTGGCTATAATGAGAGAGCACAGTGTATCAGGAAATGCTGGCTATAATGAGAGAGAGCACAGTGTATCAGGAAATGCTGGCTATAATGAGAGAGAGCACAGTGTATCAGGAAATGCTGGCTATAATGAGAGAGCACAGTGTATCAGGAAATGCTGGCTATAATGAGAGAGAGCACAGTGTATCAGGAAATGCTGGCTATAATGAGAGAGCACAGTGTATCAGGAAATGCTGGCTATAATGAGAGAGAGCACAGTGTATCAGGAAATGCTGGCTATAATGAGAGAGAGCACAGTGTATCAGGAAATGCTGGCTATAATGAGAGAGCACAGTGTATCAGGAAATGCTGGCTATAATGAGAGAGAGCACAGTGTATCAGGAAATGCTGGCTATAATGAGAGAGCACAGTGTATCAGGAAATGCTGGCTATAATGAGAGAGAGCACAGTGTATCAGGAAATGCTGGCTATAATGAGAGAGAGCACAGTGTATCAGGAAATGCTGGCTATAATGAGAGAGAGCACAGTGTATCAGGAAATGCTGGCTATAATGAGAGAGAGCACAGTGTATCAGGAAATGCTGGCTATAATGAGAGAGCACAGTGTATCAGGAAATGCTGGCTATAATGAGAGAGAGCACAGTGTATCAGGAAATGCTGGCTATAATGAGAGAGAGCACAGTGTATCAGGAAATGCTGGCTATAATGAGAGAGCACAGTGTATCAGGAAATGCTGGCTATAATGAGAGAGAGCACAGTGTATCAGGAAATGCTGGCTATAATGAGAGAGAGCACAGTGTATCAGGAAATGCTGGCTATAATGAGAGAGAGCACAGTGTATCAGGAAATGCTGGCTATAATGAGAGAGCACAGTGTATAAGGAAATGCTGGCTGTAATGAGAGAGCACAGTGTATCAGGAAATGCTGGCTATAATGAGAGAGAGCACAGTGTATCAGGAAATGCTGGCTATAATGAGAGAGAGCACAGTGTATCAGGAAATGCTGGCTATAATGAGAGAGCACAGTGTATCAGGAAATGCTGGCTATAATGAGAGAGCACAGTGTATCAGGAAATGCTGGCTATAATGAGAGAGAGCACAGTGTATCAGGAAATGCTGGCTATAATGAGAGAGAGCACAGTGTATCAGGAAATGCTGGCTATAATGAGAGAGAGCACAGTGTATCAGGAAATGCTGGCTATAATGAGAGAGCACAGTGTATCAGGAAATGCTGGCTATAATGAGAGAGAGCACAGTGTATCAGGAAATGCTGGCTATAATGAGAGAGAGCACAGTGTATCAGGAAATGCTGGCTATAATGAGAGAGCACAGTGTATCAGGAAATGCTGGCTATAATGAGAGAGAGCACAGTGTATCAGGAAATGCTGGCTATAATGAGAGAGAGCACAGTGTATCAGGAAATGCTGGCTATAATGAGAGAGAGCACAGTGTATCAGGAAATGCTGGCTATAATGAGAGAGCACAGTGTATCAGGAAATGCTGGCTATAATGAGAGAGCACAGTGTATCAGGAAATGCTGGTATAATGAGAGAGCACAGTGTATCAGGAAATGCTGGCTATAATGAGAGAGAGCACAGTGTATCAGGAAATGCTGGCTATAATGAGAGAGAGCACAGTGTATCAGGAAATGCTGGCTATAATGAGAGAGAGCACAGTGTATCAGGAAATGCTGGCTATAATGAGAGAGAGCACAGTGTATCAGGAAATGCTGGCTATAATGAGAGAGCACAGTGTATCAGGAAATGCTGGCTATAATGAGAGAGAGCACAGTGTATCAGGAAATGCTGGCTATAATGAGAGAGCACAGTGTATCAGGAAATGCTGGCTATAATGAGAGAGAGCACAGTGTATCAGGAAATGCTGGCTATAATGAGAGAGCACAGTGTATCAGGAAATGCTGGCTATAATGAGAGAGAGCACAGTGTATCAGGAAATGCTGGCTATAATGAGAGAGAGCACAGTGTATCAGGAAATGCTGGCTATAATGAGAGAGAGCACAGTGTATCAGGAAATGCTGGCTATAATGAGAGAGCACAGTGTATCAGGAAATGCTGGCTATAATGAGAGAGAGTACAGAACAGTGAAATGCTGGCTATAATGAGAGAGAGCACAGTGTATCAGGAAATGCTGGCTATAATGAGAGAGAGCACAGTGTATCAGGAAATGCTGGCTATAATGAGAGAGAGCACAGTGTATCAGGAAATGCTGGCTATAATGAGAGAGAGCACAGTGTATCAGGAAATGCTGGCTATAATGAGAGAGAGCACAGTGTATCAGGAAATGCTGGCTATAATGAGAGAGAGCACAGTGTATCAGGAAATGCTGGCTATAATGAGAGAGAGCACAGTGTATCAGGAAATGCTGGTATAATGAGAGAGCACAGTGTATCTGGAAATGCTGGTATAATGAGAGAGAACACAGTGTATCAGGAAATGCTGGCTATAATGAGAGAGAGCACAGTGTATCAGGAAATGCTGGCTATAATGAGAGAGAGCACAGTGTATCAGGAAATGCTGGCTATAATGAGAGAGCACAGTGTATCAGGAAATGCTGGCTATAATGAGAGAGCACAGTGTATCAGGAAATGCTGGCTATAATGAGAGAGAGCACAGTGTATCAGGAAATGCTGGCTATAATGAGAGAGAGCACAGTGTATCAGGAAATGCTGGCTATAATGAGAGAGCACAGTGTATCAGGAAATGCTGGCTATAATGAGAGAGAGCACAGTGTATCAGGAAATGCTGGCTATAATGAGAGAGAGCACAGTGTATCAGGAAATGCTGGCTATAATGAGAGAACACAGTGTATAAGGAAATGCTGGCTATATTGAGAGAGCATAGTGTATCAGGAAATGCTGGCTATAATGAGAGAGAGCACAGTGTATCAGGAAATGCTGGCTATAATGAGAGAGCACAGTGTATCAGGAAATGCTGGCTATAATGAGAGAGAGCACAGTGTATCAGGAAATGCTGGCTATAATGAGAGAGCACAGTGTATCAGGAAATGCTGGCTATAATGAGAGAGAGCACAGTGTATCAGGAAATGCTGGCTATAATGAGAGAGAGCACAGTGTATCAGGAAATGCTGGCTATAATGAGAGAGAGCACAGTGTATCAGGAAATGCTGGCTATAATGAGAGAGAGCACAGTGTATCAGGAAATGCTGGCTATAATGAGAGAGAGCACAGTGTATCAGGAAATGCTGGCTATAATGAGAGAGAGCACAGTGTATCAGGAAATGCTGGCTATAATGAGAGAGAGCACAGTGTATCAGGAAATGCTGGCTATAATGAGAGAGAGCACAGTGTATCAGGAAATGCTGGCTATAATGAGAGAGCACAGTGTATCAGGAAATGCTGGCTATAATGAGAGAGCACAGTGTATCAGGAAATGCTGGCTATAATGAGAGAGAGCACAGTGTATCAGGAAATGCTGGCTATAATGAGAGAGAGCACAGTGTATCAGGAAATGCTGGCTATAATGAGAGAGAGCACAGTGTATCAGGAAATGCTGGCTATAATGAGAGAGAGCACAGTGTATCAGGAAATGCTGGCTATAATGAGAGAGAGCACAGTGTATCAGGAAATGCTGGCTATAATGAGAGAGAGCACAGTGTATCAGGAAATGCTGGCTATAATGAGAGAGAGCACAGTGTATCAGGAAATGCTGGCTATAATGAGAGAGAGAGAGCACAGTGTATCAGGAAATGCTGGCTATAATGAGAGAGAGCACAGTGTATCAGGAAATGCTGGCTATAATGAGAGAGAGCACAGTGTATCAGGAAATGCTGGCTATAATGAGAGAGAGCACAGTGTATCAGGAAATGCTGGCTATAATGAGAGAGCACAGTGTATCAGGAAATGCTGGATATAATGAGAGAGCACAGTGTATCAGGAAATGCTGGCTATAATGAGAGAGAGCACAGTGTATCAGGAAATGCTGGCTATAATGAGAGAGAGCACAGTGTATCAGGAAATGCTGGCTATAATGAGAGAGAGCACAGTGTATCAGGAAATGCTGGCTATAATGAGAGAGAGCACAGTGTATCAGGAAATGCTGGCTATAATGAGAGAGCACAGTGTATCAGGAAATGCTGGCTATAATGAGAGAGAGCACAGTGTATCAGGAAATGCTGGCTATAATGAGAGAGAGCACAGTGTATCAGGAAATGCTGGCTATAATGAGAGAGCACAGTGTATCAGGAAATGCTGGCTATAATGAGAGAGAGCACAGTGTATCAGGAAATGCTGGCTATAATGAGAGAGCACAGTGTATCAGGAAATGCTGGCTATAATGAGAGAGAGCACAGTGTATCAGGAAATGCTGGCTATAATGAGAGAGAGCACAGTGTATCAGGAAATGCTGGCTATAATGAGAGAGCACAGTGTATCTGGAAATGCTGGCTATAATGAGAGAGAGCACAGTGTATCAGGAAATGCTGGCTATAATGAGAGAGCACAGTGTATCTGGAAATGCTGGCTATAATGAGAGAGAGCACAGTGTATTAGGAAATGCTGGATATAATGAGAGAGTGCAGTGTATCAGGAAATGTTGACTATAATGAGAGAGAGCACAGTGTATCTGGAAATGCTGACTATAATGAGAGAGCACAGTGTATCAGGACATGCTGGCTATAATGAGAGAGAGCACAGTGTATCAGGAAATGCTGGCTATAATGAGAGAGAGCACAGTGTATCAGGAAATGCTGGCTATAATGAGAGAGAGCACAGTGTATCAGGAAATGCTGGCTATAATGAGAGAGAG
>NC_056735.1:79242578-79437578 GCF_019279795.1 Protopterus annectens
AGGAAATGATTGCTATAATGAGAGAGAGAACTGTGTATCAGGAAATGCAGGCTGTAATGAGAGAGAGCACAGTGTATCAGGAAATGATTGCTATAATGAGAGAGCACAGTGTATCAGGAAATGATTGCTATAATGAGAGAGCACAGTGTATCAGGAAATGCTGGCTATAATGAGAGAGCACAGTGTATCAGGAAATGCTGGCTATAATGAGAGAGAGCACAGTGTATCAGGAAATGCTGGCTATAATGAGAGAGCACAGTGTATCAGGAAATGCTGGCTATAATGAGAGAGAGCACAGTGTATCAGGAAATGATGGCTATAATGAGAGAGCACAGTGTATCAGGAAATGCTGGCTATAATGAGAGAGAGCACAGTGTATCAGGAAATGCTGGCTATAATGAGAGAGCACAGTGTATCAGGAAATGCTGGCTATAATGAGAGAGCACAGTGTATCAGGAAATGCTGGCTATAATGAGAGAGAGCACAGTGTATCAGGAAATGCTGGATATAATGAGAGAGAGCACAGTGTATCAGGAAATGCTGGCTATAATGAGAGAGCACAGTGTATCAGGAAATGCTGGCTATAATGAGAGAGAGCACAGTGTATCAGGAAATGCTGGCTATAATGAGAGAGAGCACAGTGTATCAGGAAATGCTGGCTATAATGAGAGAGCACAGTGTATCAGGAAATGCTGGCTATAATGAGAGAGAGCACAGTGTATCAGGAAATGCTGGCTATAATGAGAGAGCACAGTGTATCAGGAAATGCTGGATATAATGAGAGAGCACAGTGTATCAGGAAATGCTGGTATAATGAGAGAGCACAGTGTATCAGGAAATGCTGGCTATAATGAGAGAGAGCACAGTGTATCAGGAAATGCTGGTATAATGAGAGAGCACAGTGTATCAGGAAATGCTGGTATAATGAGAGAGCACAGTGTATCTGGAAATGCTGGTATAATGAGAGAGAACACAGTGTATCAGGAAATGCTGGTATAATGAGAGAGAGCACAGTGTATCTGGAAATGCTGGTATAATGAGAGAGAACACAGTGTATCAGGAAATGCTGGCTATAATGAGAGAGCACAGTGTATCAGGAAATGCTGGATATAATGAGAGAGAGCACAGTGTATCAGGAAATGCTGGCTATAATGAGAGAGCACAGTGTATCAGGAAATGCTGGCTATAATGAGAGAGAGCACAGTGTATCAGGAAATGCTGGCTATAATGAGAGAGAGCACAGTGTATCAGGAAATGCTGGCTATAATGAGAGAGAGCACAGTGTATCAGGAAATGCTGGCTATAATGAGAGAGAGCACAGTGTATCAGGAAATGCTGGCTATAATGAGAGAGAGCACAGTGTATCAGGAAATGATTGCTATAATGAGAGAGAGCACAGTGTATCAGGAAATGATTGCTATAATGAGAGAGAGCACAGTGTATCAGGAAATGCTGGCTATAATGAGAGAGCACAGTGTATCAGGAAATGCTGGCTATAATGAGAGAGCACAGTGTATCAGGAAATGCTGGCTATAATGAGAGAGAGCACAGTGTATCAGGAAATGCTGGCTATAATGAGAGAGAGCACAGTGTATCAGGAAATGATTGCTATAATGAGAGAGAGCACAGTGTATCAGGAAATGCTGGCTATAATGAGAGAGCACAGTGTATTAGGAAATGCTGGCTATAATGAGAGAGAGCACAGTGTATCAGGAAATGCTGGCTATAATGAGAGAGAGCACAGTGTATCAGGAAATGCTGGCTATAATGAGAGAGCTCAGTGTATCAGGACATGCTGGCTATAATGAGAGAGAGCACAGTGTATCTGGAAATGCTGGCTATAATAAGAGAGAGCGCAGTGTATCAGGAAATCCTGGCTATAATGAGAGAGAGCACAGTTTATCAGGAAATGATTGCTATAATGAGAGAGAACACAGTGTATCAGGAAATGCTAGCTATAATGAGAGAGAGCACAGTGTATCAGGAAATGCTTGCTATAATGAGAGAGAGTGCAGTGTATCAGGAAATCCTGGCTGTAATGAGAGAGAGCACAGTGTATCAGTAAATACTGGCTATAATGAGAGAGAACACAGTGTATCAGGAAATGCTGGTATAATGAGAGAGAACACAGTGTAACAGGAAATGCTGATATAATGAGAGAGCGCACAGTGCATCAGAAAATGATTGCTATAGTAAGGACAATGGGAAGGAGAATCATAAACATTATTTGTATTATGAGAAAAGGGCAGAGAAGTGACATTGGTAGTTGTTTGAACAGCAAAGCAGAACTGGACTCAATATGTGGTAAAAAAGATAGGGCAACCAAAGACTTACAAAAAAAAACAAAGTGTAGTAGGTATATCCATGAGAAATACCGGTAAGGAATAAGGGGAGGGGGGATTCTCATGCAGTACAGGAATGTATACATATCAGTACATACAGGCACATCATATGTTCTCCCTTGAATCCAGCAGTTTCAAATATTCAATTGGCACATAGATGGTATCAGCTGGGCCATCCATCAAAACCAGTACTAGGTATGGATTTGGTTCTATAGCATATAATGTAAGCAACACCTGGTTTGTATTTCTTGCCTAGATACTGGTGAAGCAGACAACAGCTGGATATTTAGTACTGACCTCTGCTTTATTGCATATCGGGCAACAGTAACTGGAGCCACTGGAAAAAGTAGCTCATGGTCAAGCACAGGATACTGTGATCGAAAGCATATTCCTGTGGTGCATTATTTTTTTCTTTTTCAATAGTCTAATATTATTTGGAATAAATGATAAATGACAAACTTTACAAACTATAGTGGCTACATTATTGCATGACAGTAATCTTGGGTTTCATGCTGGTTTTGTGCACTCTATCAAGGCTTATTTTAAGCAAACCTTGCAGCTTTTGTTGTTATGTGACAGCAGATAATGACATGGGTGCCAGAACCATAGAGCCAGGAGGAGGGGGAACCCCACCACCACTTTTCCAGCTGCAAGATCTGTCGGGAAAAATTAATAAAGTGGAGTTTTCACACTAACATGGATTCATGCGTGGAAGTTAAACTAACTAATCTAGCTGTTCTTGTTCTCTTAGTGCTCTGTGTTACAGTAGTTATGCTGCCGCTGTTCTGTTGGTGATGCCAAAGCTATAGTCATGCTGCTAAGGAGAGTTTTGTTCTTTTTATTTGCAGGAGTTATGCTGCTCGTGTGTGTGTATGTGTGTGTGTGTGTGTGTGTGTGTGTGTGTGTGTGTGTGTGTGTGTGTGTGTGTGTGTGTGTGTAAAATGCCCCAGTTAGGTATACCTGGTGGTTACTGCTAGGCTCAAACAAGAGCATGAATTCTCTACCCATACCACCACTTGTGATTCAGGGAGTTGAGTCCATAGCTCTCAACTGTACAGATTTTCATAGAATATTTGGCTCATACTTCTGGTCTGTTCCTCTTAAAATTTGTGGTTTTCTGGCAAATCACTGAAAACTGAATTCACTAAAAAATGATAGCCCTTTAAGTTTCAGTCTTTCTAGCTTTCAGGAAACACATGGTAACACAAAACAATTCATTTTAGCAGCTTTCTAAGATTATACAAACAATATTTAAAATGTGTCCCTGGGTTTGGGCCTTTGCCCCCCCAAATACATTTTAGCTTTTTCCAGATTTCTTGTCCTGCAAAGTTGAAAAATTCAGTTGGGTGTCTGCAGAAGGCTGTGCGTTCTACTCCCCCAGTATGCAGATGGATCGCTGATACTGTACTCTGCTGTACTTTAAAGGGAGTGGATGCTGTAGTCCTATGAATGTCCTCCTTTGGAGAAGTTACCTAGTAACTATGTTTCTCTTATCAGTTTGCCATCCATTCTCCATTGCAAAATTACTAGCTTATCATTTTTAATGTAGCATAGGCAAATTATTCTTCAAGGGCAACAGGCACTTTATTTATAGATGAAACAATGAAATATAAAGTTGTTTCCTAGCAGCAACCTCTTCATTAGTTACAGATCCCGTTAATGTGAAATCATTTAGATGACTTACTACTGCAGAGATTTTGCATATTTACTGATATTGGTGGATTGTAATGACAAAAGTTTGCGTGGCCTTTTATGGATGAGATTTTCTGAAATGGGTAGTTTTGTCATTATTGGTTCATATATTTTGTTTGATTGCTTTCTAGAAGACTGTTCCAAACTACAAATTTAAAAGACATTTTAACAAGTGGTGGTGTATTATACAAGGAATATAATTTAATACAATCAGGTTAAAACAGTCAGGAAGGTGAATCAAAGAATGCATACATGTATGCTTGCTCACAGGATGCATGAGATCAAAATAGGGGAAGAAACCAGTCACTAATGGAGTCCCCCAGGGTTCTGTGCTGAGGCTTTTTCTGTTTGGCATATGCATCTCAAAAGTAAAAGGAAATACCAAAGGGTTTTGGCTGACAAAGTTTGAGATGACTGCAAGCTAGGAGCAGTTATTGAATCCCCAAATGACTTAATCATCATGCAGGAAGGATTGTCCCAAACAATAACTGGTGCCAGAATCATGAATTGAAACTAAACTCCAATAAATACATTATCATATAATTTGGGAAGTCATCTACTCCAGGGAACTGCCAAATTGACAATGCCCCTTGAGAGCTGACCCAGTTGTCTGGCATTTGGGAACTTGTGTGTACAGTGACCTAACTTTTGACCAACGTGTGCCCAGAGTCATAAGAAAGTCTTTGTAGATTGCACAGCTTATAAACAAATTGATTTTGACTAGATCTAGAGATGTTATTGTCCCCCTTTTACAAAGCACTCATTAGGTCAATCATTTTGTATAATGCCCACTTTGGCATGTATCTGTCCAGACCCATCCAACAATTGGAATATCCACAGAGATACTTTACTAAAAGGATACAAGTCCTAAACAATAGGTCTTGCATGGACCACCTGAAAGATTTATCACTATACTCAGTATCCAATAGAGTGCTTAATGGTGACATGTCTGGCACATAGGCATCCTCCGACCTAATACATATGGACCTACTGAACATCAGCAAGTCAAATGGGATCAGTCCAGGTATCTAAACTGAATGTTGTGGAGAGATGGATATATATCATAGAGGCTTCCACTGTTCCAGAACAGACTATCCATTCAAGTAAAACAAAGCTCATCCCTGTCCATATTCAAAGGCAACTTGGATCTAAGAATAGGTAGTAGAAAATGTGCTCCAGGATTGCCCCTCATGCCACTAATGGATAGAGGCAGTTCCTAAATGCTGCATCCCTTACATGGGTCCCCGAAAATTATCTGCAGTATGATCACATTTATTCTCACTAGGGATAATATATAATTATCAACCATGTGATAGGTAAGACCAACCAGGAAATGTTAATTCAAGCAGCAAAAGGGAAATTGGCTAAGTTTAAAATGTCTTCCAAGTGAACCTATGTTGTGGTAGGAAATAGTTTTAAAAAATTGCCCTTTTTAGATCACTAAGTACCTCTCTCACAGTCTGCCCCTCCCCAGTCTTCAACAGCTTCCGGCTCCTCTGAAAGATGAAATCAGGATCACCTAACTAAATCCTAAGGGGAGGTTGAGATGGAGCGAGGGGTAAATATAGAGATGAGTTTGTCTCCTAGTAGGTTTGCAATATCTTCTGGCTCATTATAGGTGTCTCCATTTACAATGAGATCTGTACACAATTGTGTGTTGTCTTTGAAGCTGTGGACATAACTAAAGAATGTTTTATGATTGTCCTTGGCCTGGGATGACAAATATACCTCATACTAAGCTTTGGTATACTTTATTTTCCTCTCAGTTGTTTGTTTAGTTTGATAACAGTGTTTTTATCCTACTGGGTGCTACACTTCCTAATTTTTGCCATGGTTTTCTTCCTTCTGTTATAGACCCAATTATTTATTATTTATTTATTTATTTATTTAACATTTGTTTACCGGGAAAGTCCAACTGGACACAGGTCCTTTTTCAGCCGAGGCCCAGGGAGAAAAGCTCCAATTATAAGTAGTAACAATTACATAATACAGTAAGCATGTATAAGTTTATACAGGTGGCTTGTTTTTTGAGTTAGTTCTGTACTTATTCCTAGTGGGTATCACTGCATCTCTGTAGCCATTAACATGCTTGCATGGGATTTATGTGATCAGTTCTGCATTGGGAGCAGTGTTCGCAGGGTTTATGGGGGCTTGAAATTATCACTTAATAGTAGAAAGTTAGCCTTAGAATGGGCAGCTGTGGTGGTGCAGTGGATAGCATTGCTGCCTCACAGCAAGAGGCTCTCTGGTTTGATCCTCAGCTGGGGTGCTTTCTGTGTGGAGTCTGCATGTCCTCCATGTGGGTTTCCTCCAGGTGCTCTGGTTTCATCCCAAAGACATGCCGTAGGTGGATTGGACACTCTAAATTGGCCCTAGGTGTGAGTGTGCGTGTGTTTCTTCTGTAAAAGGCTGGGTGCCGGGCTGGCAACTTAACACCATAAAAACTCCATTGCCAAACATGAGCAGACAGATGATCTACTGTGGCGACCCCTAACCAGGAAAAAGCCATAAGAAGAAGAAGTAGAAAAACTAGCCTTAGAGAAGATCCTATATATTCCAGGGTTAGCTGGGGTTCCAAGTTTTATTCTTACTTCAAAGGAGAACATTTTGTTGTCTGTACTTACCAGAGAGGACATTATACTAGAGGTGTGCAGCACTCTCCCATATTAGTGAGGACCACATCCAGTATGTCTGCACCCCTGGTCAGCATACTAACAATCTATGGAGTTTGTGCTTACTAAATCCACTAAACTCTGTATCTGCATTTTGGGGTATTATATGATTCCCAGTTAATAGTGGAGTAATTAAAGCTACCCATGAATATGGTATTGGGTTGGATGGTGAGTGTTTCCAGTAAGTGTAAATACATGTTTTGAGTTTCCTGGGTCATAAAGAAGGGCCTATAGCTGGTAAGGAAGTGGTATGGGATTTTTCCTGTGGTGATTTGAACATGGAGAAACTTAAGTGCATTGTCCTGTTTGAAAAGCCTTGAGGTATATCTATTTTTCATGAAAATCAAGGTACCTCCACCACTCTGTGCCTGTGTAGTAATTGATTAAAGTATGTTGAAGGCATTGTAACCTTGCGCTATTGGTGTGCTCTCCATGGCTTTAAACCATGTCTCAGTGACTGCACAGACGTCAGCATTCTCTAGGGTGAGGAGAGCTTGTAGAGTGGAGTTTTTTTTATTTAAACTTCTAGCAATGAGCAGTAACACTTCTAGATTTCTTGCTTTTGATTTGCTATGTCAGAAGTATTTTCAGTCAGACATTGCCTAAAACAAGGCACTATGGGGGGGGGGGGGCAATGTTTTAGCTGATATTCAAAAGCTGAGGGGGAGAGGTACAGACTATTCCTGGCAAGGCAGTGCCGTCTGTTAACCATTTTCCTCTATGCTGACCGATACTGCATCCCATTAGATTGTCATCAGAAACTGTCAATTATTAAAGTCAGTCATCTTCTGTTCACTTTTTGGCATCATCTTTGGACACATATTCCTATACCTCCATAATGTCAATCTTCATACAGTCTAGAGGGGTGCATCGTAGGTCACCCACATGAACTGTGTTCAATTCAAACTGGTACTTGTACTTAAATGGTCTAATTGCTTAATTAAAGTGGTGGATCCTAGTCTGTCATTAGCAACTGACCATGACTTTCTTCTTAGCCTGATGAGAGGGACATTAGTATGCTCACAATGAAGTCTTCAGTGACCAGTATGTTGGATTGTGATGTGGTTTGCCTCCTGAGCTTAGAAGTAAAGGCTCCATATGATGTGGGTGCAGGAGTCAATGTGGGTGTTGTTTTGAATGAATGCATTTGGGGTTTCTGAGGACATTTTTTATGTGTACTTCATCTAGGAGGTCTTTAGGGTTTAGGAAGGTTACATTTAAATGCCTAAGAATATGTGGGTCTGCATGTCTGCTTTGCACGGTGTGTGATGGGTACTGTGTGTGTACTACTGACAACCTTATTGACATTAGGAGTGCTTTTATCTGACAGCATTGCCTCCAGTGACATTGTGTAAATACATCTCTCACATGCCTTATCAGTTTTTTGAGAATTAACTGGTTGTTAGTAAACATAAGGCAATTTCTACATTGCCTCAGGATGCCCATATCCACATAGTTGGTAACAGAGACAGTGGGAAATTCCATATCTATGGCAACAGACTTTTTTATTGATTAGATGGTTGCGGTGAGAATATAAAGTAATATCTGGAGTATATGGCTTGCAGCTCTTGGGAGCAGTGCTTGTCACTGCAAAGTAGTTGTTCTGTGTGTAATTAGCCATTGGTGAAATTTCAAGGGTGCTTTTACAAGTAAAAATGTCAATTCAAGATGTCTGCATCTGTACAGAGCAATGCCAAGCACTTTATGGAACACTATTAAAGTAGACCCTGATGATTCATGGATGAAGTATTTAAGTATTTAAGGAGATATTCTGAAGTTAGGTTAGAAAGCAGCAAATCAAGCAAAACTTACTGAAAAGAAAGAAATAATTATTTATTTATTATTTATTTATTTATTTATTTATTTACATTTGTTTACTGGGAAAGTCCAACTAGGCTAGTAGCCCATTTTCAGCAGAGGCCCGGGGACAAAAGCTCCACAGAAATACAAGCAATATACAATAATTAGATAGTACAACATACATACAGTAGGATGCAGGATACATGTCTTCTAGTTAGTCTATACAAAGTAGCATTCAGTATAGTTTTCTAGTAGATAAAGGTTCAAAAAGAAAAACACAAGCATTTCAGTGAAGATCACCGTCAGACAAAATAAAGTTAGTAGTGTGTACATATTAAATAATAGTTATGGCCAGATGAGATTTGAGATTTCCTTTATATATATATATATATATATATATATATATATATATATATAATTATATGGATTCACTTTATAACCTCAAAATACTGAAATATCAAATTTCAGTATCTCGAGACTATAAAACCGAATCCACAAAACACAGACACAAAAAAACGCGAAATTCTCAACACTGAAAACACTGCACACACTATACCACACATACACCACAACACCCACATGACAACATAAACAAACAAAACTACTCACATACACAACTCATTCACACATAAGCAGAGGCAAACCAAAAAATGAAGCACTAAACTCAAATACCCAAAAACGATGGTAATGCCAGCCTTAGAAGAATGAATCCTGATGTAAAACTTCGCAAATGTTTTTTAATCAGTAAAACACCAGTATTGACTTGATAAAAACAACGTGAAAGCAACAAAACAATCTGTTAAACGCTAACAGCGTTTTTCGTCCCACAGAATAGTAGAACTTCATCAGACAGCAACCAGTAATTTTACAAGAGGAACTTAAATAACTTCTTAACTAGTTGAACAGGTGCAAACAATTACAATTAAGTACATATTTCATTTAAAGAGAACCCTCTCTTGGAAAAACCTATTAGAAGCATCCCATTGCAACCAACTGTCTTCACTTGTTACAATACATCCAGTTAACCCTTAGGTCTTATAATACACAATCAAATGTAAAACCTAGTTGATCATTAATTATTAAAAAATTCTACTCTATAGTACATTACATATAAAAACTATTATATTATTAAGTGCCTTAAATATATACACCTTTTAACCATAAAGGTACTAATCATCTGTGTATTCACTACATACAAATTCATATAACTTTATTTTACCTTGAAAAATATTTTATAAATAACTTGAAGTAATCATTTTTTTAAAGATAGTCAAAATTTTTAAAGACTGCAGATTTACCAATAATCAAGTATCTAAATAATTAATCAAGAGAGAAAAACATACATTACCAATAGATTTTGTTAATTTATCAAACTGTAACAATATTATTGTGAAAATATTATTGGCTACCTCAAGAGGTTTTTTAACTTTAAAATACAGGCAATAGAACCATTAATGCCTGGATCCCTACAAGCTGCAAGACGCAGTTGCCATGCCAGTTCCTTTTTCTCTAGTTCTAATTTTAAATAATTTTCATTAACAAGTCCATTACCTAAACTATCCTTGGCAATCCCATCGATGGCCATAAAAGTAAAGGCGTGACCATTATTGTTAGCACAGTGCCTAGCTAAAGCATTTTCATCTTTGCATTTTGCAATTGCATATAAATGTTCGTAAACTCTGTCTCGCAAACGTCTGTCCGTCTTTCCTACATAGAATGACGGACGTTGTTTAAATTGCGCTAAATAAACAATACCCTTGGAATTACATGAGTAACCATCCCTCACATTGTAACTGACCGATCTAATAATAAATATATTTGATGTTTCAATGTCCTTACAATATTTACAAGCGCCACATTTCTTTGTTCCCCCTTTTGTTTTTATGTTAATGGGTTTTGTTTCAAGAAGCCTTTTCATGTTTATACCCCTTCTGTATGTTATTACGGGGTTAAAATTTAAAACTTTGGATACATTTTTATCCATTGATAGGTAGCACCAGTATTTCCTCACTATTTTACCTATAGTCATGGCCTCTGGGCAATAAGTGAAAGTAAATGCTATTGTAAAATCTTTGTTACTGTCTTCTTTCACTATAGATTCCTGTACCAAACTATGGTTTGTATTCACATGTGTGCTATCATTGTGTATTCCAAAGTTAGTATTCACTCTACTTTCCACTCTATCTTTCTCATTGACTAAAAGCGGAACATAAACGCCTTTTTTCCTTTTTTCCTTTACCTCTCGGAAAATATTATCCAAGAATGAGTTAGGGTATGCTCTCTTTGAAAACATCTGATAGAGTAAATTACATTCATCTTCAAACTCATTTTGCAATGTGGTCATCCTTGCCGCCCTAACCAGTTGGCCTTTGACCACTGCTTTTTTCTGGTGAAGTGGGTGCATACTAGTAAAATGAAGGAAGTTATTTGAGTACGTGACCTTCCTAAAGATTTTTGCTGTATAAGATGTTTTGTTTTTCTTTAATTCAACGTCCAAGAAATTAATAATGTTCTCTTGGAAGTTGTATGTAAAAGCCAAGAACGTAGTTGTTGATTTAAGAAATTCCACAAACTGTCCTGCTTCTTCCTTGTTACCTTTAAATAAAATAAAGATATCGTCAAGAAATCTTCTATACATACATATTTGTTTAAACCACTGGCTGTTAAAGATCAAGTTGTTTTCCCAGTGGGCCAAAACTAAGTTTGCAAAACTAGACCCCACTGGTGACCCCATTGCCACTCCAATTTTTTGCACAAATAACCTATCTTCAAATGACACAAAATTATTTTTTAGAATAATGTCCAAAAGTTGCTCCATCAATATACATTCATTAGCATTTGCCCCCTTAGATCTAATGAAGTCCACTACCCATTCAATTCCCAGATCATGCGGTGAGAATATAAAGTAATATCTGGAGTATATGGCTTGCAGCTCTTGGGAGCAGTGCTTGTCACTGCAAAGTAGTTGCTCTGTGTGTAATTAGCCATTGGTACAAAGCAATGTCAAGCACTTTATGGAAAACTATTAAAGCAGACCCTGATGATTCATGGATGAAGTATTTAAGGATTTAAGGAGATATTCTGAAGTTAGGTTAGAAAGCAGCAAATCAAGCAAAACTTACTGAAAAGAAAGAAAGAATTATTTATTTATTTATTATTTATTTATTTATTTATTTACATTTGTTTACTGGGAAAGTCCAACTAGGCTAGTAGCCCATTTTCAGCAGAGGCCCGGGGACAAAAACTCCACAGAAATACAAGCAATATACACTAATTAGATAGTACAACATACATACAGTAGGATGCAGGATACATGTCTTCTAGTTAGTCTGTACAAAGTAGCATTCAGTATAGTTTTCTAGTAGATAAAGGTTCAAAAAGAAAAACACAAGCATTTCAGTGAAGATCACCGTCAGACAAAATAAAGTTAGTAGTGTGTACATATTAAATAATAGTTATGGCCAGATGAGATTTCCTTTATATGTATATATATATATATATATATATATATATATATATATATATAATTATATGGATTCACTTTATAACCTCAAAATACTGAAATATCAAATTTCAGTATCTCGAGACTATAAAACCGAATCCACAAAACACAGACACAAAAAAACGCGAAATTCTCAACACTGAAAACACTGCACACACTATACCACACATACACCACAACACCCACATCACAACATAAACAAACAAAACTACTCACATACACAACTCATACACACATAAGCAGGGGGCAAGCCCCCCTGCACCCCCATGTGAGGTGCTGCGCCCCCCACACCCCCCTACTTATATATACTAATTCTCAGATCGCACAAACACAAAATAAAAGTCAACTCACACGCACATTCTCCGACCCCTCACACACACATCAAACACATCAGCACACTCACACACACTCTAACTCCCACTCAAAACCCTTAGAAAACACTTACCTGACATAACATCTACATCCACACACGGCACCGCGCACCATCAATACACAATCCCGGACATTACGCAACGTAAGGTCATAACCGCGAATTCGACATATATTCGAGTTCGTGATTATGACCTTTCACTATATTTAACATTCGGCTTTATAGTCTCGAAATACTGAAATTCGACATTTCAGTAATTCAAGGTTATAAAGTGTTTCCATATGTATATATATATATATATATATATATATATATATATATATATTTTTTTTTTTTTTTGAGTAGCAAAAACACTGAGGAGAGGGAGAAAATAAGGTAAGGAGTAGACAGTCCCCGAGATTCATGAAGCCAGCGCCATGCACCGAAGTAGCATTGGTGATGTAGCGCCAAATATGGCCACCGAGCGATTCAGGTACAAGCTGTTTCCGAGTAAATGGCACGCATGCTACACCACAACCATGGTGCAAGGGTTGCTAAGGGTTTGTGACAGTGTTCCATGCGGTAACTAGGAATTAGCAGTCAATGCCATGCAAATGAGTCAAGTAATACTGAATCGCAAAAGCCCCGCTGGTGTAAGGATGTACCACATGGCATAGCGGTACAACACTGAGGAGTGGCCTGAAGGTAAACATGAAATCAAGAGAGGGGCGCGCCACCGTAGCTGCAAGCACATTAGATCATTGCTAATTCATGTTGCCTGTTGCTAAGCAAAGCTGCAGGATAGGGGTGTGGAAATAGCCATAGCTTTGTTTAGCTGAGAGCACACAAGGTAACCGAACATTCATGTGAATGTGGGTGAAAATGCGCACGAAACCCGGTAAACGGCTGTGCGTTGTGCGTACCACAGCTGAATAAAGAAGGATATGGGAAGACAATAAAGAAATGCTGCACCATGGTAATTGGAGTACAAATGACTAATTAACACCTAGAAACTCACAGTGGGCCATAGACAACAGCTAACAAGGCTGCTAGCAGCTACCTGCAGAACAGGAAAGGGGAGGTGCCGTACAGCAAAGAAAAGAGAACTGTTATAGCAGAACAAAGCAAACTTGCAGTAGATCAGCTACATAACACATTTCCCTACACGATCCTGGGTTGTGAAAGTACAAAACAAGAAAGCCGGCAGCTGGATGCATGCCTGACAATGGGAGGGGAATCGAATTGAAAATTGAAGTAAAGGGCAATAGATGAATCACGGCAGCCAAGCGTAAGTCAACAACAAAGACCCCACAATACCTGTAACTGCTGTAAAACCAATAATTAATATACCCTGCAGCTGGAATAGCACAAACACACCCAATTACAACAGCATCATCCATTGCACATTAGTATAAGGTGTGAAAGCCCCCCACACACACTTGTGTATTCCCAGACACTCTGCACCAGTGGTGTATACAGATGGGGAACTTTTAATATGTACATGTTAGGGTCCGCCATAGCTTTGATTAACCAGCATATGTTGGAGACTGACGGTGGTGTAGAGAATGATGCTGACAACCATCTCAGGCACCGGAGGAGGAGAAGAGTGTTCAGAGCAGGGTAGGTGCTACATAAACAGCAAGAGATTTCCCTCCATCATCTGCCAGGTCATGTGCAATGCCCAGGGCATTATCATGGATGTGTGTGCTGGCAACCCTGGGAGCTATCATGACTCCCACATCTGGCATGCCTCACAGCTGTATCAAATATTTGCCAGGGGGAACATCCCATATGGCCACCTGGTGGGGGATGCTGGCTATGCACTGGAACCATGGTTGATGACTCCCATCAGAAATGCACACACAGCCATGCAAGAACACCATGATGAGGCACACGCAGAAACCAGAATCATCATAGAGTGTGTATTTGGGATGCTGAAATCACGGTTCCATTGCTTGGACATATCTGGTGGAGCCTTGCAGTACTCTCCAAGAACGTGTGCCCACATCTTCATAGTATGTGCCATGCAACACAATATGATCCTCCAGAAACAGCTGCAGCAGGGACAGAATGGTGAAGGCCCTCACAGTGCACCACCATTGCCAAGGGACCCACAGGCACAGAGGGTCTCAGATCACGAATACCCTGTGCTAGCCCCAGCAGGCAGATGGAGGCATGCCCAGTATGCCCATGCCTTGGCAAAGAGGGAACATATAGCACACACACTGACAGTGTAGGCACTCATGGACTGACACCCTTCTCCACCTGCACACAGCAAACATGGATGGCACACACACACACGACCAACTGTAAATTGTCATGTAAAGGTGGTCTATTGTGTGCATCTTACATAGGTAGCCCTCAACTATTGTACACACAACCGCCATTGGCACAAGGTAAGTCAATACCTGAACAGTAAATTAAGCTATCAGCATGTGTCCATACTGTATGTAGAGGTTCATAGATACATAGGTAGGTACATGCCCAACTGCCGAGGCCACTCATAAGCATAGACAAAATGTGTCTGCTGTCACCACCCCATCAATTAACTAACTGTCCCTCTGTGTAGCAGAGCCAATAGTGGGATCCCTGGGGTGTAGCCACTGTTCCCCACCCACTCTGCAAGGACTCCCTGGAGTGTTAGTAAGGGGTTTTGTACAATGTAATCAGGGATGTAGTTCCAAATAATGGGGAGTATCCCTGACAGGAATCTTCTCAGATGTTTACATGTTACATAGTATATCTTAAACACAGCATATATAAGTAGTTCTCCACAGAATAATAAACATGTGGAACACACAACCGCACTACCAGTGCCTACTCTGAGAGGTAAGATATCACTGCTAGGATTAGAACACGCAACCATGTACACATTCATCACAATAACATACCACTAAGCTACCTGAGATGTACCAATGGCAGTTGTGTATACTGACAGGATAAAACACAAAAGGTAGGAATGTGTTGAAATGGGACAAAATGGCATGTACCCAATGAAAAGTGTATGTTTTATATATATATATATATATATATATATATATATATATATATATATATATATAATATACATATATACATCATCATATATCTAGAGAGAGAGAAAGAGGGAGAGATAGATATATGTCGATATATGGGGATATACATATATATGTAGATATATAGATAGGTTAACAACATCTACATAACCATGGAGGTACATATAAATGGGATACCTACCACATACCGACTGCTTTACATACTGATGTGCGTAATCCCGAGGCTTAAGGTCCAAAAGAACACAGTACCGAAAAAACAGATGCATGAAGTGTAAAATCACGATGTTAAGGGACAGTTAGTGCATCTGGTGTTGTAGTTTAGGTAGGTTACTGTGTGTAAGTGTGTTTCTTAGGGCTGCAGTGGGTGTAAGTGTGTGTTCTGGGTGTGGTGTGTGTTCTTGGGGGACTGTAATGTGTGGGTGTGGGTTACCTTTGTGCATCTGTTTGTGTGACCTAGGAGGTAGAATATTAAAGTAGGGAGTGGTGTGGGGGGTGAAGACACCTACATGGGGGTGTAGGGGGGCTTGCCCACCTGCTCATACATAGTGTAGGATGGTTTGTTTGAATGTAGTGGGTAGCAGTGTGTCTGTGTGTGCATGTGTGTGTTCCATGTTCATGTTACATTCGTGACTCACTGTCACTGTCGGTAATGTGGGGTATGGGAGTCTGGTCCCGGTACTGTGTGCGTCGGAACTCTGTGGTTTTGGGATTCCATAGGTATCCCGTATACATCGGTTGAAGTGTTCATATATGTGTATAGCATGGACCATAGCAATCACACATTCCGCCACTACCAACCTTTACAAACAAAGGATATGGAGAGTATATGCCTGTACACTATTACAAATATGTGCTATGGACATGAGCCAATGATAGTGTTACCACCTGTTCCACTTTGCGAGGGACAGTCCCTCTTTGGGCCGTTGTGTCCTGACCAAATATATTAAACGTGGCAAATGTTCTGGGATTGTATGACATAATTATGTCCCATACATACTATAATAGTTGCATACAATGGTTATTTCTGTATCTAAAATACCTACATGTTACAGGAAACAGGATAAGCAACTAAACTGCTACAAGAATAAGCTTATATTTAGGCAAGAAAGGAAAGTTCTATCCCTTGTACTGACCATGGGGTTGTTTCGGCCTGTAAATTCTGATGTGTGTCCCGAAAATGTCCCACTATGGCCATATGAAAAGGTGGCAAGCCTAGCCAAAGAGGGTCAGTCACCAACACAACTACGATGATTGCAAATACCTATGACAGAAAAACACAGCTTTCATGTAGCAACACTTTATTACATTCAGATGTATTACCGAAGGGATTCAAGGACTAACATTACCTGCATGCTATACAGGAACCACATAACAGTGCCTTAATGAATCAGCCTGCAATTACCATTGTATTAGTCCACAAAAGGATAGGTGTTCAAATTGGGAAGGAACCCTCACATACATATCGATTATGTATAAAAGCAGTTCCTACACATCTGCATCTGCTATGCACACCCACCAACATCACCCCCACACCCAAACATATTACAATACAAACTGTAATAACATCACAAATCATTCACTCACTGTAGGACATCTGCAGAAGTCTTAACATACCTTGTCAGAGACACACTAACATGGCCCTATGTGAAATAGCTGCTGTTATACAATAGAACAGCTGCTGATGTTACAGGGTTTGTTTGCACTAATCCTGTTTCAGAGGGTTGTGTGTACACCAGGATGTGTTAGCAATTACTGAGTAACAGCACATTATGCTACACTTGTATACCAAATCAAGGATGTCTGGTGAGCACACAGTAAACCACATAACAGTTCATGCATAGCCATACAGCCTTGAGCTGCCCAAACATCCTTGCCAGACTTAAACATCTGCAGAAGTATCAGGTACAAACAAACCCTGCACAAGTAGCAATGTTCCGAAATATAACAGCTGTACTCACATGTAGAACAAAATTGTCTAGCCATTACACACAGTCAATGGGAGTCATGAAGCTAATATATCTCTGCGTGTATCCATATAGCTGTTGAAATATATCACAAACAGCACATCCAGGCTGTCTTCCTGGAAAGTAAGGCAAACGGACAATGCCTAATAGGAGTACTCAGTTTTACACCACTGTTGCCATGGTATCGGCTAATGGAGTAGCTGCACAGCTGATGTGCATCTAATTAACTACTTTGGAACAGCAATTGGTGGACAGGATACCACATGTTACTGATATGTAACTAGAAAAGGATGTGTTATCACACATTCAAGCCATCCGTATATACCAGCGGAACGTTACAAAGAACATTGAAACCCAAACTGAAAAGGATTGAATCAACAGTTAACGACACCTCAGGTTACTAATAAGGTATGTTGAACAGTCATTATGTCTGTGTATGTAGTACCTTTCTGTAGTATTTAAAGTGCATGCAATCCATATAGTGGAAACAGTTATCTTGTAGTGATGTATTGTTGAGCATAGTAACGCTTGTAGTATTTGTGTGTACTGCTGTAGGTTACAAGGCAAACACTGCATACACTACAAGGGATGCTATATAAGGGCTTTGAACAGAAATACTCCTCACCAGCTGCTGTCAGTGGCAGGGCTGGTCCAACAAGTATGTGCTATAACAGTGGATAGTATATGTTGATATATTGTAACTGTAGCCATATGTATGGGTGTATTACTGAGAATAACATGGCGAAGGTTGGGCCACTGTGCAATTATGATTTGCATTGTGGGATATAGTGGCAATAACTGTGTAATGTACAGTATTGTAGGCAGATATGTATCATAAGCTACATAGCATTACTGTAATGTTAGGCAAACATTAGTTATGTCTATTGGCATTTACAATACACACTAACAGGATACATATGTCTTTTAGTCACCCAACAGTTTATCAGCATGATAACAAAGTAAAATGGAAGAGCTAGTTAACTATCCATTCACATAAGACATGTAATATGTGCAAAGGTAGGTATTAGGCTGTCTTACCAAGGGTATTTATAAGCCTAGCTAGAGTGCGTTGGCTTTCACCACCCCCATAGGTTGGTTCCCTGTGCCTCTGAATGGCAGAGCCATTAGTTCCCTGTGCCTCTGTCCAGCAGAGCCATTAGTTCCCTGTGCCTCTGTCCAGCAGAGCCTCTGCAGTGATTCCCCAGGGTACATGTCTGTCTCCCATCCACACGTCAAGGTATCCCTTGAAGAGTGCTAGTATGGGGCCCTGCCTGATGTACATTGGAATCATGTTCCAAAGCATGGGGAGTGTCCGGGTCAGGAATCTATCCGTCCAGCACGTCCTAGTCATCGTTGTGGTTTGGTGTATAGCCCTAGAGCATGTGGCTCTCAGGGGCCTCTGTTTAGGTGGAGCATATCCAGCAATACAGGGTTGGACATGGGCCTTGTATGTCCAGCAGAGATCACCTGTGGGTATGCGGTATGCAACGGAGTACAGCTGGAGTTTTTAAGTTGGCTGCATAGGTCATCTGTTTGAGTTCAGTAATTCTCTTGGTGTGGTACTGTTGTGGTCTTCCAAGCTGCTGCAGTTGTCTTGTAAGGTATATCCCAAATGGGATGTTGTATCCTTTAATGGGTCTAATAAGTCATGAGTAGAGAGTTACAATGGCCTCATTTGATCTGGATGTGAATCCATTAGAGATTGGTGGGCCATGTAGAAGGATATTCTAACCACCTCGTCATTATGGGTATCGAAGGAGAAATTGCAATCTACCGGGGTTCCCAGATCCCTTATTACCTTTTCTGTATGTAGGGGACTAGCACCTATGTGGTAGTCCACAGGTAATTAGTTATATCTAAAGGGGATGACTATGCACTTTTAGGCATTCAGCTTAACGCCATGATATTAACACCAGGTATCCATCTCAGTGCGACCCTTCCAGAGGGTGTCTGTAACAGCTGGGGAAACAATTATGTCCCCTAGTTTGCAGTTGTCTGCAAACCTTTTCAGCCAAAGCCCTCCTGTGCTTGTCTGTACGTCAGAGAAGTATATACCGAACATGAGGGGTCCTAGGACTGAGTCCTGGGGGATGCCACTTGTAACTGGTATACAGTCGGACCTAAGGTATGCAACTCCAACTGTGTGGATTCTGTCTGTGAGCCACTTTGCAAACGATCACATGACATAGGGGTTAATGTTCAGGCGGATGGGTATGTTGATAATTCCAGAAGGAGGAATGGTGTTGAAAGCCTATGAGAGATCTAGGTAGGCTGTGTGGACCTCCTTACCCTCATCTAATGCCTTGGTAACTGTCTCCAAGAAGTCCACCAGGTTTAGCAGGCATGGTCTTCCCTTAACAATGCCAAATTGGGAGGGGTCAAAGGTTTGGAGGTACCCAATGTCAGTGTGACTGAGATTCATGATGTGCACCATAGCCTTGCAGACCAGGCTAGTCAGGCCTATAAAGAAATAGGTCCCATGGTCCGTTGTGGTGCAGCCTTTGTGGAGTGAGATAACTGTTGCTGTGTGCCATTCAGATGGCACTGTGCCCGATGTGAGGCTATTATTAAACATGGTGTGTATGTGGGGAGCCAGTATGTTCTGAAGTTCATGTAAAACGCAGCCTGGGATGTTGTCTGGTCCCATGGATGCTGTGATATTGGCTTTGCAGTGTGCAGCTTTGAGAGGGAGGGGGGAAAGGTAGCACTGAACCTATCTGCCAAGATGTTGCCAATATCAGTTGGTCCTGTAATGTTCGTTCCTTTGTGCTGCAACAAAAAACAGATCTGGTTGTTGACATTGAGATATGTGACATAGCTTTAGAATGCTTTGTGGTTGTTGTTGGAATTAGTGGTGGTTTAGTTTTCATAGCTAGCTTTGGAGGATCTTATAAGGGATCTCACCTTCTTACTGTGGCTGGCCAGGGAGCTCCTCCATGCATTGGATTGTACTTTCGTTTGCAACAGTGTCTTCCTCCTGTAGTGCAGTTTGTTTATGGCAGGGGACCACCAGATTGGTTTCCTTAATTAGGAGTATAGCGTCTTGGTTCTGTTTGGGATAGCACAAGTCATGCACTCGTGTAAGTGCTTATAGAGGGCATTTGTGTAGGATTCAGCAGTTGTAACAGTATTGTCCATCTGCATGGGTGTCATGATGTTCACCACGTCTGTCTTAAGAAGCATGTAGTTGGCTTTGTAGACATATTATAATGTGGTTCCCTTAATGGGGGGTGGGGGCAGGATGCGGATATCAACGGTAATCAGCCCATGGTCAGAGCGGACCAACAAGGAGTTGACTTCACATGTGGAGCACCGGTCACTCATGTTGGTAATGCCTAGATCTAGGTTATTGTTTCCCCTGGTGGGTGTGTGGATATGTTGACTCAGGACATTGGTGTTTATGAATTCCAGAAAGTGATGAGCTAATGTGTTTGTACACGAGTAGTTTTCCCAGTTAATGGTGGGGTAGATTCAGTGAGACTATGTGATGAGTGTGGTGTGGTGCGAATGTTTACCTTCTCCACATGACTGTCAGGGTCAGGCTTGGTTGGAGAGAGCTTTACCTCCAGCTTGGCTAGATGAGTGCATCTCTCACAGGTTGTAGTGTTGGGTGTTAGGCAGAGAGGCATGTCTGTGTACACCAAGCAAAAAAGACCATAGTGAAGAACTTCTCTAAAGCAAACTTCACACTACTCAAGACTGGTGTGGTATCCTTCAAGGCCCCTGAGCTAGAGGAAACCACAACCCAAGCTGCGGAAGCCCTTACAAATGCCTTCTATGAACACCTCCAGGACTGCATGGATCAGGCAATCCCAAATAAAACCAAGACTCTTTCCACAAAGGGCAAACGTCCAGTCTGGTGGACCCCAGCCATTAACAAACTTTACAATAAGAGGAGAAAGCTATTACATGATAGAACAAAATCCATAAAGGGAAGTCACCCCTGATCATTATTAGTAAAAAATACGAGCACTCATAAAATCAACTAAGGCCAATTTTGAGAGAAAAATTGCCATGGATTCAAAGGACAATCATAAGGCCTTTTTCAGCTATGTTAGGAACCTGGGTGGAAACTCCCAGATATGCTCAGAATTAGTCCAAAATGATACAAAAATCACTGAACCCACAGACATTGCCAACATACTGGCAGACAGGTTCAGTGCAAACTTCACCCTCTCCCCTAAAGGAGAGATAACTATCCCAGCCGAGTGTAGCCTCCGGACATCTCAAATGCAGGTGAAAGCTGCTCTCTTTAAAGCTAAAAACACAGCATCAATGGGACCGGATGGTGTCCTGGCTGTGTGCTACACGAGCTAAATGAGGAATTAAACCCGCACATAAGGCAGCTGTTTAATCTTAGCCTTACCACAGGATACGTGCCCAAGGAGTGGCGACGGCAACTGTGGTCCCACTCACAAAGGCGGTGCCTCTAGGACCCTGGTAATTACCGCCCATAAGCTTAACAAGTCTAGTCTGTAAAGCTATGGAGAGGATCATAATGGAGCTCATAAACAAAGATATAGGGGACTTGCAGACATTGGACCCGACCCAGTTTGGCTTTGTCAAGGGAAGATCATGCCTTTTGAACTTGGTTGACTTCTTGAAACAGTCACCAAGGCCATTGATGAGGAAAGGCAGTCCATACAGCCTACCTTGACCTTGCAAGGCTTTCGACACAATACCCCACTCGGTATTGTAGAAAAACTACCAGCTTAAATGTAAACCCATATGTCACAAGATGGGTTGCAAACTGGCTTAAGGACAGAACCCACAGGGTTAGAGTTGCTGGCTGTGTCAGACTCAAGCCGGTCACAAGTGGTGTCCCACAGGGTCGGTCCTTGGCCCCTATTGTTTGGCATCTACTTCTCAGAAGTACAGGCCAACATGGGAGGACTTTGGCTGACAAAGTTTGCAGACGACTGCAAACTGGCCATAGTGGAAAGTGCATCGGACACGGATATCCTTCAGAAGGGACTCACGGAAACAGATAGCTGGTGCCAGAGCCATGGCCTGAAGTTAAACGCCAAAAATGTATAGTCATACCCTTCGGGAAAACAAGGTAACCCCAAGCTACCATATAGGTGGCAATCCACTAAGCACAGAAGAGGTTATCAGGGACCTGGGGACCCAGGTTGACAGTGGCCTTTCTTTGACACTCACATTGCTAAAGTGGTTAGAAAGACCTTCTACATTGCCCACCTGATCATGAAGGGATTCACATCCAGATCTAGTGAGGTCATTGTTCCCTGTACTCTTCACTTATCAGACCAATGATCGAGTACAATGCCCCATTCGGGATGTATCTCACCCGACATCTGCAGCAATTGGAGAGACCCCAAAAGTTCCTCACCAAAAGGATAAAGGGACTCCAAAATCTGTCATATGCTGCCAGATTGAAGAAACTCCAGCTCTATTCAGTCGCATACCGCCTGCTCAGAGGTGACATGTGCCTGACATACAAGGCCATGTCCAACCCGGAATTAATGGACATGCTCCACCTCAAAAAATCCAAATCCACCAAAACCACTAGAGCAAGCGACTTAAACCTTAGCACGGATATAAATAGGACGTGCTGGAGGGATAGATTTATCACTCAGAGACTCCCTATGCTGTGGAATAAAATCCCGGTCCATGTGAGGCAGAGCACCTCGCTGACCCTGTTCAAGAGAAATCTAGACCTGTTGATGGGAGATCGTAGGTTTACCCCAGGAATCATCTCTGTGTCACTGCTGGACAGAGGCACAACAAACTAATGGGCACAGTATTTTTTCATATAAGGGGTGGCGTAAGCCACAATAATTTGGGCTAGGCTTATAAATGCCTTAGGGCAGATAGCCTAGTATAAACCTATGAACCTATGAACCTATGAGGCAATGTGTACATTGTCTCAAGATGTCCAGATTCATCAGATAGACAGGTTAGAACACTGGCAATTGACTCTTGGACATGCCTGAATATAGAACTACTTTCACCTAGATAAGTGAGGAAAGTGAGTACAAGAGCTATTTTACTTTAAGCAAGTGAGAAACGTATGTACAAAACCTGTTTACCCTTACCTCTAGGTAATGAGGAAGATTGAGTGCTATAGTAATTATTAGCTTACGTAGTGCTTACAAGTTCTGAACAAGTTCTGAGCATGAATAAGCAATCCAGATAGGGTCTTGGATAACAAAAACACATGTCCCCCTCCCCCCAACAGGTACACAAGCATATATCCATGTACACCACAGGGCCCCTGTACCCACAGCTATGCAGGTACAAGCTGCACTCAGGTTGCATGGGACCTATCCACAAACAAGGTTGTATCATACACATATGGCAAAACAAGATGCTCTCCACGTACACATCATATAAAACATAGCTCCATGTCAGGTTGTGTACACACTGAATGGTGCACCCCAACAGGTATCACAACCCACAAAGGGGGAGGCACCACTGATAATGGGAAGTACTGCATTGCTACCCTGCTGAGTCTGGTCTGGAAAGCCATGAACCTTGATCAAATAATTGATGTCAGCAGTACAGCTGTAGATGAAAGTAAGGTTGATGTCACACTGCATATCATAACCTTGCCAGATCATAGGACATCATCACCCATACTGTGTACCACCTACACTCGGTATACAAGATGTACATTTCTATGTCACAGGAGTGTTTTGCAACAGGACTGCTGGCAGAACCAACACTACAGAAGGTGTCTGAATAATACATGCTTATCACACCAGTGGCAACTACAGTATGTCAGGGTTAATGAATTTTATTCCCCCTCATTGTACTCCATACCTCACAGACAAACAGAAGGCATCTGTCTATTGATTTATGTGAATTGCTATGACCTAGGAGCAATAGCTGACTCAGAAGTGTTGTCGACAACATACAGAAGGGGCTTTGTGGGTGAGGTGTGTATTACATATGGCCACAATCTGACAGCTACATATTGCATTGTCACCCCTATGTTAATAACCCTGTACCCATGAACTACCACCTAGGCAGTGGTCAACATAATGGACACTTGTGTGTAAGGGATGCAGCTGGGCAGTTGTCTTTCCTGTGATAGCTACATCACCACACCTGTCAGGTAGTCATACGTGGCTACCCTTATAATGATAGGGTGCCATCCAAGAATTTAAAGATCCTTGTCCAGCCATACTCAACACTCAAGTGACCCATATCAGATCACATGTTTCCTTTAAGGGGTATTGGCCATGTGTAGATGTCCTACAGCAGCCTTCCCATTCCCCATCTCCACTATGTAGCATGATGCATACCCTGAATAAATCCATGTCCAACCCAGTGATGTTGGACATGCTACACATACTCATCCTATCTTGAACACATACTTCATGGATATCCACCTTCCACATGCTGGACAGATCCTTGCCCCATACACTTTACATAGTCCTGCCATACTATGCATTCCTGTCCGTCAAAGCTGCACATCGCTCCCCTCACAGACATGGTGTGATGACCGCATGGCAAATGTATCATTAACCCTGTGGATCAGTAATGTGGCACCACTCCACCTGGCCCCACAGACCCGCCTGTCGGCTAATGCCAGGTAACCTTTCATCCTAGATTCATACATGGCCCATAGCATATAGCCCATTAGTTGACTTTGACTGTACATACTATAGTTGATATCCATTCCTGCAAATACCATCTGGCTAGCCAGTGTCCCATGTGTATCACATGTACAACACAGGTGATACATGGCAAGATGTTGAATTGCTGTACAGTGCAGTGTAGATGTACATAGCAGAACACATACATGTAAAACCTTATGTGAGCAAGTCTGCAGAGTCACAGGTTATGTCTGTTAAGGCAGTGTAACTCCTTATATGTGACATATACACAACATCAAGGTCAACTGCATTAATGTGGACACATCCAGCCATGTGCTGATAGGTAGGAACACCAGAACAGGCAAACAGACATGCCCACATCAAGGCGGCATCCACATGAGTATGAGCAATGTAATCAGGTGATGCACACACATATATGGTGATAATATCCACTCAACATTGAGTGTCACGTGTGTGACACAAACACGATAGTGTCATGTAGGTTTGCATATACAACCATTTAAACTTAATAAATGCAATACACATGTATGTTCAGCTGTAGCTATGCATGTCTCTGTGAGTTACTGTGACTTGTCTCCATCATTATGTCTTCCAGGTTTGCCACGTGCAAGGCTACCCCCTTTTACCCGCTTGGAGGATGAGGCCCTCATCCCATACCCACTCGACAATCATGATATCCTATTCAGCCATGTGCCACAGGATACACAGCAGTGAGATGCCCTGTAGATGGAACTTTGCAGGAGGGTTAATGATGTTGGTGGCCACAACTGCACATACCAGCAGGTGCACAGACACTGTACAGACCTCATTAGATGGGCGAAACAGCGTGTGAATGCAATCGCCAGGGAACAAGGTGCAACGGGTGGTGGACAACCAACCCGGCCCCCACTCACATGTACTGAGGAGCGACTGGCCAACCTGAAGACACCTGCAGAACCACATCCACAAGCCTTAGCCGATATTGTGGAGGTGGGTGTCTCTCAACCACTGAGCCTGGAGTTGCCTGGTAAGTCAGTACTGCACCTATAACAACTATATTCCATATAGTTGCATGTGCGACTGCACAATATGTAATGTAACATCATATGCAAGGCATTTATACACACATGCCGCATAGTATAGTATGCTACTCTGTGCATGCACACATGTGCATACACCATAGTATAGTCTGATGTACTGGTGTATGTGTTATGCACATTGCACACTGTAGCCATTATATAGGTGTGGATTATGCTCATACTGCTATGTTACTCCTATTTAGGTACCTCTGGCATTTTGCTGTGACAGCAGCCCTTTGCAGGTGAGACTGTTATTATTTATCAGGAATTGTAATGCACAAATCTATCTGCCATGTGGCCATTTACAACATGTACACATAATGTATGGTCCTGTCACAATATACAGGTCGGACCTGCAATGCATCACAGTGACTACCCATGTGCAACACTTGCAAACTATGTGAATCATCTCACTGACATGAAACTGTCATTGCCAGATGTGTGGACAGCTGTGCATACAATGGTGGAGGTGCTGTTCACTTTAGGGACGTACTACAGATCAGAACTACACATGTGGTGAATACAAACAGTACTACACAGTGGAATGGGGTATGGCCAGCCCACAGGATTCACTGGTGTGGATCATAGCCCTGCTATGAATGTCACACAATGTGATGTGCTATCTTGACATGTCCAAGACATCTAGTGGCCTTGCTGCAACACTGCCTACCTAACCTGAAAACATATCCCACATATCACCCTTTATCTGCATAACCCTGTCATCAGTGGAGCATATATGTCATATGGGACAACACAGACATGTGAAATAGATGCCCGTCGCAATAATTTGGAGAACACATGTACACACATGGCCATGGAGGATGGCCAGAGACATGGAGCAACACACACAGTAGACATGATGTGCTTGTGTGTGTACCCTGTCGTACAATGGCTACACATGGTCAAACTATGGCCTTTGTATAACGGTCATATTGCAGATGTGGAACACTAGACATCCTACAGGCCTGTGCACATCTTGTGTAGGCATAACATCAATCCACCACATAAGATGTGTTGAACATCTTGAGGGTGTCACGACATGACAGCAGTCACCTGTACAGTATCCACATCAGCCCACAGATACAGTACATTCCCCTTGCTGGTGTTGGACATGAATGTCATACTTGCTCCTCGTGTGTGTGTGGTACACAGATATCATGTGGGACATGGTGTACCGACGTGTTCGCCATGTCTGGTCATAGTTGCCAGGCAGCAGCAATATGGTTGCAGATGTGCAGGGGTGTCATCCGTATACCCATCAGTGACCTGTGTCACAACTTCCACAGCATGGTTTAGTGTATATACTTTAGTGGACCAGTGTTCCGCTGTGGCGACCCCTAACCGAGAAAAGCCGAAAGACACAACAACACCTCAGTTACGTGAGTCACATTCCACAGTATATATGTATTGTATCTGAACACAGTCATGGCTATGAACTCTGTCTGTAACTCTCACTGTATAGCACTAGAGATGCCTCATGATTCCCTGCAATGGCCAAGCACATCAGCTAAATGCACAGTATATCTGTAGGGTGGACAGACAACACTGCATTAGGACGCCATTGCCCCACTGTATATTTGACAGGACACCATTGTGTTAAACATGTATGCATGTCATTGCACAAGTCAGCAGATTACATGTCATACTACATGTGATTGTCAAGGTCATATGCCACACATCAGGCAGGTGTACTGTTAACCTGTGCTGGTCTACATGGTGTAACACAGGGATGTATGCTAACTACTACTATGATTGTGTACTTTGCATGCCGTCTGCTATGACACATGCATGCTGCTGTGTGCAACCCAGAGATGTATGATAACTACCACTATTATTGTCTGCGCTGCATGCCATCTGCCGTATCGCATGCATGTTGAATGCCTTCTGTCATATCACATGCAAGTGTGTCTGTGTGTGTGTCTATTGTATAGATTGCAATGTACAGTTCTTGTCTGCCCTCACAGGTGATGTAGGTGCATTGCCCTCCTGCGGTACATCTGATGTTAGTGTCCCCACAGACTCTAGCAGTGATGATGAACATATGATTGAGTCACAGGCAGAGTTGTCAGGGGATGAAACCGTGCCATTGGTTGCCATTCCATCTATATCCCCCTCAACCCCGCACACAGATCCCATGCCTGCCCATACCCCATCACCAGTGGCCATAGAGGAAGGACAGTCGGCGCTTGGTAGCTTGGAACAGGAAAGTGTGGGGGCTATGGAAGGTGTGCCTGCACACCATGGTGTCAGCCAAAAGACTGGTGGTGCCCCACACAGGCACGTGGCCTGTGCTGCTTGTAGGATGACCTCTGGCCAACATGCTCCTGCAAGACAGAGTTCAGCAGCTGGTGTCACCAGATGCATGTTTCAGGCTGTAATGGAGGCACAAGCACATGCTGAATGGCACAACAGAGAAGATCAGGGGCTACAGAGGGCTGCTGTCCGTTCTTTAAACAACAACATTCAGGCAATGGTAAATGCTCAACAGCAGATTGCTGAAGCTTTGCATAGATGGTTGAGTGACATGGTTGGAGTCCTTGACCGTGGCATGACAATCCGCAAGCATGAGCTGTCTGTGTTGGAACATCTGGTAGGAATGAGGCATTTGGCAAGTGCACGTAGGCCTGCTACATCACCTGTGTCAGGTCTACGTGTATGAGCTACCTCATATGTCCTCTCCCATAGAGGTGGTAGCAGCAGCAGTGCATCTGGTGCTGTGCTGTCCACACCATGACACAGCAGGCCACATGCACATGGCCTGGGATGGTCCCAACAGGGACACAATTTCAGTGGAGAAGTGACATCAGACAGTACCCAATCTGCACCTCTGCCTGGTAGTGCCCGTGCAACCCCTGGCAGGCACAGATCACATGTCCATGGCCGGATACCGTGAACTGTAAAACCTTGCCTGTACAGTCTGCAGCTGTTAATAATACCCCTGTGTAGGCCAGACACATGGCAGAACTGTGCGCATACATACACGCACACACTGGAAACATATGTAGGGCACCGCAACACACACAAGCATAACATCCACACACGCCCAATTAGATCAAAGGCCCTAACCCACACACATGATGTCATCCACTGGTGCAGCCTAGGCCTCTGGCAAACATTATCACCCTGTGCATATGATGATGCCTGTGCTGCATCCCTGACATCCACTCCATCGGTGCAGGGACATGCTGATATGGTCTGATGCACAGGGTGAACAGACTAGGAAGATAAGTGTAGTTTACAATTGTTGAGTACTGTTGACAGGCAGCAGATATATCATGTACTATAGGTGTACAATACTGTTAACAGTATGTGTCTTGTGTAACAACAGTAACTGCATGTTGGTCATGATGTTCTGCTGCCCTCCTTCAGGTCTAATTGCACGTGCGGTGGATGTCAGTGTTTGCAGTTAGTGTCCCATATGTCATTGTGGACTACTCATAGGTCTGTATGAATATACCAGCATGCACCGTGTAGCTGCCACATACCAGTGAGAATGTCCCATGTTACAAACATGTCTACCGATCCAAGAGCATGATAGCTGTGTATTAAGCTACTGTGGCCACAGACGTGACATGCATAAAGGGTGACATCACAGGTACAGTTACATGGAGTGGTGAGGTAAGAGAGTGGCCTAGTTGTTTACAAGGGTAGAGGCCAGTGGGAAGTGTGATGCCTCATTGGGAATCAATAATACACGTTCCCATGACAGGATGCCAATACACAACTGCACCCACATACTCAGGTATTGACACACATGCATTCAGTGACACAGTAACACACCCACACACTCACAGATTCACCGACACAGCAACACACACTCGCACACAGTTGCTACCGTTGAGGTGAGGACCCCTGTCTATGTGCAAACCATCATTGCAGTACTGTGCACCTACATGACTCGCCACAGAGAAAACACATGTACAGGTAGTCAGTACGGCCTAAGATCAGGGACATCAACATGGATAGTAGAATGCATCACCTGGATGGGGGGACGGGTCTTATCAGTTCAGTATGGTAACATACATCCTCACCCCAGGGACCAGTCAGCCCTACATACACACTGTGGCATTCAGTATTTAATACACCTATGTCATGCACATACAGATACCTCACATGTGTGAGATACACCCCCCTGCCTATGCCCTGCTTTCTACATTACAGTCTGTGCAGATGTGTACACTAGTGTACAGGAGATTGAGTAACAATTGAGATGTCTTCCCTACAATACGTGACATATATGGACACACATGCAACCACACGTCAGTACTGTGAATCTCAGACCTGCCTAGCTCATGTTATGTGTGACAGACATACAGCAATATTGCACATGTTACAAACTGTACTGACGCTTCCTGTGGCAACAGTGCTGATATATGCACACGAAACATCTTAACTTTTAACAGGTGTCAAGTGATTTACCTTCGCTGTCACCCTGACAGCTGTCTAAGTTGTGTGTTATGTCCTTCAATTAACAAAACCATTGCTTACCGCTTACACAGGTTATTGTAGGACTGCTTGTGACACACCTGTGAGCTGTCCACAGCAAACATTCATCTGCAAAGATGCCCCACCACTTAGTTATTTCCACACATCTGTCCATACCTGAGGTACATCTTTCTGTACATTCAGCATACCACCATATACAGTTGGCAATGTTGAGGCTGCATTGCAACTGCATGATGTACTAGGATACACATCACCTGCATACATCAGGAACTGCACACGCATGTTATCTGAATGCACAACACTACGTGTAAAGGTGTATAGGTCCTACAATCTTGACATTTGGGCATGTTTGTAGGCATTGCAATTGGTGGACATGTGTAATGACATACACGACACATAGACTGTTGTATGATATGATGGGTGTAATGGGTGACCAGTACAGAGGGAATGTTACCTCTGTCAACACTGATATCACATCTTATGTACTGTTAGCATGTGCGTGTGTGTAATGGCTGTAGCCACCTGTTTTCACAAAGGACAACAACAGCTATGCTATTTACATGTATGTTGTGTGTGTGTGGCATGTACATACCCAGGGCAGGTACATGTATGTCATATCCATACATGAGGGTGTGTACTGGTGTACAGCAACAGTCATCTGCTAATGGTGGAAAGTACCGAGGGCCCCTGGTATGTGTACAGCTGACATGGTTACAGACAGTAGTATCATTGCATTGCATAACACATGATGCAACTGTGTCAGTACATGTGTACTCTCTACAGTTGATGTAAAGCTTGGAACAGTACACAGGTCAAGGGTCACATGGTGGTGTATCTTCTATGTCATACAATATGTATGGATGTGTGGTGGTGGTCCGAGGGCATGGTGATGTCTGAGGTTTGCATCCTAGAATGCAGCACATGACACTGTGTCCTGCACATGACTCATCTGTGATGCCTTTCATGGGGGGACTGGTCAACACATGTGTGTGGTCTTTATGCATGTGGGTACACCACCTGGAGTGGTCCATATCTGTGTAATGGCCCACATGTCTGGTTCTGAGGTATATGGTGGTAGTGCTAGGTTCTGAGGTATATGGTAGTAGTGCTACTGTGCACTACAGAGCCATCAGCCAGGTGTTCCTCACTACACAGATTTCAGTACCCCCCATTGTTGGATCTACAGTGACCAGCTGTGAATATGGACACTACACATCTAGCACTGGCTAGCATAAAAAAACAATGCAGTTGTCCTGTAGGTGTATGGGAGTTAACCTGTGTTTAGGACATTTACCTTAGAATGGCACTATGTGGGCGGATGCAACTTGGGTAATAACCCCACTCCCTTGAATCATGGATGCATGTGATATGTGACAAAGACCTGCCTACTGTCAGCCATGTCATCCCAGAATGACAACAGATGTTGTGTAAAAGACCGGTGTCAAATATATGTAGAGCATTACATTACAATGTGTTCTTTATGTCTACCTGTAATTGCATGGCCACTGTGGCCTTCCGTGTTTAGCATCAGAGTTCATCCCAGTCAGCCCTGTGCTTCTAGGAGTATGAGCATGCCCAGTATATCCTTGTGTAGATGGACACATAGTAGTGCATTCCAAACAGCCCTGTGCTACTAAGTGTGTGAGCATGCCCAGTGACACCTTGTGTCGATTATATGCTTCTGTGTATGGGCATGGCCATTGTAACCCTGTATAGTGGTAGTAGTCGCCCATTCCACAGATGGGCATACTCCAGGTCAGGATGGATTCCTACTTTAAACACACAGGTTCACAGGCATGTACATCTTAACTGTCAGCATCCCTGTTGATGTCCACATTCCCAGAAGGTCATACTGACAACCTTGAAATGTGTAGTCTGTGTGGCGCGATTCGTAAGTATGTAGTATTGTAATAGTAATCTGTAAATAGGCAGGTGTTCCGTTCCTGCCACTGGCGTGTGTGTGTGTATGTCTGTCCCTGTTTGCCAGAGGATTGTAAATTGCTTTTAGACTGCTCACACTCCATACATTTCTTAGACAAGGCCGATGATGTCACCCATCTACAAATACACCTCTGGAAGTGCTGTGTCGCAGTAATCTCAGTAGCACTTTCTGTAAATGTGTAATGCTGTAGTGTAATAAAATAGTTAGGTCGGTGTTCTAGTCCCACACTTGTTGTGTGTGTGTCCCTGTTTGTCCGAGGACTGAGTAATGCTTTTAGACTACTCACAATACATACAATTCTTATACCCACCATTAGCAAGGCCGATGATGTCACCTATCTACAAATACACCTCTGGAAGTGCTGTGTCCCAGTAATCTCAGTAGCACTTTCTGTAACTGCGTAATGCTGTAGTGTAATAAAATAGTTAGGTCGGTGTTCTAGTCCCACACGTGCCATGTGTGTGTGTCTGTGTGTCCCCATTTGACTGAGGACTGAGTAATGCTTTTAGACTGCTCACACTCCATACATTTCTTATACCCACCGTTAGAAAGGCCGATGATGTCACCCATCAACAAATACAACTCTGGGAGTGCTGTGTCCCAGTAATCTCGGTAGCGTGTTCTGTAATTGTGTAATGCTATAGTGTAATAAAGTAGTTAAGTCAGTGTTCTAGTCTCACACATGCTGTATGTGTGCATGGCCCTATTTTCCTGAGGACTGAGTAATGCTTTTAGACTGCTCACACTCCATACATTTCTTATACCCACCGTTGGCAAGGCCGATGATGTCACCCATCTACAAATACACCTCTGGGAGTGCTGTGTCCCAGTAATCTCAGTAGCGCGTTCTGTAACTGCGTAATGCTGTAGGTCGATGTTCTAGTCCCACACATGCTGTGTGTGTGTGTGTGTGTGTGTGTGTGTGTGTGTGTGTGTGTGTGTGTGTGTGTGTGTGTGTGTGTGTGTGTGCCCGTTTGCCTGAGGACTGAGTAATACATTTAGACTGATCACACTCCATACATTTCTTATACCCACCGTTAGCAAGGCCGGTGATGTCACCCATCTACAAACACACCTCTGAGAGTGCTGTGTCCCAGTAATCTCGCTAGCGCGTTCTATAACTGCATAATGCTGAAGTGTAGTAAAGTAGTTAGGTCAGTTTTCTAGTCCCACACGTGCCGTGTGTGTGTATATGTATGTCCTCATTGGCCTGAGGACTGAGTAATGCTTTTATACTGCTCACACTCCATATCTTATACCCACCATTAGCAAGGCCGATGATGTCACCCATCTACAAATATACCTCTGGGAGTGCTGTGTCCCAGTAATCTCGGTAGCACGTTCTGTAACTGCATAATGCTGTATTGTAGTAAAGTAGTTAGGTCGATATTCTAATCCCAGACATGCCAAGTGTGTGTGTCTGTCTGCGTGAGACAAGTACAGTGCTTTGTAGTATTCCCCGTAGCGTGTGCCCTAAACACGTGTTGCTGCAGTGTGATACGGTAGGGGGTTGTATACAGGACAGGGCAAGTGTGTGTTTGTCTGTCAGAGCCTACGTAGAGGTGGCCATGATTGTCTTACCATTGGACATGTTTGGGAGCGGGTTTTGCAGTTTTCTTATATACTATCCATCTTATGACACATTGACCACCTCATGAGGAGTACAGCTGTCAGTCAGCCACGGCACTGTGTTGGCAAGTCATACCCATACATTTGGCAAAAAGGCCTGGTGAAATAAGTATACAGCCAGGAGTACAGCTGTCAGTCAGCCACGGCACTGTGTTGTCAAGCCATATCCATACATCTGGCAAAAGGCCTGGTGAACTAAGTATGCAGCCCTACTACTACCCGGTATATGTCCTGCACCCATGTGCCATGCACAAATAACCTTGCCTAGGATATCCCACTATGTTGCTAGTAACATGCACATTGAGGACAGATAGTAGGCATGGTGTGAATGCAGTGGCCTGCAGAGGACATGGCACCCTGTACAGCGGTACAATAGGCACATATATGCGGACATTGTGCCTTCACTATGTTCCACAGTGAATGCCTGCAACACATGTGGTGCCATCAAATGTGATCCACTAAGGCCAGACAATGCTTTGCACATGTGCCCTGTATAGACCCATGCCACTGACACCACAGAATACCTGTATCATAATATCCATGCAGGTGCAGGGCCGACATGCTCACTATAAGCAGGTTTTGCCACACCAGGCCAGTATTGGCATATCGGGGTATAACAGGCTGTGTACACTACATGTGTCTGACAAACAAGGTACACTTGTACATGTCACTGCATAGTATTGTGGGACATGCACAGCCCAGGCAATGTCCATGTGAAGGACTATCAAAGACAGACATGGCATGCATTGCAAAGCTATGGTCCTACACATTGGTAACCAGGCTGTCAGGTCAGATAATGCAGTACCCATCTGTGTGGGACATTGCAGACACTACATCCCTGCACTGCACACCATTGTCGGGTGATGCTATGGCAAGGATTACCCCTCACCCAGCCTTGTACAGCCATCTTTCACAGCCAAACACTACACACCCATGGAGCAATGCATACCTGCATGCCAGTACTAGCACCCTGTGTCTGCATGTGGGTTGTGATGCTCCCAACCACAGTTACTCCCAGTATAAACCTCATTTTCATACCAACAGTTGTCAAGCACTTTCACATGCCCTAGCCCATAGAACCTCCAGATATCCCCTGTGGTGCATGTGGTCCTGTGCATTACTGCAGTATGGCAAACTACACAGTAACATTGTGTATTTGTGGCCCTGGAAAAGGTGTCAATGCATGTCCATTAGAGAGTGTTGTTGTGGAGAGAATGCCATCCATTCATGTTGACTGACGTGTGCCACACCTAATATATGTCTACTATATCTGTTGCAGATGGCACTCACTCACCTACACACATATTCTTACAGCACAGCAACATGTCACCTTTGTGTCACATGTAGTAACATCATGCACATGTAATAGTAATGAGTAGTCAGGGGTTTGCCCCTGTATTATTCGGCATGTGGCAGATGATGCTTATGGTTAAGTCTCCAAGCCCTTCCCTGGTGTACATTGCCTGACCCGCACACACACTCTCTGGTGGATGTGAAGGTGTACACCTACAGAGCAGCATGTGCATTGTAAGAGATGGAAATGGTCAGGTGATGGCCTCTGCACCTATTGCAGTCCTCCTCTAGCTGATTGCATGTTGTACAGCTATGATGGTGTTCCCATAGCCACCCACATGATAAACACAATACACTATCTAGGGAAACATGTTATTATCTGGCCATGACAGTCGCTGTGAGTGGTACCTGGATGTGGTGTTCTGACATGGCATCACAGATAATATCTGGATGTACCTTAATCATTTTCCACAGTGGGAAATAGCCTAAAGACAGGAGGGTGATGTGCCACACATAACTACAGCATGTAAGTGTAGCTATGCTGCATTGAGACTACTGCCTGTTTAACATGTGTGTGGTAATGGCTATTCTGCATGTTATAATACAGACATGACAGTACTCTGATCATGAGGGACCCCCATCGGTAGGGCCATCTGTGAAATGGTCAGTGTGTGCAACCATTTGTTTCCTGTGTTACATACTGAACACACTTCTGTGCACAGCAGAAGCATGGTGTGAGGACTGCAGACAGTACATGATGATAGGGATGTGTTACTGCCATCACATCCCTGACTGGACATGTGTCACATGAGACAATGGTATGACTGACACAGTGTGGGATTCCCAGTGACAAGCCAATGATGGGAAACTATTCATAGCTGCGGTCGCACATCTACTACACATTGTACAGTTGGCATGCGGTATGTATGCATGTGTTGTGCTCCCTCTGCAAATGTATACGATCTGTTGTGTTGGGTTGCTGGTGATATCTATGCATACTGTCGTAGGTAATCCTGTATGCTGTTTTCTATCACTAAGCCATATGTGAGTTTAAAATGCAACACCACAGGCTGAATGGGTTGGGAGGTCCTGGCAGAACCTCCTGTCCCACTTTAGCTGAACATGGCACTAGCAAATCTGGGGCCCAGCCATAGACATCAACCTCTGTTGGCTCTCCACCACCTACTGGTGGTACCATCACTGAGGATGGAGTATGTCCCCCTTGGGAGCGGGACTAGACAGGTACATATCTGCTGTCGTGCGGTCCTGGATGTGTTGTGTTGGTGGCTGCCTAAGGGGTTATGAAGCCAGATACACCATTTCAAGTGCGGAGTGTCACATTTACAGGGTGATGCTGCCTCTCCTGGACAGCCCCCAGCACTGCCTCTTTTGTATAGGTGCAGTGGCAGTTGCCCATGGCTGGGGACCTCTGTCTCACTGTTCCCATGGGCTTTTGAATGCCGAAGACCCATCCCGTCCAGGGTGTATCCCCCCCACATGTGTCATATACCAACCCTGTATGCTGTCTTTTCTGTGATCCTACCTATCCTCCACTGCCATACCTACACTCCTTCCCCAACATCTGACCCTCACCTATGGATGCATAAGGCCATTCGGCTCCTAGGACACCATCTGCCCTATACATAGCTGTCCATTACACACATGTGCCCACTGGACACATGAAACCCTTGTAATATGCCTCATAACATACCACTGTTATCCTCACCCCTGTCCCTCAGGCGCACAATCCTGGTATGCACATCACTCCTACATGGTCCAGGTACACATGAGGAGGATGACCCCATTGTACACAAAACACTGCCGGTCCCTCTATGGTTACCCCATTTACCTTTATCATGATGATTATGTTGTACACAGCACCTTGCAAGAGTACTGTTTACACATAATGATTGGACAGGTACTGTTGTGTTAATGTACATTACATGCACAGAGTGATGTATACGGCCAATGTACAACTATTTGTGTGTATGACTGACACATGTCTGTCTGAGGGAGTCTTGTGATCACATAGAGCAACACCACTACATAATACAGGCATCACTGGTGTTTCCCATTTCATTCGTTTGTAATGCTTTGTTGCCACATGGTATGTTCCTGATACATCTCTATATATGTATGTACCAATATGCTGGACATAAACACTCACATGTATATCTACATGATGGGATACATTCCTATACTGTTGAATGACTGCGCTGTATGATATGTTTGTGGTACTGTCCATTGTCTGTATATCTGCCATGGCATATTGGTAATACACATTAGCTGTGTGTGCAGGGTACTGGTTCCGACCCTTGCAAAGGATGTTTAGTTGGTTGCAGGGCAGAACAAGCCCATTGGATACGGAGGGAGTAAGGCTCATTAAAGCAGTTGAGAGCAGGTGTGCGTGGGTTTGCGCGGTGTTAGGCACTGCTGACCTCTGGTTACAGCCTCTTACACTCAGTTAGCCTCTGCATTGCTTAACCAGTGCAATACTCGCATACAGGTAGCCAAACACGCTTACACCCACTCGCTCCCGCACTTGGTAATGCACCAACATTGGTGCTTGCATTTGTCATTCTCACCCCTGGGTGTAAGCGAGGACCACAATATTACCTTGTGATGCCTATTACATCGGACTACATGACTACAGTATCGGGAGTGGCTGCCCATTAGGCGACGGCATCAAGTTCGACTGTACGGGATCAGCGGCCTATTCAGTGACACAATCATATTTGTGTGTACCTCATACAATGTGCTCCCACCTTGTGATGCCTATTACATCAGAATACATGAATAGAGTATCGGGAATGGCTGCCTATTAGGTGACGGCATGGTGTTTGACTGTACGGAATCAGCGGCCTGTGCGGTGAATCATTCATATTTGTGTGTTCCTCATACAATCTGCTCCCACCTTGTGATGCCTGTCACATCGGACTAAATGACTACAGTCATAGCCGGCCTTAGGCATAGGCCAACTAAGCGGCAACCGCCGCTTTAGTGGAGGCACTTTACCAGTATTTATTTGGTGTAGGTAGACCAGGATGGGAGCACTGGGTGGTGTGGTGGGGGGTGCCGTTGTGCCCTCTGCCTAGGGCACCAGTTGACATAAGGCTACTCCTGACTACAGTATCGAGAATGGCTGCCCGTTAGGCGATGGCATTGCGTTCGACTGTACGGAATCAGCGGCCTGTCCAGTGAATTAATCATATTTGTGTGTTCTGCATACACTCTGCTCCCATCTGGCTGATACATGAGAACCGAGACTCTGCAATACAGACAAGTAGCTGGGTTGTGGGTGCCACTACCATCGGCCAAGTCATGCTACCGCATGCCTATTATAGGTTTGCCACCTTTTCAATTGGCCAAGGTGGGACTTGAGGGTTACCACCTGTCCCACTTTGTGAGGGACACTGCGAAAATAATCAAGACATAACAAATGTCCCGATTACAGAACATTATTATATTCTACGTTTCATTAATAATTGCATAAAACAGTTATTTTATATATGACACTTCTATATGTTATGTGAAGTAGCATAAGCAATTCAAATGCAACTAGATTAAGCTTTTATTTGCGCAAATAAGTATAATCCTGTACTATGCACGGCTGTAGGTATATTCTGTCCTGGAAAGTCTGACATTTCTACAGAACATGTCCCACTTTGGCCATTTGGAAAGGTGGCAACCCTATAGGACCTGTATGTAGAGACATCAGACTTGCAGGGCAACACATACCCACAGCCAGAAGAAAGGGGAGTACTTCACTGTTTTGCCTAAATAAAAGGTTACTCTTGTAGCATTATAGTTGCTTATACTGTTACCTATAACATTTAGGTGTTTCAGGTGAACATAATTGTTTTATGCAACTACTACAGACAATATAGGTAATCTTTGCCCTAAATCACAGGACATTTGCCATAATTACAGTTATTTTGCAGGACACAGCTGCCCAAAGGGGAGTGTCCCTCGTAAAGTTGGACAGATGGTAACGCCAACCCTATTATTCTATCAACTTTCTAAGGTAGTCGGCAGAACATGCACTTTCACTATCAGACCTCTCATACAAATGGGGAAGAATGAACACTGAATCAGGGAGACTGGATAACGACCTCAGGGACACATTTAGAAGGTTGTTGCTATTAACCTGACACATTGACAGACAAAGAGCACATATGTATTCATACGCATTGTCTGAGGTACATGCTGTTTATGACTCTTACATGTTGTAATTATTCATTATGTGCATTCCGTCACCTTTCCTCCTAATATCACTAGTTCTAGGAGGGTTTAGTTTGGACTGTGTTAGATTATGATTCGTAATCATGGACGTCCCTGGTGATTGGGGACAGTTCAATGATATGGTCCCTATGTGTTCTCTCAATGGTTTACGGACTGTCCAGTAGATGTGCTCTTAAGGTTTAGAAGGTATGGGCATCTGCCATACCCACATTGGAATATTACTTACACCCATGGGGTGGTCCTAATATGTGTCTGCCAGCCAACACCTGCACGCCTAGCCCCATAATCGCATACCCAGAGTTCCCCTACCTGCCACTACTCTACAGCACTCATCCTTACTGTGGGCGTAAGTGGGCACAGGTGGGATATGAACACACCTCTACACACTGCCCAATCTCCCCGTATCGGGACACATGTCGTACGTTGTGTCAACCCATGTGTTATCAGGCTTGCACAGCCTACTGTTCCGTGTACAGCTACATCCTGGTCGTAATAGTGTTTACTCCCATTTGTTGGAAGGACTAAATTGTTGGTGTCCCACAAGGGATGTCGCTGTCCATGTTTAAAGTGTAGAGCTTGTAGATCTCTCCCACTGGTAGTTTCCTGCCAGTGGTCTGGGAAGCAGTGTTGTATTTACCTTTATTGCGTGTCTGTATGTCTCACCGGCCTAGCTGGGGGAGGTAGACTTTGTTGATTGGACCTCCCACCAACATTTGCCCGGTCTATTCATCTAAACATATGTTACCCTTAACTGCTGTAACATAACCTAAATATATACATGTGTATATTTACTGTAACATATATATATATATATATATATATATATATATATATATATATATATATATATATATATATATATACATTAATATATACAGATATATCTGCATATGTATTCATACAGGTTTACTATTGAAAATGCGAACGGCACTTGGGCGACAGTCGGATAGTCGAACGTATAAGGTCATAAACATGGATGTCGAAGACATAATAATCAATCTAGGAACGGTTTTAACATGGGTCGAGGTAGGGAAGATGTTTGTAGTAGGGAATAATACTGAACACCTACCTCGACCCATGTTAAAACCATTCCCAGATTGACTATTTGTCTTCGACATCCTTGTTTACGACCTTAGACGTTCGACTATCCAACTGTCGCCCAAGTGCCGTTCGCATTTTCAGTAGTAAACCTTCATACATGTATATTCATATCTTACTGTTATTTATATATATATATATATATATATATATATATATATATATATATAGATAGATATTTGTGTGTGTGTGTGTGTGTGAGTATATGTATATATATATATATATATATATATATATATATATATATATATATATATATATATATATATATATATATATATATATATATATGTCTATACATACATATATATATATATATATATATATATATATATATATATATATATATATATATATATATATCTATATAGATATATATAAAATTATATATGTACATCAGTGTGTCAATACATTCCCCGCTCATACGCACTTACACATGCGTAATGGTGTTTATATGCTTCAACAGCATACTAGTGCCTTATTCATTATAACACTGACACTTCACTCCAGTTATCTTGTAATTGGTATGTAGTACGTTATACAGCAGACAGATGTCGCTATATGTTCATGTATGGATTACCGATGGTAATTGGAATGTGATAGTGTGATTCGACCCATCCCTCTTCTGCACAGCCTATTATTCCATCTACTGTCGATGTTTGTAAGGGCACATTCCTATTATTAATGTCAACAAATGGAATGTATGTGTTACAGAATTTGTACTTCAACATATATTGTTGTCTCCATGTGAGTATGCATATATACCTATTATGACCTAGCTGACCTCCATGGGGCGGTCCATTAGAACTGGCCCATCCAACCCTGGCACACCTGGATCCATAATTGCATACACATAGTTCCTCCACCCCACCCGTGTTAAATTTACACTCATAACATCCATTATCCACTTGTTATCACAGCCATGACACACCTTCACACATTGCCCTCTCCAGAGCTTTAGGGGCCCTACACACATTTTGTCCCACCTCATGTATTACCAGGGTCTGCTGCCATGTATATTTGCACATACATGCATTTTCTGGTATTATGGACTCCGGCCATTTGCGCTTCCCAGTTTGTGGAGGTCCCAACATGGAAAAACATTCAGTCTGTGTGTAAAGTAGACATAGCATTTCAACGATGTTACTCCCACTGGTAAAACCCTGCCTGTGGTGTGAGTAGCGGTGCTCTGCTCACTCCTGGTCAGCTTTTAATGACATACGCTGAAAGCACTATATAATACTAACATTGCTCTTGATTCCCTTCACATCCCTTGTTGTGTATGCTTTATTGTTACAACGTCCATTCTTTATATATATATATATATATATATATATATATATATATATATATATATGTATATATATTACATCTGTACATACAAACATACGTTTCCTATTATGCTGGGAGCTGCTTACACCTGCGCAGGAGCACTCACTTATGCTTACTGTGCATTACATATGTTTATTGCCACTTATCTGTGCTTATTTGTGCCTTATTCATTATGACAATACCACTTTTCTTGAAAGGATCTGGTTAATAGTCCCTTGCGATACACATGTTCACCTTTACATGTTTAAATGTTGGCTTTACAGCAGAGTGACATTCATTCCACAAGGAAAATGATATGTGCTATTGTCGACCTTGAACCGTGAATGCCTTTTCATTAGGCGGATGCTCTAACCACTACACTATTGGTTTTCTGCTTCATTTATATGTATACCCATGGTTCATAGTTACCCGAACACACGCCTCATCACTTCACTTACACAGCAGGCATCCATTTTCCTGTTGGGAAAACTGCACTACTACACATGCTCCATTCGCTATTCCCTACTGCTCTGGACCCGTGCAGCATGTTGACTCACTCCGAGGATATTCAGACTTCCAAAGCCTATAGTCCCGGCACATAGTTGTGTTCGATTATCAGGATGTACATATGGTCATCCGGGTTTAGGCTTGTCTAACTGGGGTCCAGGACTACCCTGTACCTAGTTGAAAGTCAGACTTAGCACGGGGAGATCGTTTGTTCCACTTTTAGCATCCTACCTGTGGTTGGGGATGCAGAGGTGTGCTCACCTATGACCATCCTGATATATAACAGCACTAACTATTATGGGGATTTCCACTGCTGTTTCCTTTCACATTCGTTATGACTGCTACATTGTGACCATGTTCATTCTTCATATCTACACATATATATATATATATATATATATATATATATATATATGTGTGTGTGTGTGTGTGTGTGTGTGTGTAAATATCGGTCTGTACATACACATGCAAATACACCTACATGCTTATTTACATTTCCCATACTGTTGAATCACCGCCACTTACCGTCGTGCATACATGCTTACATACCCGCTTACGTGACTAGGGTTGCCACCTTTTCAAATGGCCAAAGTGGGGCATTTTCAGGAAACACATCAGATTTTACAGGCTGACACATACCCACGGTCAGTACAAAGGTTAGAACTTTACTTATTTGCCTAAATGAAAGCTTATTCTTGTAGCAGTTTAGTTGCTTAATCTGTTTATTGTAACTTTAAGTATTTTACATACAGAAATAAATGTTTTATGCAACTGTTACATGAAATATGGGACATAAGTATTTCCTATAATCACATGACATTTGTCATTGTATTATATTTGGTCTGGACACAAGTGCCCAAAAAGGGACTGTCCCTCGCAAGGTGGGGCAGGTGCTAACCCTACTTACATCTGCTTTAAAGCACCTTAAGCACCCTATATCCGACTGCCATTATGCGAATGTGTAAGGTACATATTCCCGATAATGCACATGGGGAGACGTGCATCACGGTCAGGCGTTTAATCCCAGTTCGTAGGTTCTGCAGGACCGGCTGGAGGCTGAGCAGTCTTGTGGACAAATACTTCTCATACAACTTGTGTCCAGATAAATACAGGACTGGACATCGTGCCGTGACACCAAGTCTAATGTTTAGAACAGATACTTATCCCATGAGGGATATCCAAAAATTGTGGGGACCGATGACCTTCTTTGATTTACGACAATCAGGTAAGGTTATACATGCAAGGGATACATAGTTTGCAATCTTGAGACTGCCTAGGGTGAGACTGCCTGCTAGATATGGGTAGGGGTCACTGTGTGCAGATATGGCTGCGCCTATCTAGCAGGCTGAGTATGGGTGGTTTTGGTGGATGTTCAGGAAGGGAGGGGTGGTGTGCTGTGAAGGGGATGATGGGTATTCAAATATGTATCCAGGTGTGTTGGGATTGGATGGCTCAGTTCAGGTCAGATGATTATGTGAGTATGTGCCGGTAACGTTTCTGTACATGTGTATTGCACTTTTTAATGTTCACATGTTTGTGGGATTGTATTGCGGATGTGTATATTTGTTCTTTGGTTATCTTCATGATTCACCCACTGTTCTCTCGTAGACCTCCAGTTCACCTATTGTACATCCAACCCAGTCCCCCCTTGGTGAATTATTACATTACCCTTCACCCCCCACCCCCATATTCCACAGACACCATTCATCCCTTCTCTAGTTGATGGCCCATGGCACAGTCAGCAGAACACATTGCGTACATTACATATCTCTGAGACCAATATGGTTGTGAGGACTACCCTAGCATTTCTGATCATCCACATGCTATACTTCACGCACATAGGTACACACAAATACTTATCTTTCATGACATGGTAGGTAGACCCGGGTAATACCCGTTCGTCTATGGGCCGTCCTGACAAGGACAACTTGGACCGCAAATGGGCAGATATTGGGCGAATGCTCTGACCATTGGTAGGGTTTTCACCTTTTCATATGACCTGGATGGGACATTTTCGGGACACATATCAGAGTTTATAGGCCAACACATACCCATGGTCATTACAAAGGATAGTACTTTAGTTTTCTGCCTACATATAAGCTTTTATTGTTGTAGCACTGTAGTTGCTTATTCTGTTTCATTTACTTCCTTATTCTGTTTCTTGTAACATTTAGGTATTTTATATATGGACATAAGTATTGTATGGGACTATTACATAAAATATGGGACATACTTATGTCCTACTATCGCAGGGCATTTCACATTTATAATGGTTTTGGTATGGACACACCTGCCTAGAGGGGAACTGTCCCTCACAATGTAGGACAGGTGGTAACCCTAACCACTGGGCTAGGCTTAGCAATTGGCGGCGCGCTAACACGATGCGCTTCACTTCCACTTGGTATAACTAGTGACACTACAATGGAATACGGGCACAAGGTTTTAAATATCATTTGTTCGGTGCAAGGCTAACGCCGTCCTTGCGCTGAGCTTCACGAATCCCGGGGAGTGTGTTGAGCGAGTTATAGATATCTTGTCAGTCAGGTTTGGATATATATATATATATATATATATATATATATATATATAATGAGGTACGGAGTGGACAATGTGTTGAGAGAGTTATAGATATCTTATAAGTCAGGTTTGGCACAGGAGCAGTGCCAGTTCTTGGATAGATGTTCAGATAGTAGTAGTTTGAATCTGGTAGATTCAGGTGTGTTTTGGAGGGTTTGGGGTAGAGAGTTGCATAATTTGGCTATTTAATTTGAGAATAGGGCATCACCATGAATGTTGTTAGCTTTGTTTACTGTGAGAATGTTTCTGTCTGCAGTTCTTAGTTCTCATGGGCATGAGTAGGGAACAACAAGTTCCTCGACGGATTTGCAACTGTCAGTGGGGAAAATGATATTGTGTGTGAATTCAAGTTGGTAGAGACAAAGAAGGTTAGGAAGCTTGAGACAATTTAATTTATGTAGAGCAATACAATGGTGGGTTTAGTGGGGAAGGTTGGCTGTGAAATGGGTAATTTTGTTGTAGGAAGTTTCCAATTTGGTCAAGTCTAATTTTTCTTAAGTTGGTAAAGAGGGGGAAAGCATAAAGGACTGTAGAGAGGAGGAAGGTTCTGCATATGGCTAGTCTGGTATGGTCAGTGAGGAATGGCTTGCTTCTGTACAGTGAGCCAAGTCTGATGTGAACTTTCTTATTTGTGGTGGCTATGTGTTGGTCAAATCTGAGTTTGTTGTCAATTTTCACTCCAAGGAGTTTTGTATGCTTAACTGGTTGGATGACTGTGTTGTTTGCTGAGAAAAAAGTGAAAGGATGGGTGGTCGGTGATTGTTTGCTACTGGTAAATAGCATTAACTGTGTCATTTTGGGATTGAAGATTAGTTGTGATTTACTTAGATATGTTTCTATATCATTAAAAGATTGTTGGGCTATTATTTAGAGGTTTGGTAAAGTATCTGCTGAGAAGATTAAAGTTGAATCATCTGCATACCGAACTACTTTAGCGTGTGTTGTGGATGAGGCTAGATCATTAGAGAAGATGGTGAAAAGAAGGGGTCCTAGTATGGACCTCGGGGGTCTCCAACCGAGACAGGCAGAAGTGGTGAGAGTTTGGATTTCCATCGTACTGCTTGTTGTCTGTCAGAAAGATATCTTAGGAACCAGGAGAGGGAAGTCTTTGATAGGTTTAGTGAGACAAGAGTACGGAGGAGTTTCTGATGGGAGACAGTGTCGAACACTTTTGACATGTCTAGGAAGATTGATGCTACCTGCTGGTTTGAATTACTCAGTTGGTTTCTAGCATTAGATAAATTAATTAGGGCTGTTGTGCTGCTATGTTTTGGTCTGAAACCATGTTGGGAGGGAGAGATAGGGCTGTGAGATAATGGGTATTGTAGTAATTGAGTGGGGATACATTTTTCCAGAATTTTGACACAGAGGGAAAGGATGGCTAAGGGTCTGTGATTGCTTAATTTTGTTGATGTTCCCCCTTTAGGTAGAGTGGTGATATAGGAAATTTTCCATTATTTTGGGATGTATTGTTCTGCTATAGACCTATTTACCAGAATGGAGATAGGCAGAGCTATGGCATCAGCTGACAGTTTGAGGTACTCATTGGGGAGTTGGTCAACTGCTAAGGAAGAAGGTTTCATTTTTTTCATCATTGTTCTTATGGTGTTAGTTGGGACAGGTTTGAGGTCAAAAGAGTTGTTGTTACTTTCCACATTAGGTGTAAGAAACAAAGGGGTGGAATTGTTCCCTGTAACTAAGGAGAGGATGGTGTTTATTAAGTAGGTGTTGATTTGTGAGGCAATACTCACACTTTGGTTATTGGTTGTTGGTTCTGGGGATGTAACTTTACCTGGGTGGAGGAGTGAGTTAATTTCTTGCCAGAACTTTTTGGGATTGTTTTCATATTTGTTTTGCATAGTTGTATAATATGCTTTTTTGTTTAGTTTGGGTTGTTTTCTTGTTTGATTGTGGAGCTGCTGGTATGCTAGCAGAGTTTTTTGTCTTTTGTTTTTTGTTATTGATACCAGGTTTTGTCCCTTAGTTTCTGAAGTTTAATGGTTTCTTTTGATATCCAGGGCAATCTCTTATTTTTAAGACGAGATGTATGAGTTGGTTCTTAGCTATTTAGAATAGCTAGAAATGTGTCATTTAAGTATGTTATGGCCTGGTCAAGTTGGAGATGATGGAGTGGTGTCCCGTTGCATTTATTGAGCATGTCTATGAATGCTTCATTGGGAGAAGTTTTTGATATTTCATATGACTTTGTAAACTATGGTTCTGGGTAAGTTGAGCTGATGATGAATTAAGTAGGCAGGTCTATGGTCACTTAATGAAAAAAGGGATTTGCCTCATTGACACTAAACAGTTAAATATGAAAGAGGAGGTAACTCAAGCTTTAGCAAACTAATGGGAGAGCCACTAATTTTAAAGGAGCAAGATAGATTGAATGGGAGTCTGGTTCTATGGAATACAGTGGGATGACCAGTAAATTTAAATAGCTGAAGGGGGATGACTTCACAAAATGATAATTTTATGCTTACTGACAACAGCCAATGAATGCTTTCTTGTCACTTCTTCTGGTTGAATAGTTTCTAAAGGGGCATTATAAAATTACATTTTCTGTGCTAGGCCGACTTTAGTCTGTATCACTATTTTCTCCAGAATTTCACAGTAAGATAGGGGTCCTAATGGAGAGATAAGTCAGCAAGCAAAGGAGAGTAGTATTGCTGAAGTTGAATTCATCCTCAAGTCTTGGTGAGTACCTTCATGAGGTGGACCTTGATTTTCACAAAATCTCACCAAGATGACACTGGTATAGACTGTATTTATATAGCCTATATCATGGACAGAAGTAAGTCAAAAATTAAAAAAAGATAGCTGGGTGCACAAGACCCAGGATAAAAATGTGATCAATCCTGGTAGATGTACTGGTGCCAGGAGTGGAAGAAATGACAGTGTAGAATCCTCAAAATACATTGACATTCCTACAATGGGGCCAGGCCCAGGGGGAGGATGGACCCTCTGTTGCAGAAGGAAATAGCAGTCCACAAAAATCACAAACACTGATAGGCCAAAGAAGAGCCATAAAGACAATAAAGTGGACTATTGAGGATAAGAAAGAAATTATGTATTGTTACTAGTATATAAAAAGCCTAGATTTCCAGACATAAGATATACAAAAAGATTAAGAGAGGAATTAGAGGAAAGAAAAATACTTCCATAAGAACAATTGTCAGAAGCTTCAAATAAAAATTATGCTCATTAATACAACAGATTTGAGAAAACAGTATATAGACCAAGAAACTTTGACCTGCTTGGAAAAAGAAGTATCTGAAGTGTAAAATATATAAACAACAAAACCTAGATATTTTTGAAAAGTACAATAAGAAATATGGACATGGGAAAGAAAGAGAGATTTGATACTGTGCAATATTTATGCAAAGGCAAATGCCACATTAATCAACATAAAGAAGGCAGCCCCAAAGATATTCATAGAGAAATGCAGGCAAAGGCATTCAGACATGGAAAATTTCACAATAAAAATAATATCACAAAGAGAGAATGCAGAAAACAAGATCAGTAAAGTAGAAGTTAAAAAAAATAGAAGATGAAATTATGGAGTGCCTGCGAAGTGAAGGATTTGGTGTAGAAGGTCTAACACAGATTACATCACGTAATGATGGAACGAGTCCCCAAAGTACGGAGAAGCAGGAAAATCAGGAAACATGTGAAGAAGAAATATGGATATGGAAAGAAACGAGATTTAATATGGTGTAACATCTATGCAAAGGAGAAATCAATACAAAAAGAGCAGTACCAATGATATTTGAAGAGAAATACAGGCAAAGGAATCCGGATATGGAAAACTTTACAACACAAAAAATAAGAAGACAAAGAGGAGAAGTAGAAAAGGAGATCAGTAATGGAGAAGTTAAAGTAATAGAAACTGAGGTTATGGAGTACCTGTGAAGTGAAGGACTCAGTGTAGAAAATCTAATTCAGAAGGCACCACAACAGAATAGAGCAATGGACCTCCAGATTAAGGGGAGACGAATGGAACAGGAAGCAATTTGTCAGGTGCTATATGAAGATATTTTGGAGCCTTCCACAGGAAACCAGTATAAATGTTCACTTAAAGCTGGACAGCAAGGGAAGGAACAGGAAACTGTGGAAACTCTGATGCAGTCAATGTTGAGGAGTGATAGGCCAGTGAGTTCCCATGTAACAGAGCGACAGATGACACAGGATGAAATTGAAGAGACTGTGCCACAGGAAGATGCAACAGAATGTTCTATGGCATGCTCACACAAAATGGAAAACAAAAAAATGTTCCCTCAGTTTAGAAGAGAAAGCGCTAAGAGAAAAGTTGCTTGATTTGATAGAAATAGATAGCATACCTCCCAACTGTACCAAATTACTCCATTTTTACTGAGTTTTGGAGTCCAAATAATGGGGGTGCCATGATTCCCGAGTGTTACCCCTTTATTTCCGACTTTTTCCCAGCTTTTTTTTTTTTTTCCGCTTTTTGAGCTGACGTCATTATGTATGCAATGACATCAGCTCTGTCAGCCTACCAGCCTGTTGGAATTGAGCTCTCCGAGCAGGAAGGAAGACTGTTTGGAACTTTGGATGGATTTAGTCACATTTATTTTTCAAGGACTGCCACTGCTTGAATTGGAGATCTGCGAGCTGAGGGACTGCTTGAATGGTAATATTTATATTACCTGGTTACAAGGATTGCTGCTTACAGCTTTTGAAATAAACGGACTTGCAGTTGCTTTTTAAGGTATTTTATAGCATTTATTACAGCTTTTGAATTAAACGGACTTGCAGTTGGTTTTTAAGGTATTGTGTAGCGCTTATTACAGCTTTTAAAATCTCATGAACAGCGAGTCCTTTTAAGGTATTTAATACCTTAAAAAGACTCGCCATTCATGAGATTTCAAAAGCTGTAATAAGCATTAAAAAATACCTTAAAAACCTTAAACAGACTCACCATTCACGAGATTTCAAAAGCTGTAATAAGTGCTATAAAATACCTTAAAACGACTCGCAGGTCATGAGATTTCAAAAGCTGTAATAAGCGCTATAATAGCACTTATTACAGCTTTTGAAATCTCGTGAACGGTGAATTGGTAGTGAAGCTTTTGATTTTCTCTCTTCAGCATCCAGATTCCGGACTCCTTTCAAGTTGGTAGTGAAGCTTTTGATTCTCTCTTGGGTATCCGGACTGCTTTAGAGTTGGTAGTGAAACTTTTGATTATCTCTTGAGCATCAGGACTGCTTTGCTTTAAAGGACTTGCTTTTTGGTGTGTGCAGACTTGCTTTTGAAGTATTTGGATGACTGCTTTGTTGTGTGTGTGTGTAACTTGCTTTTGAGGTGATAAAAGGCTTGTGTTGGAGATAGGAAGGAAGAGGGGTTAGGGGTACTCTCAGATGTATTACCCAATCCTAGGGCAAGCAGGGTCTCAGAATAATTAGGACTGAGCTATTTAACTGCTGGGTGGGGTAAGGATTAGGATTTACTGATGGAGGTGATTTGAGACAGAATGAGGAGTTACTTGGCAAAAGACACATTTCTTTCCAAGACTGAATTTGTCCAAAAGGTACAGAATTAGGTGTCAGCTGTAATGAAGTCTTCTTAGTTCCATCTGAAGAATATATCCAAGTGTAAGCACTTAATATCTCAATCAGATCTCTTGACTGTAGTACATGCAATGGTCTCTACCAGACTGGACTACTGTAATGCCTTATATCTGGAACTGTCCAGCAGTGAGTTTAATCAACTACAAATAATGCAAAACTGTGTAGCAAGGCTACTGTCTAGTACTTCACATCACTATCATATTATGCCTATTCTGCACAGTCTTCCTTGGCTTCCAATTCATTACAGGATCATTATTAAGTGTTTATTGGTCCACTCACAATTTGGCTCCTTGCTACCTGAAATAGCCTATTGAGCCTTACTGTCCTCCATGAGTTTTACATTTATCCTCTGAGGGGCTGCTAGCAGTTCCATGGGTGAACACGGAAACCTCAAACTTCTTTTCATTCCATTATCAAGCACTTCACCTGTGGAGCTCACTACCTCACTGGCTTTGATAGTGCCCCACATTGTTTGGCCTCAAACCTATTCATTTGATCTGGCTTATGATAATTATGGTTGCTATTTTATGCTTACGTTTTATGGCTATTATTGTTTTATAACTGTAACTGTTTTGTAATTGTAATTGTTTGTATTGTAATGGTACATTGGCTATAGTGTACCTTAATAAATTTAAACTTGAACATGTTTTGAGACCTCAGGGGAAACAGATGTTGCAAGGTAGATTTTTTTTTGTTTGTGAGTGTGTGTGTGTAAATGTGCCAGGTGAATACACCTGGTGGCTAGAGGTACTCAGGCTCAAACCCTGTACCTTGGGTAAAAAGAGCCTAGTCCCTAGCCACCACCACTTTTGAATTTATGCTTCATAGTTTAGTTCTATTCCTCATAAAATCTGTGGTTTTCAGGATTTTTGTGGCAAATCACTGAAGGATTGAATTCACCAAATAATGACAGACATTTGAATTTCAGACATCATATTCTTCAGAAAATAAATGGTAACACAAAACCTTTTATTCCAGCAATTTTCTAAGTTTATAAGATCAGTATTTGAAATGTGCCACTATTTTTGGGTTGTATTCCCCTATTATTGGCTTTGACCAGGTTATTTTGTGCTAAGAGGTTGAGAGCTATGGTGAGAAGTGAGAACTGAATTCACTAAATGATAGTCATTTCAGTTTCAGTCTTCCTAAAGTTCCTATCTTTCAGGAAACTGCTGATTTGGCATAGTGGTCTGTTGCTCTGACTGTAGTGAAGAGGGTCCTGGGTTCAAGACTTGGCAGTAAAATGCATGGTAGTAACACATTTTATTCTAGCAACTTTCCAAAATTATACAAGCAATGTTTAAACTGTGTCCCTGCTTTTTGGGCTTTTGCCCCCCCCCAATAAAATTTGACTTTTTCCAGATTTCTTGTGCTGCAAAGTTGAGAGATACAGTGGAGTGTTAAGTGGATTTTACAAGGAGCTGAGAGCTTCTGGGGAAGAGAAGTTTAATGTTGCTCACACTGAGTCTGCTTGCATTGTTAATAGCATAACAGGTGAAATACTTGCTTTTGATGCAGAAGACTGTGGGTTCTACTCCCACAGTATGTAGATGCATTGCTAAAACTGCACTGTGTTGCACTTAGAAAGGGGGTAGATGTAACAAGTCAAGGGTGTAGCTACAGATAAAACAGAAGTGAGAAAATGTCAAGCACAAGGGCATTTGTGTCTCAGTGGAAAGAGCAAACAATATTAACCCAAATTCAGGAACAGAAAATCAAAATTATTATACTGAATTGGGCAGTTTTGTCATTGGTTAATTTTGTTTCATTGCCTACTGGAAAAATATTCAAACAATAAATTTAAAATGCACTCTAAGTTTAACAAGTGTGCTGTATTATACAAGGAATATAATTTAATAAAGTCAGAAAGGTATATCAAAGAACACATGTATGTTTCTTATTTTGTATGCAAGGAGCCTATGATTTGAAAACAGCCCAAATGTAATCTTTATTCAGATGCATTTTCATTGGATTTGGTGTGGGTTCCAATGCTTTTTCAATGAATGTGAGTTTCATGGGCAGAGAAGTTTTAATGCAATGTTTATTTTCATTGTGAGATAATATCGCTTTCTTTAACATATGTCTATTAGTGTTTGTGCATTGTGCTATAAAATGTAAAAATAAAATCCATATAATCAATGTAGAAGTAAAGCAGTATGCACATTAGTGTTTATGGTAAATGGGGTGAAATAGCCAGGTAATGGGACATTGGAATGGCTGCAGGGGGACTATAGTGCCATATTTTGGTTGTCGGTTCTTCAGTTTGCATTTGAAAGTTTGTATCCCATAATTCCACTGGAGTGGGTGGGGTTACATAATTATGTATGCTCATTTTATGTTAACCAGCGTACAGATTTGTACCTATTTTTCATGGGCCTTGTCCAGATTTTTGATGTTTCCAGGTTGAGAGGTATGATAGATAGACATATTAAGATCAATGAAAGAAATAGACTTCAGAAGATCAATAAAACCCAGAAAGTCAGAAGTTTGATAAAACAAATGAAGACAGTAATTAGGACTGCCCATAGAGATCCCTGTGTTATAACAGAAGTAAACAAGATATATTACTGTGCATCTAAATTAAGAACTGATAAAGTTCTACCACAAGAACACAGGGTAGTAAGGGAAAGGAAGGGGAGAAATCAAATACCATCATGTAAGTATCAAATAGAGAAAACTATAAAGCAATTAAGACAAGAAGTGTCACTGTTAGAAGAGTATAGAAGAGGGAACAGATCAACAAAAATACTTAGAAAGACAAACATGATAAAAACAATGCACAGTATTAGAACAGATCAGGATCTATCATGCACTACCGCAAATAACAAACTAAAAATCTCAGCAGAGATGTAAAAACTTATGCAGATAAATATAAAGGAAAAGTACAAAATAAGCAATTTATTGATGACCCAAAAATTTTTTATAGAGAATCGGGAAACAAGGTAAAAGAAATTGAAAGACAGCCAAAAAAAAGAAGAAATAGTTACATTTTTAAGAAGTATTTATGAAGATCCTGTGGAACATAACAAAGATGCTAAATGGACAGAAGAAATAAAAGAAAGAATAAGAAGTTTAAAGGTACAGGATATGAAATGGGATGAAGTAACAGCCAGAGAGATTGAAACAAAATTAAGAAAAGCCTCTAACTGGAAAATCTCAGGACCAGATACAGTACCTAACTTTTGGTTAAACGTATTAACATCCTTGCATGAAGATTTAGCCATAAGCTATAAGAACTATTTATATGCGCAGCCTGAACAGACACCAGCCTGATTAACAACAAGAAAAACAATGCTCCTACTTAAGAGTGAACAAACAAGCTACCCTAAGAATTATAGACCAGTAACTTGCCTTACAATGACATATAAACTATACACTAGAACTAATGCAGACAGAGTTTATAGTCATTTAGAAGAAAACTCAATTGTGGCCATAGAACAAAAAGGCAATAAAAGAAAGTCATATGGAACAAAGGAGCATTTGTTGTTAAGTAAAGTCATAGTAGAGAAGTATAAAAAAGGGAATGACCTAAATATGGCATGGACTGACTACAAAAAAGCATTTGACAGTATCCCACATTCATGCATAAAAGAGTGTTTTAAATGTATAAGATACACCCCACACTGATAGACTGCATTACAGTGACCATGAAACAGTGGCAGACCACTTTGCAATTAAGCCATAATAATGGACTAATTATTATCCCAGGTATAAAAATTCAAAGGAGGATATTCCAGGGTGACTCTTTGTCACCGCTGCTATTCTGACTTGCCCATAACCCATTAAGCTGTCTACTTAACAGCTTAGACCATGGCTATAATGTGTCTCCTGGAAAACAACAAACTGTAAAGATTTTTCATCTTCTCTTTGTTGATGATTTAAAACTGTATAGCTCATTGGATGAGGAACTGAAAGCACAACTGCAAGTAGTCAAAACTTTTTTTAAATGATATAAGAATGTCATTTGGTCTGGATAAATGTGCAAAAGCAACATTTAAAACAAGAAAACTGCAGCACCAAGAAAACATCAGTTTGGGACACGAATGTGATATAAAATAACTTGAGCAAGAGAGAGTGTATAAATATTTGGAAATTAATGAAGGATCAGCAATAAAACATGAACAAATGTGAATAAAACTTAGTAAGGAATACATTAGAAGACTTAAATTAATCCTGAAAACAGTGCAGACATCTAGGAACAAAATTCAAGCTATAAACCAATTTGCTCTTCCTGTATTAACTTACAGTTTTGGAGTGACTGACCGGTCCCAAAACATGTTGGATAGATTAGACAAGAAAACAAGAAGGATGGTTCATGCTCACCCAATAATTTATAAAAATCAGTGCATGCCAAGATTATATATTCCCCGTTCTGAAGGAGGGATGGGCCTCCTTGAAATTGATTACATGTATAGATCTGCAATTATGGGACTGCACACACATCTGCTGACCTCACAAGACCCAAATGTAGTGAAAGTTTTGAAATATGAGGATAATAAATCTAAGATGACTTCTCTGCTTAATCTAGCAGAAACATATCGGCATCAAGTGGGAATGGAAATCAAACCAGAAGTGGATAAAAATCAGGCAGCAACTGAATGTGGCAAAAAACAAAAGAAAGAATATAAGGTGAAGGACCTGGTGAGAAGGCAAGAAATGAGGAAAATGCATAAATATAGTCGCAAGTATAAAAAACTTCTGAAAGAACCTCATGTTGATCAGGATCGAACATGGGAATGGTTAAGGAGAGGCGAATTCAAACCAAGAGATGAAAGGTTAATATTGGCAGCCAAAGATAGTGGGCTATGTACACTTTGGTTTACAAATTGCATTGAACATGTGGGAGAAACAGACAAATGTACTTTTTATAAAACAGAATTGGAAACATTTGTACACCTCATTGCTGGTGGTAACATACTAATGGCAAAAGGACTGTATACTGAAAGGCATAATAATGCGGCAAGACTGTTGCACTGGGGATTGTGCAAACATTATGGTATTGAAGTGGCTGAAAAACACTGTAAACATCCGCCACAAAGCATCATAGAAAATCATGAAGTCTATATCACATGGTATCACCCATTATCAACAGTTTAAAAGACAGATGCAAGAAAACTGGATATAGATGTCTATGAAAAGAAGACAAAAGCAGCATTGATTATTGAAGTTGCCACACCCAGTGACTACCGTGTATTGCATACAGAGAGAGAGACACAAATTCATAAAATATCAGGATTTGCAGGCAGAAATGAGAGCAATGTGGAAGAAAGATATCCAGATAGTTCCAATAGTAGTAGGAGCAACGGGTCTTGCAAAACAAAATCTACAATTATATTTAGATATGTTACCAATTCATGTAACACCGTACGAATTGCAGAAGGAGTCATTACTGGGCACATAGTAGGTGCTGCAAAGAGCACTTCTGGCTGACATCAGAGATTGAAACAATACTAATTTCATGAACTTTAATCATTTGACTTAGCAATGGGGTCCATTCCCAATCTGGTATTAGAAACCCAAAAGCCTTGAAGAAATTAAAAGGGTGAGACCAAATCAGTGTCTATTTTGATAAGGAACCCTCACTTTTTTTTTTCTCGAATCAAAATAAGAGGACTTAAACCACCTTAGAATAAATTAAGTCGCATCACACTTTTTTTTCTATAAACTTCTGTTTTTGTCAAAGGTTAGCATCATTATTTTGAAAGATCACTGACAAATACCAACACAACTGACCCGGACATAAATCAATTACAATCTTGATTTTATGTTTATATCGTGCCGGGGCTTCTTAATTAAAGGTTTATTTTCAACTGTTTGTATTATATCTTTAATAAGCATGCAATTTTTTAAAAGTGACATAAGTATACATACAGTAACGGAAAAGTAAACATAACATACTTCCTTTAATATCTTCATGCAGTATACATTTTAAGAATGTTCATTCACACTATAAATAAAACAGAATTCTTCATGCACTGTTCTCTCAAATTCCATTAATTTCTAAGTAATCTGTTCTTTCCCTTTTTAAAGGTTCCACCAACAATTCTTTTATTTTCTTTACAATGTTCAGTACTTCAGTTACAGTTGGTTTAGATTTTGATTTCCATTTACATGTATTGTTTTTTTGTATAACATTAAATTTAGTAAGGCCTTACTAAGACTGGGCAATTCATATCCTATGTCCCAGCTCAAAATAATTATTTCCTTAGTTACAAACATTTGACCCCTTCCCCAACATTTTTGACAAGGTATTCTGTAGGGAATTTTTGCAATCTGCCATCTTGTTAGATATTGAAAAAAACATTTGCTGTCTACCGGGGAAAAATATCTGGTTTGCTTGGTGAATAAAAATACGTATGCAAACACCATCTGAACTTTTTTGCTCACCGGAGGAGCCATACAGATATCATCCCATTGTTTCTTTGTACATTGCCTTTCCATTCTCTCTTCCCCATCTTATCCTACTCTGACTAATACTTATAGTTTTCATGCAACATTTTTTATTCTCTATTAATTATCTATTTTTGAACAGCAACTTCTGTTAACGTTTTACCAAGTAAATACCTTATTAGATTAATAATCCTTCATCTCTCTTTTGCATTTATTCATTTTTCAATTTCTCAAGTCAAAGTCCATTTTTACTAGAAGCTTGGAATATTCTTCAATCATAGATGAATTTCATTTGCCACTTATGGTGTGCAATAATTTTACAAGCATGCTTGAATGGGTACACTGTATGTGCCACTGTTATTGCAAAAAAAAAATTGTCAGCCATACCTACCCCTGGTTGGTTGGGCACACATAATCCTCATGGCAAAATATCTGTCTCTCCATAAGCCAGCAAATTTCTAAATATCCAATTTTATAGAAGCAAACTTTAATTGATAGAATGCCAGTTCAATGAAGGTCATGTGAAATGTCTCCTCCAAATGAGTTCTTATAAAAAACAGCATTTCCAGAAACACTAGCTCAATAAGAGGAAAAGCATCTGGTGTAATCCTTGCTAATCACTAATCATCACCAAACCCCTTTTCCCCATTTTGTTCATGGGGTCAAGTGTGTCATATTAACTGGTGCCACCTCTCTTAAATCAGTGCTTCCCTCCCACCTTCTCCGAGAGTCATTCCTGGCTGTTGCAGGCCTTCAATCATGTAAGTCCTTTATCTCTTTGCTGGACATCCTCAGTTCTTCTTCCTCCTTCCTGTCTTTCCAAATGATCTTCAGCAAATCACGTTCTGCTTTCCTCCACGTGTGTCCACATAACTGTAATGTGTCCTCATTTTCCTTCTCTGCAATTAGAGCCATTTTACCTTCTGTTCTAATGTCTTCATTTGACTCACGGTATGCAGGGGTGCATCCTATCCGCACTCTCAATCACTTCATCTCCATTACCTCCAGCTTCTTCAGCTGTAAACATTCGCTGCCCTTATTTATGTACCATGCAGAACTACTGGGTGCCTGACTATTTAGTACATCTTAATTTTCAGATTATTTGTCATTCTTCATTAACAAAATACCCTTGGCATTCAGTGCCAGTTGACTGCAGTCCCTCTGATTCTAGCTTTGACTTCCTCATTCAGATTTCCTTTTTCCACAACCATTCATCCTAGATTTCTGAAACAATTTATCTGCTACAATATGTTGCTTCTATCTCTGTTTTCAACTATTTCTGATTTCCATCTACTGTCATGACATGACTCTCTTCCCTGTAGTCAGTTTTATTCCATGTGTCTTCAGTTATGTATTGCATTCCTAAGTCATCTTCTGAAGCTCCTTTCCAGAGTTTGCTTGTAATGTTATATTGTCTGCATTCAGCAACTTTGTTGAACTGTCCCATCTGCTCTCTTTGCTAATGTAGTCCACCACTAGTATGAAAAGCACTGGGCTCAAAGATGAAACCTGATGTACATCCAATTGCACTGGGTACCCCTCCATAATCCAAATGTTTGTATTTATGTCACTGGCCTTTCTTCGTAAGATACTCTTATTCTAACAATGTTTCTGGAGCTTCAAACCATCACAGGACTGCCCAAACCAGCATTGTTGGAACATTGTCATATGCTTTTTCCAAACCTAGAAATGCCCAGTTGGACTTTTCCTCATCTTTAGCTTTTTCGCCACTGTTTCTCCCACTGCAGGCATTGCCTCGGTTGTGGTGCACTCTAATCTGAATCTGAACTACTCATTCCCATCCTCCTTTCTACTCAGCTACGTATTCTTTATTAACCACCCTCTTCAGCACTTTCATGCAGTGTAATAGGGGTTTGATGCCTCTAAACTACCCACAGTTGTGAATCTCTCCTTTGATCTTGCACAATGGCACTATAAAGCCTACTCTTCAGTCATCTGGAATGAACCTTTGTCTCCATACTAATATGATGACACTCATTAGCTATTATTTCCATAGCTCACCCATTATCTTGATCATATCTGCTTTAACATCATTTGAGCCTGCTGCTTAGGCCCTTTCAAAAATCTTAGAAAGAATTGTTTAAACTTGGCTCAAGAACCCGTTGATGAATACAGTCTTTGATCCATGTTTTGGAACAGATTTAGAAGAGGGCACAATAATCTGCCACCCATCTATAAGAAAAATGACACAATATTTAAAATAAGTAAAGGAGTATTCTAAGCAAAGGATTGCTTACTATTCTGAAGAGAGCATTTGAGCTGACCATCCATCATCTTGAACATACTTGAAGAAATTGTTTTAGTGAAGGTCTCTCTAATGTCTCCTAAATTTCAATGCTCGGATGATCATTTTGCTTTTCATTGCTGATAAACTGTTGGATCTTCTAGGGCATCTTATTATACTTCATGCAGATGATATTATCTAAGAATTATAAACAACTACATTTATGGAATGTGAAGTTTCAATGGATTCATAAAGCCTCGGTCAAAATCTTACAGTTAGTCAACATCAAGAAAATCTCATCAGTTCTCTTTGATACAACAAAAAGACAGAGAGAAGCCTCTTGGGTGCAACGTTTCAAGCCCATTCTTGAGTATATTGACCAGGTACAAGCTTGTAGACATTAGGTATATGACTAGATCTAACAATTTATTTTAAATATCACATAAATAGTACAGTAGAGATGGACATCTCTTAAATGTTAGCTATCAATATGTACATTGTCTCATCCCAAAATTCTGGAGATCTGCTGAGTCAGAGCTTTGATTCCAAAATGAAAAACGCTTTGCCAATAACTACATCATTTGTCTGTATACATACAACAAGCATGCAGATGCACATACACACACACACACACACACACACACACACACACACACACACACACACACACACACACACACACACACATACACACATACACACACCACAGAAACACACACAAGTAACATACAAAATATATGCGCGTGGACACACACATACACACATGCATACACACACATGCATACACACATGCACACGCACACACGCGCACACACACACACACACACACACACACACACACACACACACACACACACACACACACACACACACACAGCTTCAATCTGTCCTAAGCAACGCATGCAAGTTTGTTTTATTACCAAAACCAATAAACATCACTCACTTAAAAAGTCAAGTCTCATCAAGGACAACATTAAAATTGCATAACTTCATGTTCAGACCACAACAGTTTAACTAAATTATTTTTTCTCTAAATACTCCCCATCACCATGTGACCACGTGACCAAGGTACAGTTTCAATTGTAAGCCCTGCCTTCAAGTTGACATCTGATGAGGATCCTGCTAAAACATAACCCCAGCAACATAGAACCTCTGGGCAAATCATATTAGAAATGAGGCATAACTTGACAAATTTATAACTAAACGTTTGACACTTTAACAGAGGAATATAAATGTAATTATTAGTGAGGTAATGGTTACTATATATCTTTTCATATTACTGTTAGAAATATTTTTCAGCTTTCTTGTGTCCCCTGTTACTCCCAAATGGTGCCATATTAATTGAAATGCATAATTAATGAGGAGAGCTGAAAGGCACCATGGGTAGAATTGCTGCCCCAGAGTTACTGTGTCTCCAGTTCACATCTAATTGGCTTGCCTTTTGTGTGAAATATTTATATCCTCCATCTTTCCTTGTGTGTATTTTGCCAGGTGCTGCGATTTCCTCACACAACCCACAAATGTGTTCTTAAGTGAACTGGTGTTCCACTAAATTGGTTATAAGTCTATACATGTGCATGCTGTGTTGGTGTGTTTGTGTTGTGTGTGCGCACGTCTGTGTGTGTGTGAGTGTGTGTGTGTGTGTGTGTGTGTGTGTGTGTGTGTGTGTGTGTGTGTGTGAATGTGTGCATGTGTGCGTGTGTGCGTGTGTGTGTGTGTGTGTGTGTGTGTGTGTGTGTGTGTGTGTGTGTGTGTGTGTGTGTGTGTGTGTGTGTGTGTGTGTGTGTGTGTGTGTCTATCAGCACTGTACTAGCACTTCACTCAGGATTAATTTCACTACCTTATTTCCACAAAGTGCAGGAATAGGCCCCGGCTCTGGCAACATTCTGAACTGGATTAAAGTCAGCTATCTGGGAATGAATGAATAAATAAATGAATGAATGCTTACCTGTCATATACCTCTCAAAGTCAAAGTCATTATGTAATCAAACACCTACATCTTATCAAAACTATCCAGTCAACATATTATGCATGATATTATATTTACACACTGAGCATGTTGAATTGTGCACAAGTTATTAATTTGTTGAATGTGAACTGCACATGGTTTATATACTATCTCTAATGTGTTTCTATGTCAGGGCAGAAAAGGAACATTAAGACTATCTATTTTTTGGTTAACAAAATATGAAATGAATAAGTGCACAGATAGCAAGAACATGAAATTGTACAGTCTAATACACCACTCACTCATGGTAAAACTGTTCTCCCTTTTTGACTCAAGTGCAATTTTCTGTATATGTCATTAGGTTTACCCATCAGCAAATGAAGAGTCATTTCATTTGTGATTGATCACCCACTCTAATCCTTTCAGAATGACAGCAACTGTACCAATGGAAGTTTATCAGAAGTAACTCTTTTATGCACAGGTTCTCATAATTATTCCTCCAAAATTAGAACAGCTGGTTATTAATGCTAGTGTATTAATACTGCAAGTGTCCTGTCTTTCAGACTTTCAAATGTAGGACTGCATTGATTCCGCAGAGCAGTAAACACAATCTGAAATCAATTTTTTTTTCTGTATCAGTACTTGTGTGTCACAAGATATATATATATATATATATATATATATATATATATATATATATATATATATATATATATATATCTTTATACATATATATGCACATACACTTAGACACACACACACACACACACACACACACACACACACACACACACACACACACACACACACACACATACTATCTTTCACATGTGTCCCAATGTATGTAGTACAGCACATGTTCCTTAAGCTCAGGAAACGTATCAAACAAGGATCAGACAAGAACCTTAAATCCTTTAATACCAGCTGTGATTATGCAGGACAACCACAGATAAGAATGTGCCTGATGAAACAAAGTGAGCCTTAAGTCTGATCAGAATTTACAATACAGCTGTCCAAAAATAGGTCATTACAGCTTTCTGAAAGGAGAAAATCCACTAAGCTTTTCTTAAAGGCTGATACATCTCAGAAGGTTGTCCTTGGACAGGACAGTGACTCAGTCTGAGTAAAGGGACTCCTTATATCATTTTGCATTTACGAAGAACAATTATACTCTCTTAACCTGATGAGCAATGCATAATCTAAAATTGAAAATCATCATTTTTTACAAGTTTGTAACATATCTAAACAATTCATATCCAAAGCACAAGTTTGAAAGCAAACATAAATATTATGTTTTATTTCTGCTCACATTCCTTGCAAAGAATCTTTTTGTACTCTGGTCATGAAAGGAAGAAACATTACCCCCCCCCCCCCCCCGAAACTTGGTTATGTCATAATAGTAATAAACTCACTGAGATATATGGTTATTTAGCTCATGATCTGAGATATATTGTTATTTAGCTCATGATCACACACACACACACACACACACACACACACACACACATTCTCTCTCTCTCACCAAATTACACACTTTCCTTGACATAACTGAATGGGAACTGTCAAAGATAGCACATCAGGGCATGTTTTCTGGCATACTTTTCTACTGTGCAGATTTTGGCAGAATGTTGAGATTTTCACTTTGTATTTTTGGTCTGTTCCTCAGAAAATGTGTGGTTTTCTGGCAAATAACTGAGGACTGAAGTCACTAAATAATGACATACTTTTGAGTTGGGGACTTCATATCCTTGAGATACTGCATGTTAGCACAAATCCTGTTATTCAAGAAATTGTTTTTAATTTATAGCAACAATACTTAAATTCTGTACCTATTTGTAGACCTTTGTCCCCGCCATTATTTTGTCCAGATTTCTTGCACTAACAGGTTGAGAGGTATGACATTTCTGGCATAATGTGAAAAACAGAACCAAAATATGATAGGCTCACATTAATAAAGCAAAAGCTCCATGAAATGTACTCAACCTGTGCAAGTAAGCATCCCTGAAAAATGCAGTAGAAAAACACAATACTGCCTATATTACTAGAGTATGCAAAGCTTACTAACAATACTGCCTATATTACTAGAGTATGTAAAGCTTACTAACAATACTGCCTATATTACTAGAGTATGTAAAGCATGAAATGTACTGAACCTGTGCAAGTAACCATCCCTGAGAAATGCAGTAGAAAAACACAATACTTCCTATATTACTAGAGTATGTAAAGCTTACTAACAATACTGCCTATATTACTAGAGTATGTAAAGCTTACTAACAATACTGCCTACATTACTAGAGTATGTAAAGCATGAAATCTACTCAACCTGTGCAAGTATCCATCCCTGAGAAATGCAGTAGAAAAACACAATACTGCCTATATTACTAGAGTATGCAAAGCTTACTAACAATACTGCCTATATTACTAGAGTATGTAAAGCTTACTAACAATACTGCCTACATTACTAGAGTATGTAAAGCATGAAATCTACTCAACCTGTGCAAGTATCCATCCCTGAGAAATGCAGTAGAAAAACACAATACTGCCTATATTACTAGAGTATGTAAAGCTTACTAACAATACTGTCTATATTACTAGAGTATGTAAAGCTTACTAACAATACTGCCTATATTACTAGAGTATGTAAAGCATGAAATCTACTCAACCTGTGCAAGTATCCATCCCTGAGAAATGCAGTAGAAAAACACAATACTGCCTATATTACTAGAGTATGTAAAGCTTACTAACAATACTGCCTATATTACTGAGTATAGTAACCAGAAAAACATACACATATTGATGAGATTTATGCAAGGCTGTTATCTGTGCACCAAAGATACAAAATATGCAGGCCATCTGTCACATTTGGGAAAGATATCTCAAGTAACTGATCAAGTGGGTAACGGAAGCCAATTTATCACAAAAGAATAAGTCTATAAGCTGCTGGCAGATGCCAGATCCTGTAGTCATGAGTTTGATTCACTTAAGATGCCATTTGCCAGCTCTACGAGTCTGAGATGTATTACTGTATGTATGCATCTGTTTGTCTGTTCATTTTTTTCTTTTACTAGTTTCAACCCTATCTCTAAAATCTCAGATGGTTAAGTGATTTAGTCAGCTGTTATATCTTCTTTAAATATGCTTTTAGTGACTAAAACTGAGCAAGGAAAAGCTGATAAAACACTAATCTATCAAATTCACTGCTTCATATTTCAATGTTGTGAAGTTATTTTACTAACACTATGACTGTGATTCATAGATACCTTGACTAGTATGCAAAGTTGCGAAGTGCAACGTGCATACTTCACAAGCTTGCCTGTATTAGACAACCATAAGTTGATTTGAAGCTCAGCACCATGCTAGTGGGCAACAATGGATCTAACATATCAAAATGCTATTGTTATCAATAGGGCCAAAGCTAATAAGGTCCATACGTGAAGCACCGCACTGATCACTTGGAATGTGTGTATTGTATGGAAATCCTGAACTCTCTCTTATGCAAGTTCCCCTAAACAGCAGTGTAGAAAATGTATAAGTGCACACTGTTTGGTAATGGTGCACAGTGACGCACTTCTTATTATGGGGGGGAGGGGGCTTGAGGGGAAGCAAACTGTTAATCCAGGCAATTACTAGGAATGTCTTTATATCAGTGTGGGTCTCTGTCCATGTATGTGTATGTGGGTGCCTGTGGATGTGTGTGTGTGTATGTGTGTGTGTGTGTGTGTGTGTGTGTGTGTGTGTGTGTGTGTGTGTGTGTGTGTGTGTGTGTGTGTGTGTGTGTGTGTGTGCGGGTGTGTGCGGGTATGTGTGTGTGTGTGTGTGTGTGTGTGTGTGTGTGTGTGTGTGTGTGTGTGTGTGTGTGTGTGTGTGTGTGTGTGTGTGTATGCACAGGGATAATAAATGGATGTATCAAACAAAAACAGTCCTTGAACCAAATAAAGAATCAGATGCAAAAACCAGAGAATACAAGAAAAAGAAAAATAATCTGGTTCCACACAGCAGTGAAAATCAATATGTCCTTTATTGTAGTAGGTAAGTGCTTTCTCAGAATAACATCCGCTTCATCAGACCAACAAGGATAGAATAGCAGTTACATTTTTAAACACTAAAACATCCAATCAAAAATCAGATAAAATGTGCATCATAGCTAAAAGCCATGTGATAAAATACATCTGTAGAATATACAGATCATTAAAAAATTGAATAAAACAGACTAAATGAACAATATGTACTTAAAACTGGTAACAAATACAATAGTAAAAAATAATAAAAGATGGACTATTGAAACATATATGATAAAATATTAAAAAAGAGATCAATGCTTTAATGGCCGTGCTTTAAGGAAGGGTTTCAGGGAAACTCTTTTGTTTAAACCAGGAGGTTTATCAGCTTGAAAGCACAAAATCCATTTCTGTTCACTAGATTCTGTTCTATTATTTATGTCACCTCCTCTCTTAGTACTATGCAGAATCTCTAGTACCATAAAGCTAAATTTATGTTCTTTCCCCTCTTTAGCTACATGTAGTGATAGTGCGCTGGTTTCTTTAACAATCCTGATATCCCTAAGGTGTTCAAGTCTTCTATCCTTAAACACCCTATTTGATTTTTCCTATGTAAAATGAGAAGCAGGTAGTACAATAGCAAAAATAGACAACATTTTATGTTCGACAATCTGCATAAAAAGTAATATCTATCTTAAAACCCAAAGTGGGATGTGTGAAATGATTACCAATATGTATATGTGTACAGGCCATACAATTCCTACACATATATGTACCACGTCTATCAGATATTATAGTTGATTTAGTATTAAAGGATCGATAACAGAGCTGACTCTTAAGTGATCTATTATTTCTAAAAGCAAAATCTGGCTGAGTGCCAATGACCCCATTCAACTCATGTATAGTAGACAGAATATCCCAGTTCTTTTAATAATATCGCATGCTACATGCACATTACTGGCAAAGGTCAATGGCATCTTTAGTTTATTCCTAGAGGTATCAGTGGAAGCATCACTTGAGAAAGTATTGTCAATATTATCCCTGTTGTTAATACTAGTGGGGAGGGGGGAAAAGTATGGCTGGCACTTTCCTGACCTATGCCGCCATCCTTCTGCTATTTGAGAATCAATAAGTTTACTACTATAGCCTCTTTCTAAAAATTCTTGTTTAAGTGTTTGTAATGCAACAATGAGACTATCATCATCATTAAAAAGTCTCATAGTTCGAAATATCTGTCCTTTCAACACATTGAATTTCATATGATTCGGATGCATACTGCCATAGTGTAGAACATTATTCTTTCTAACAGTTTTCTTATACAAAGTAGTAGACACAGTGAATAAATTATTTTTAGTAACTTTGACATCCAAAACTCTACTTCTTTATCAGAGTATTCATAGGTAAATCTCAAAAAGTATTCAACTGATTTTAGTATGAAAGAAACCCTTGTAGCCGCTGCTCTGAGCCATGCCACAACAAAAAAATATCATCCACAAAACGTTTATATCATTTGATGTTGACCTGGTATTCATTATTCAAAAGTACATGTTTAGCTTCCCAATTAGCTAGGGATAGGTTGGTGTACCTATTAGCACAAGCTGTGCCCTGAAACCCTTCCTTAAAGCATGGCCATTAAAGCATTGATCTCTCTTTTAATATTTTATCATATATGTTTCAATAGTCCATCTTTTATTATTTTTTACTATTGTATTTGTTACCAGTTTTAAGTACATATTGTTCATTTAGTCTGTTTTATTCATTTTTTAACGATCTTTATATTCTACAGATGTATTTTATCACATGGCTTTTAGCTATGATGCACATCTTATCTGATTTTTGATTGGATGTTTTAGTGTTTAAACATGTAACTGCTATTCTATCTTTGTTGGTCTGATGAAGCGGATGTTATTCTGCGAAAGCGCTTACCTACTACAATAAAGGACATATTGATTTTCACTGCTGTGTGGAACCAGATTATTTTTAGTTTTCTTGTATAATATATGGATGTGTCTGTGAGTATCATGTATTTATGTCAGTACACCTGTGTTTGTGTGCATGTATGTACGTGTGTTTTTGTGTGAGTGTGTGTATGTGTGTGTGTGTGTGTGTATGTGTGTGTGTGTATATGTGTGTGTTTATAGTAGTGGCATAGGTAGTGTGTGTATGGAGGGGAGGGGCGGTCTGCCCCAAGCCACAATTTTGGGACTGTCACATTTACTTTAATTAAAATAGAAATACTGTTTTTGTTTTTATGGGTGAGCAGTCTGGTCATACACACCTGTCGCATCACAGATTCAAGGAGCTGAGTCCACAGAATGTCCGGAATGTTTGACTTGGCTCATACTTTTAGTCTGTTCTTTTTAAAATTTTTGGTTTTCAGGCAAATCGGTGAGGACTGAATTCATTAAATAATGACAGGCATTTAAGTTTCAGTCTTCCTATTTTTCAGTAAATGCATGGTAACACAAAACATTTTATTCTAACAATAAAGATTATACAAGCAGTGTTTAAAATGTGTCCCTGGTTTTGGACCTTTGCCCCCCTTCCCATACATTTTCACTTTTGTCAGATTTCTTGTGCTGCAAAGTTGAGAGATATAGTTGAGTGTCAAGTGCATTTTACAAGGAGCTTAGAGCTTCAGGGAAAGAGTTTAGTGATGCTAAGTCTGTTTGCTACGTACAACTGTTGTTTAGCAAAATATATCACTATCATGCTAAAATGGTTAATAGCATTGTTAGTAACACAACAGGTAGTGCTGTTACTTTTGATGCAGAAGGCTGCGGGTTCTACTCCCACAGTATATAGATGATTGCTGATACTGTAGTGTGTTGCATTTTAAAGGGGTGGATGCTGCAGTCCAGAGAATGTCCTTCTCTGATCCTATCAGTTTGCCATCCATTCCCTATTGCATTATTATCAGCTTATCATTTTTTAATGTAACATAGGCAATTTATTCTTCAAGGGCAAGAGGCACTTTATTTGTAGATGAAACAATGAAATATAAAGTTGTTTGCTACCAGCAAACTATTCATTAGTTACAGATCTCTTTAATGCAGAATTATTTAGATGAGTTTTGCTTCAGCAGACATTGTGCATATTTACTGATATTGGTGGATTGTAATGACAGAAGTTTGGATAGATTTTATGATGGAAATGTTCTGAGTTGGGCAGTTTTATCATTATTGGTTCATACATTTTGTTTCATTGCTTATTGGAAAAATGTTCAAAACAATAAATTTAAAACACTCTCTAACAAGTGTGCTGTATTATACAAGAAATATAATTTAATACAATCAATAAGGTGAATCAAGGAACACATGCATGTATGCATTGTCCTAAATGTGTGTGTAAGAGGTCTATGATTTGAAAACAGCCAAAAGGTAAACTTTATTTGCCACTGGTCAGATACATTTTTTTAATGTGAGTTTCAATGCTGTTTCAATGAATGTGAATTTCAAGGGCAGAGAAGTTTTAATGCTAAGTCTGGTTTCACTGTGAGACTGTATTGCTTTGCTTAGCATATGTCTATCAGTGTTTGTGCTATATAATGTAAAATAAATGTTTTTAATTAAATCCAAATAATCATAGAAGTAAAGCATAAAACCGTATACACATTACAGTATTTATGGTAAATGGGGAGAAATAGCCAATTAATGGGGCACCTAAATGGCTGCAGGGGAGGGCTGTGTATGGGGTACCCCATATCACCATGATTTTATGAGGGGGGAGGGTCGGCAAACTCAAAGACAGCCCCAGGTGGCACAAACTCTAGCTACGCCACTGATGTGCATAGATAATGCATGAGTGACTGTGTGCAAAAGGATAATGTGTGAGTTTGTCACTGAGTGTCATACTTTTATATCAGTGTACCTGTGTATGTGTGTGTACATGTGTATGTGTGTATGCATGTATGTGTGCGTGCGAGTGTGTGTGTGTGTGTGTGTGTGTGTGTGTGTGTGTGTGCGTGTGTGTGCGTGTTTGTGCATGTGTGCGTCTGTGTGTGTATGTGTGTGTGTGTGTGTGTGTGTGTGTGTGTGTGTGTGTGTGTGTGTGTGTGTGTGTGTGTGTGTGTGTGCAGAAATAATGTGAGTGGCTCTATGTAAAAGGATAACATGTAATTGTGTCAGTGAGTGTCATGTATTTATAGCAGTCTGTATGTATGTGTGTGTGAATGTGTGGGTGTTTATGTGTATGTATGGGTACAGAAGTAATGAGTGAGTGACTGTATGTAAAAGGGTAACTTGTGAGTGGGTCATTGAGTGTCATGTATTTATAGCAGTGTGTGTGTGTGTGTGTGTGTGTGTGTGTGTGTGTGTGTGTGTGTGTGTGTGTGTGTGTGTGTGTGTGTGTGTGTGTGAGACTGCCAGGGGTCTGTGATTTAGGTGGTGTGGTAAGACATCTCTTAATTTTTTAGTGCATACATCAGCAGGGTGCTCAGCTGAACAGCGAACTACTTGAGTAGGCCATAGAGCTACAAATGCCCCATTTAGGAATCATTGCCTGTTTGTGAATATGTATGAAAATGAGTCACAAAAACTGAGAAGGAGGACAACTAAACAGATTGTTGTAGAGAAATTTGTGTTGCTGCTCCAGGTTCTGTGTATCCCAGTCATTTATTCTGAATGCCAAAAAGTATGCATAAGATGTTGGACTATATAGGACAATCATTGTAACTGCCATGTCATCAGCAAGGGAGGAAATCTAAGTCATTTGATTTGTCATGGATTTCTCTATCTTAAAATCCAGGACATTTTCAAAGAGTAAAAGCAAATTGAAATCTGTCTGCATTCTCAGTCTCTCGATTTTTTATTTATAGGTTTGTTTGTCAAGCCACATGTGGTGGTCTCAGGTATGTCACAGACCAAATATGATATAGCAAATGCAAAAAAATAAATTAATACATGAAAATTATCACTTAATTGCAGTCAGTAATACAACATTCTAGAAAAAACAGATTTTGAGTTAATAAGCTCAAACCAAGCTAGAATAATTAATGTATGGAACATATTATTTTAAAAGATAGAACAGATTTTCAAAGGCCATGAAAGGGAGCAAATACATATAAGTCATTCATCATGAACACTAAAATTATCATTCTACATAGTGCAGCAGGACAAATACATTCTAACCATATAAGATGGGAATGTACAGAACAATGCAACGTGTTTTCCATTATCATGGACTCAGGCAAATGCTGTGGTGTATATGGTATCTTAGACAGTCTTAGCAAACACATCCGTGATCATAGCTAGCTACTAGGTATGCAGTCCAGAAGACCATTAAGAAGCCTATCCTAAATTCCTCAAAGCACTGTGTGATTAAGTTCATAGGTTCATAGTTTAGTACTAAGCTAACTGCCCTTGCATGCCATTTATAAGCCTAGACAATTAACCCTTGTGAGACTCAAACCCTGCACCTTGTGTTTATAAGGCAAGCACCTTAACCATTTGGCCACCCTCCCAACCCTAAAGGTTGCTAAATGTCACACAGTAGGCAAGTGGAAGTGGATAGATTCAAACATTGTATCTCAGTAACAAGGCAGAACTGTGGTCCCCTGTGCTAACTGCCAGTGCTGGCCAGTCAGGTCAGGTGGTCAGTTACCAGCTCGTGGAATAGACCATACCAGTCTATCACCATGTTCTTGAAAAGCTGACTATTCCAGAACAATTTCAGGGTATGGTTCAGTGCATTCTGTCTCACTGGCAAATTTAGAATGCATATAAGGAGCGCATTTCTTTAACTTAGAGACCCTAAACTAAGTAAAATGAAGCTGTCTGAACAGGTTAGTTTTTGTTTTATTTCTACTACTGTCAGTAGATATCTCATCTCCTGAAAAAATGCTGTCCATACTTAATGGCATCTTTTCTGTAATCCTGTTCTGTCAATGTACACCAAAGCATAAATTATAAATGTCATTGTATGGCACTCTTGTTTTTCCATGTGGGAGTTATCCTTTCCCATCATTATTTCTCAGTATTAAGGATAAGGACAAAACAAGTTACCCCATTTATTTATATCTGTCTGTCTGTCTGTATGAATGTATGTGTTTGCTTATTTGTTTGTTAGGTAGTTTTACTATTTCTTATTTTTACATCTGTTTATCAGGAAGTGTCTGGCTGGGCCTGGAGCCCATTTTCAGCAGAGGCCCGGGGAGAAAAGCTTCATAATACAGTAACTGATACAGAGGTATTACATGAGTGAGAAAGTACAGGTTATAATATAACCAGTTAACATACATAAAAAGAATCAATAAAAAGCAAAAAAGAATAAACATTTTACATTTAGATTTTAACAAATTCAGTATGTAGTCACAACATGAAATATATGACAGCACCCTAGCCGATAGAGCTGATTAAGGGAAATGCATAGGAATTAAATAAGTGAGATTGTACAGATTGTAGTATAAGTTAACACAGATAAAACAGTAAGGAAAAAAACACAAGGGCATTCAGACTAGTTATTGACCATTTCCATCATATACGTAGAGATGAAAGCACCACAATAATTTCAGGTAAAACAGATATAACAACTCAATTAGTTATTCATAAAAAGATTAAATAATTTATTAGTGCATTATACAATGACACAGCAGCCTTAAGTTTGAAAAAGATCAATATATAAGACAATGCATAACTCAGAAGCAGTTAAAATTATGAAATAGATAAATACTGTAACAAATGCTGCAATTCCTTAAAAAAGTGGCTGTTTATACACAGTCTTAAATTAGAAAGAAAAAGTAAAAGGTCATGACTACATTACTTACGTGGCACATTACTTATTCAGACAGAATAATTACAGTACGTGGCAGTAATGTGAGATGGTTCTATTGACTTAAAATGGACTACTGTGTGTCAATGTGAAATTACTGGCTGGAGATCTGAATGTGACACAAATGAGGCATGGTAAAATATCAAATCAGAAGAGGAATGCAAACTTCCATCAGGCTGGTGGCCTTTTATTAGGAGGAAACAAAGCAGAGAAAGGAGAAAGAAGTACGGACATGCGGATTAACTAGTGACAAAAGTGTTAAAGCAAGACTATGTCAATATGAACATGTAAATCATTTAACTAGAAACATTTTCTGCTACACTGCTGAGAGATTTATCCACTGCATTTATTGAGTGTTGGGTGTTTGGAGTTTGATTTAATAGCGAGCGCATGTCTGTACTAATTATTATTTTCAGTATAAGGTGGAGGTCTTTTTTTGGTTCTTAAAATGGATTCCTTAAATACTTATCTATTTGAAGTCCTGATTAAAAAACAATATTTAGTTGAATGTGTAAATTGTGATGTATATCTAAAAAGTACTTATAAGCACCACTGTTTCATCTGTGTCAGATTGATGGAACTTTGAAATATTATTAACAGTCAGGGTTTGAAAAACAATTTAAATTATAAATACCCATATGTGAAGGCCTTTACTTCTCGACAGCAGTTTATACTAGTGTGGTGAGAAGATGTGAGAAATATTAAAAATACAGACTTAGATAATAAATCAGTTATAATCGCAACTAATAGTGATAAGCAGGAGGACTGAAGGCAAAGAACAGCAAAAAAGGGATCCCAAATGATCCAGATATTACAAAGGTTAAGAAAAGGGAAAAAAAGGATAGTTAAAATAAAAAACACTAATAAGAAGAAATGTGTAGAACAAGGATCCTATAATAAAGACTTACTCATTAAAAGTTCAGTGAGTATGGAAATGAAAAGTGCTATAGATAGTGATAACAACTTAATTTCTTGATGGAAAAACTATTAGTGAACTGGTACTGCCAATGGTTGAAATTAATGACGTTGAGACATTAGGTAAAACGTGTATTGAAAAAACTGTAGCAATTAGCAATGAAAGAATAATTTGGGAGTTGGTAGTGCCAAACACTGGAACCAGCAAAAGTGGGAACTTAAGTGAGATTTGTATTAATAATTTGAGTGTTACTTCAGTTAAAGAGCATTCTCTCCTGAAATTACAATAATAAATAAAGGTGGGAGTCTGAAAGAGAGTTTACAGTTATCAATAAGGACGATTTAATCAACTTTGCTGAACACGGAAATCACGGATATATTAAAAAAAATGTTAGGACCTGGAAAAGAAGTAGAAAGGAAATGAAGAAGATTTGAATCCCATCCGGAAGGAATATAAGAAGTTGACGCAAGAGTTATGAATGAAAATTCTAATTTGACAGACCCATGCCAAGCAATCTTAGTCCCGGGTGATTCCATGTATGACCCATTCTAAGGAAACTAAGCAGACTAGATAAAGAAGCAATAACAGTCTCTTTCTTACCTGACCTGAAACTTAAGATGCTTATTTTTCATGCGGGAGTAAATGATTTGTGGTGAACTCAATTAAACCACGTGGAAGATTTGATACTAGACACTGTCAACTATTTGGAAAGAAAAGACATTCATTATATACTTGGCAAATTTATTCCATCATTCTCCTGGTCAGATTATTTGTTTAAAAAAGAACAACAGTTTAACAACTGGCTAAGCCACTTAGATTTGGTATATAATGTCATTCTTGTTATGTACTATGAAAACTGTGTGTGTTGGACAATATGTTGTCTTCTAATGGCATGGTTCATTTGAATTTATCGGTCTATATTAAATCAGCAAATGCTTAAAAAAGTGAACGCTGATTTATCGACCCCATGAAAGTGAAACCTTACAATCCTGAACACTCGGAACAGCAATTTGTTTCCCCAGGGAAAAAAAATCGCTGTTCCACAAAAAAAAAAAAAAAAAAAAACAATAAAACAATAAAAACATCAAAACATTACATAAAGTGGGGGGCTTCGCCACACACATGCCCTGATATGGTGGGCTGTGCACCCCACACACCCCCTACTTAAATATACCAACTCCGAGATCGCACTACAGTGATGAAAATGACAATGTAATGGAGGCGTCCAAGTGATTTCTTTCCCAGGGAAATAAATCACTTATATGCCTTTTCACTATTTTGCTGTTTTGTGCTTTCAATTTAGATCAGCATGCATTAAAAGGATTGCATCTTCAATTATATAATAGGAACCCGAATTTATATGGTACCTCTTTTGTAGCTGACAAATTATCTTATATAAAACATTTTTAGAGTCAAGCTCTGCATTAGGGAGAGGTGTAATAACACCAGATTTGATAGAGTAATAAAATGTTACTGCTATAATGCACAACATTTGGAAAACAATATGATGAACTTTTTGGAGAAATATCAGAAGAGAACTATAAATTAATAGCAAATGTTGACTGTTGGAATTCCAAAGATTACAACATCAATTGTTATAAAAAGTATGAATAGCTGAGACATAATTTAAGGGGTAGGGATGGGGGGGGTTACGCATTATATTTATGATTCTATTCCCTCACTGCTTATGAAGAAAGTGAGACAGAGAGATTGAAAGAGTTATAGTACAGATATGAGATACCATTAGAAGTAGTAGTGTTATGTCCATTAGTAGTAGTAGTGTTATGTCCATTAGTAGTAGTAGTGTTATGTCCATTAGTAGTAGTGTTATATCCATTAGTAGTAGTAGTGTTATGTCCATTAGTAGTAGTGTTATGTCCATTAGTAGTAGTAGTGTTATGTCCATTAGTAGTAGTAGTGTTATGTCTATTAGTAGTAGTGTTATATCCATTAGTAGTAGTAGTGTTATGTCCATTAGTAGTAGTGTTATGTCCATTAGTAGTAGTAGTGTTATGTCCATTAGTAGTAGTAGTGTTATGTCCATTAGTAGTAGTGTTATGTCCATTAGTAGTAGTGTTATGTCCATTAGTAGTAGTAGTGTTATGTCCATTAGTAGTAGTGTTATGTCCATTAGCAGTAGTAGTGTTATGTCCATTAGTAGTAGTGTTATGTCCATTAGTAGTAGTGTTATGTCCATTAGTAGTAGTAGTGTTATGTCCATTAGTAGTAGTGTTATGTCCATTAGTAGTAGTGTTATGTCCATTAGCAGTAGTAGTGTTATGTCCATTAGTAGTAGTGTTATGTCCATTAGTAGTAGTGTTATGTCCATTAGCAGTAGTAGTGTTATGTCCATTAGTAGTAGTAGTGTTATGTCCATTAGTAGTAGTGTTATGTCCATTAGTAGTAGTAGTGTTATGTCCATTAGTAGTAGTGTTATGTCCATTAGTAGTAGTAGTGTTATGTCCATTAGTAGTAGTGTTATGTCTATTAGTAGTAGTAGTGTTATGTCCATTAGTAGTAGTAGTGTTATGTCCATTAGTAGTAGTAGTGTTATGTCCATTAGTAGTAGTGTTATGTCCATTAGTAGTAGTGTTATGTCCATTAGTAGTAGTGTTATATCCATTAGTAGTAGTAGTGTTATGTCCATTAGTAGTAGTAGTAGTGTTATGTCCATTAGTAGTAGTAGTGTTATGTCCATTAGTAGTAGTAGTGTTATGTCCATTAGTAGTAGTGTTATGTCCATTAGTAGTAGTAGTGTTATGTCCATTAGTAGTAGTGTTATGTCCATTAGTAGTAGTAGTGTTATATCCATTAGTAGTAGTAGTGTTATGTCCATTAGTAGTAGTAGTGTTATGTCCATTAGTAGTAGTGTTATGTCCATTAGTAGTAGTAGTGTTATGTCCATTAGTAGTAGTAGTGTTATGTCCATTAGTAGTAGTGTTATATCCATTAGTAGTAGTAGTGTTATGTCCATTAGTAGTAGTAGTAGTGTTATGTCCATTAGTAGTAGTAGTGTTATGTCCATTAGTAGTAGTAGTGTTATGTCCATTAGTAGTAGTGTTATGTCCATTAGTAGTAGTAGTGTTATATCCATTAGTAGTAGTAGTGTTATGTCCATTAGTAGTAGTAGTGTTATGTCCATTAGTAGTAGTGTTATATCCATTAGTAGTAGTAGTGTTATGTCCATTAGTAGTAGTAGTAGTGTTATGTCCATTAGTAGTAGTGTTATATCCATTAGTAGTAGTGTTATGTCCATTAGTAGTAGTAGTAGTGTTATGTCCATTAGTAGTAGTAGTGTTATCTCCATTAGTAGTAGTGTTATGTCCATTAGTAGTAGTAGTGTTATGTCCATTAGTAGTAGTAGTAGTGTTATGTCCATTAGTAGTAGTAGTGTTATGTCCATTAGTAGTAGTAGTGTTATGTCCATTAGTAGTAGTGTTATGTCCATTAGTAGTAGTAGTAGTGTTATGTCCATTAGTAGTAGTAGTAGTGTTATGTCCATTAGTAGTAGTAGTGTTATGTCCATTAGTAGTAGTAGTGTTATGTCCATTAGTAGTAGTAGTGTTATGTCCATTAGTAGTAGTAGTGTTATGTCCATTAGTAGTAGTAGTAGTGTTATGTCCATTAGTAGTAGTAGTGTTATGTCCATTAGTAGTAGTAGTGTTATGTCCATTAGTAGTAGTGTTATATCCATTAGTAGTAGTAGTGTTATGTCCATTAGTAGTAGTAGTGTTATGTCCATTAGTAGTAGTAGTGTTATGTCCATTAGTAGTAGTAGTGTTATGTCCATTAGTAGTAGTGTTATATCCATTAGTAGTAGTAGTGTTATGTCCATTAGTAGTAGTAGTAGTGTTATGTCCATTAGTAGTAGTAGTGTTATGTCCATTAGTAGTAGTAGTGTTATGTCCATTAGTAGTAGTAGTAGTGTTATGTCCATTAGTAGTAGTAGTGTTATGTCCATTAGTAGTAGTAGTGTTATGTCCATTAGTAGTAGTGTTATGTCCATTAGTAGTAGTAGTGTTATGTCCATTAGTAGTAGTAGTGTTATGTCCATTAGTAGTAGTGTTATGTCCATTAGTAGTAGTAGTGTTATGTCCATTAGTAGTAGTAGTGTTATGTCCATTAGTAGTAGTAGTGTTATGTCCATTAGTAGTAGTGTTATGTCCATTAGTAGTAGTAGTGTTATGTCCATTAGTAGTAGTGTTATGTCCATTAGTAGTAGTAGTGTTATGTCCATTAGTAGTAGTGTTATGTCCATTAGTAGTAGTAGTGTTATGTCCATTAGTAGTAGTGTTATGTCCATTAGTAGTAGTGTTATGTCCATTAGTAGTAGTAGTGTTATGTCCATTAGTAGTAGTAGTGTTATGTCCATTAGTAGTAGTGTTATGTCCATTAGTAGTAGTAGTGTTATGTCCATTAGTAGTAGTGTTATGTCCATTAGTAGTAGTAGTGTTATGTCCATTAGTAGTAGTGTTATGTCCATTAGTAGTAGTAGTGTTATGTCCATTAGTAGTAGTAGTGTTATGTCCATTAGTAGTAGTGTTATGTCCATTAGTAGTAGTAGTGTTATGTCCATTAGTAGTAGTAGTAGTGTTATGTCCATTAGTAGTAGTAGTGTTATGTCCATTAGTAGTAGTGTTATGTCCATTAGTAGTAGTAGTGTTATGTCCATTAGTAGTAGTGTTATGTCCATTAGTAGTAGTAGTGTTATGTCCATTAGTAGTAGTAGTAGTGTTATGTCCATTAGTAGTAGTAGTGTTATGTCCATTAGTAGTAGTGTTATGTCCATTAGTAGTAGTAGTGTTATGTCCATTAGTAGTAGTAGTGTTATGTCCATTAGTAGTAGTAGTGCTATGTCCATTAGTAGTAGTAGTAGTGTTATGTCCATTAGTAGTAGTAGTGTTATGTCCATTAGTAGTAGTGTTATGTCCATTAGTAGTAGTAGTGTTATGCCCATTAGTAGTAGTGTTATGTCCATTAGTAGTAGTAGTGTTATGTCCATTAGTAGTAGTAGTAGTGTTATGTCCATTAGTAGTAGTAGTGTTATGTCCATTAGTAGTAGTGTTATGTCCATTAGTAGTAGTAGTGTTATGTCCATTAGTAGTAGTAGTAGTGTTATGTCCATTAGTAGTAGTAGTGTTATGTCCATTAGTAGTAGTAGTGTTATGTTATTGAACACCCTTTACTGATAATTTAACCTACCAGGGTTTGTATACAAGTTAGAAAAGTATCGATATTATAAGAATATTATACTCTTAGGGGATTCTAATTACCCTGGAATGTGATGAAATGATCATCTAGCAAAATCTGCATTTGAAAGAGAATTTATTTCATGACTTCATTTGCCAATATGACCGACTTAGTCAAGTAGGTCATTGCTTCCTGTACTAGGCATTCATCAGACATATTATTGACTACTGCCCCTTTTTGTATGTACCTAACTAGACATATCCAACAACAACAACATCCACAGAGGTTCCTCTCTAAAAGAATACAGGGTGTAACTAATATATCCTGTGCAGATTGCCTCAAAGCCCTATCTCTGTTTTCAATTTCCTACAGGTTGTTGAGGGGGATCTATGCCTCACATACAAGGCATTATCAGGCTCCAACCTGAAGGACATCCTGCAGATCTGCAAAACAAACAACAGAAGAATTATCAGTTCTAAAGACTTAAACATTGCCTACAATTAAAATAGAACTTTTTGGAGAGACAGGTACGCATCCCAGAGATTCATCTTTCTCTGTAACAGGCTCCCCATCCATTTGAAGCAGAGTTACTCCCTAACCCAATTGAAGTGTAATTTCAACATCTGGATGGGAACTAGAAAATTCATCCCTGGTGTGACAAAGGGAGATGCTGCTAACCCAGATATATGGAATTTTGTAAATAATTATATGTCATTTGTGAATATAAACATATAAGATGCTTGTGTTAGAAATGTATTAGAACTGTATGTCATGTGTATATCAAACTGCTTGATAGACATGATATATAACCTGAGAGGAGGTGGCTCAGACAGCCTATCTAGATCTCGCCAAGGCGTTCAACACCATCCCCCACTCTGGAATTATAGATAAACTCACTAAACTAAGAATAAATCCCTATGTCACAAGATGGGTTGCCAACTGGCTTACTGACAGAACCCACACCGTGAAAGTAGCAGACTCCAAATCAGACTTCAGACCAGTGACAAGTGGAGTACCACAGGGTTCAGTCCTGGGTCCTCTCCTGTTTTAAGCGCAATGCCAAAAAGTGCATTGTCATCCCCTTTGGTAAAAACTCTGTACCCATGAACTACCACATAGGCGGTAGTCTACTTAATACCGAAAGTGTGATAAGAGACCTTGGGACACAGGTGGACAGTAGTCTCTCCTTTGATAATCACATCACCACAGTGGTCAGGAAATCCTTCTACGTGGCACACCTCATCACAAAAGGTTTGTCATCCAGAAAAAAGAGGTCATTGTTCCCCTCTACTCATCACTCATTAGACCCATTATAGAGTGCAACCCCCTTTTGGTATGTACCTCACAAGACATCTACAACAACTGGAAAGGCTGCAAAAATACCTCACAAAGAGGATTACTGGCCTCAAACAGATGCCTTACGCAGACCATCTCAAAAAACTCCAGCTTTACTCAGAGGTGATCTCTGCTTAACATACAAAGCTATGTCAAACCTAGAGCTGTTGGACATGCTCCACTTAAAGAAATCCCAGTCCCTCTGAGCTACACGCTCTAGGGACCTAAATCTTGTCACCACAATAAACAGAACATGCTGGAGGGATAGATTCCTGTCCCAAAGACTTCCCATACTCTGGAACAGACTACCTATCTTTGTCAAACAGAGCTCCTCATTAACACTATTCAAGAAAAATCTTGATGATTGGATGGGTAATAGGAAATTCACCCCGAGGATCACTTCTGTGGTTCTGCTTGACAGGGGCACAGGAAAATAATTTTCTTGGGTGGCAAAAGCCAGGGTACCTATTTGGCTAGGCTTGTATAGGCCCTAGGGCCAATAGCCTAGTACCTACCTATGAACCTATGAACCTATGCTTGAAGATATTTGCAAAATGCTGTTAGAAATGTAACCACAGTGTACCCTACTGGAAAAGAACAGAAATGTACATGCACTATTGCTACTGTTAAATGTATATATTTTAATAGTGTAAACTGGGATACAGGAGGTTAACCTCAGTCTAGTAAATTTTAGAAAAAAAATGAAATTAGATTACTTTATGGCTATGTAATAAAACATGATCCCCCGGATTTACTAATCTTCCATGTAAGACTAGATTAGTCTTACACAGAAGCGGCAGTCTAAGATAATGATGGCAGCGTGCCATGCATATTAATGAGGGTGTGCTGCCTCAACTCTAAAGCTTACAAGGAGCATGGAAGAGTGTAGGGGGCATGTCGGACTGCCGAGCAGTCCAAAAATCCATGCCCCTGCAATGAGGAAACGCCGCAATTTTGAGTTACATGAGCGAGTCTGCTCACATGTGCACAGTCTAACACTACACTCCCCCATATGTTAAACAACTGACAAAATTAAAAAAAAAAAATTTTTTTCTTCCGATATAGCTGCCTGTATTTGCATGGGTTTGCCCATTGCTTAGCTACAGTTAGCAGCTTAGACACCAAAAGAGGATAATAAGAAAAATATATGCAAATTAAGCAAAATAGCGATAGCATAGTGGTTAGAGCCTTCGCACAAAGAAGAGGCATTCCCAGTTCGAGTCCCACTACTGCACGTTCCATTTTCTGTTGGAAATCTGTATACAAAAATATTTCCTGACATTTTTTATGTATAAGTTTTGTAAAAAGCATTGAAATGTTAAATGTAGTAGTGAACGAATTATATATATATAAAGGTGAAATGGTTATGCATTCTGAGGCATGAGTACCCTATTTTAAGCAATATAAAGCATTGCTAAGCACATTTTACCAGTATTGAGCATATTTAAAACCAATTGTGCGTAGCTGCGCACCACGTTAACCAGCGCAATGTCTTTGCATGTAGCTGCGAACCACGCTAACCAGCGCAACCACAATGTATTTGCGCGTAGCTGCGTGCCGCACTAACCAGTGCAACATCAAGCAACGTCGGGCAACATCAAGCAACGTCGAGCAACGTTGGGCTAAGTCGGGCAAAGTTGAACAAAGTCAGAAAAACACAGCCACACCTCCTTTACCGTACCTTAACCAGTCAGGTCTGCCCAGTAGGAAAATAAAAAGCAGTGACAGGGCTCAAAACTCGGGATACTGTGCACTGTAGTCACAGTACTTAACCACTAAGCCATGACAGCATTTCATAAACATGCACTTTCAACAGACACATATCTATCAAAGGAATTTTAAACATTGCCAACATCAGCTAAGCAGGTGTGCCTACAGCTGAGTTTTTCCAAAAGTGGCCAATCACAGATAAGTGTGGGAAATGAGGCATATTTAAGCTCCACAGGTGGGAATACTTGCTATAACTGGTTGTAGCTTTCTTCTGCAGTCAGCATGGCTGGTGTTGGAGAAGGCACTAGATTTAGAGTGCAATGCTGGAGCATCGAGGAGTCCAAAGTAATGGTTTGGCTCCTTGTCCACAATCATGAGGAACTACTCCTGCAGCACCAGTATCAGGGTACCCAATATAAACAGACGCCTGGAACAGTCTTGCCTGTGATCTCACCAGTGCCACTGGTGTTCCTCGGACTGGTGAGCAGGTCAGGCACCATTATTCTGACCTGAAGTGATGCAGGGAGGATCAACTGGACCAGTGGATCCAGGAATCCTGTGCGATGCCTAATGCCCCAGTACTGAGTAAGTAGCCATTGTATTAAGTAGTTAAGAATTGCTAGACTTGTCTATACTATGGATAGATATGTCTCAGTATCACTGCATTTACTTCACAGCTGCAGGTGCCCGGGCTATGAACCAGCAAGCCCATGAGGATAGGCTGCAAAGGCTGTGTCATCACGCAGGTTAGTAATTATTCTGCATGTACTGTTATATAAAATAAATGAGAAAGCCTTCAAAAAGTGATTTAACCCAATAAATAAAGGTGTAATAATCCTTTAATAAATGTATAATTCCTGGAGTGTGTCTGTGTCATTTTCTTTGATATGTTGTACTGTTGCATTCTACAAATAGTAGTGTTGTATTAAGCAGTGTCAACCCTCACTTGGATAGGCCCATATAACATGGATGAAGGGAGTGCCAGTAGCTTTTATGCATATTTACAGCCCTCAACTGTTGGTTCATGCCCAGCATGTACAGGTTAATCTGGCACATGAGTAGCTTGGTATTGTGTTCCCCAAAAATATCAGTGTGCTGCCAGAAATGTAGGGAGCTGTTAACATATAACTGATACTTTCACCTGAACATATCTAGATAATTATATGAATGTAGTGCTGTCAGTGTACCATCTTAGCAGTAGTGCGTGTGAGCAATTCTCAAAATATGTTGCAGTAACATCTGCATTTGGACAGTTTGTATGTAAGATACAGCTCATGTATATAATGATCTAGCAAAATCCAATTGCACAATATAAGGACATTGGGTAGTGTCACAAAAAACGAAACACCTTGTAAAAAACACCAACTGGTAATCCAAAGAAGTCAGGATACAAGAATTATGAACAAAGTGCAAAACGAAAGTTGTTTATTTTACAGCTTCACCAGCACAGCATTAAAACACACAGAACACATCCAAAATGTAGTATATCATCAAGCGCTTTCACCCGGGCCCTCCCAGGCTTTCTCAAGACATTTATTACATAGTTTGGTGGGTTCATTTATACTACCCTTACCAAACCCCAATTATTTAATTGACATTCAATTAATCTATTATTGCGTTTATAATTAAAGAGGTAGAGTCCCTTATAACATTGTCACAAACTGGTGATATTAGTTATACTACAATGTTAAAATACACAGCCTCTTATTCCACTCTACTATGAAATACAAAAACAATGTCTGTTACAAATATATTTAACCATTGTAAACATTTAAAAATATATGTTAAAAAGTACATATTAAAAAACTTTTCAAAACTATTGAACCTACTAACAGCTAAGAAATAACTGTTAGTTAGGATATAAAGATTCTTCAATACTTATAACATAACTACAACATGCTAAAAACTAACTGACTAAAACTTTATAGTACGCGGTCATTTACATCTGCCTACATCTCTTAAATAATGCTCATCATGTATTTATTTCTCCAAGCTTTTGAGCTTTGACAAGATCTTCCTAAATAACACCAAGTGTTATATACTATTATAATATACCTCTCTAAGCCATGAAAACTACCATACCTAATGTCATATACTGTTAAAACTTGTAAGGCCCCTACCCTAGTACATGTCCCTTGTGGTCTGTTTATAATATTGTTTATTCTACCTTTTTATTATAACTTCGCTCTTCTAATTTTTAGTAAACTTGCAATACTAATAGCTCCATTAAGGCCAGGGGGCTTTGCTGCTTCTAATCTTACCTGCCAGAGCAGTTCTTTGTACTCTAAGGATGTCTCCCAGTCTCCTCCTCTGGGATTAATGTGTGCCTGTTCTAACACTATAAACCTTAGCTCCATTCCATCACAGGTCAATGAATGTTTAAAAAATGCATTCGTTTCCTTCCCTTTGCTGATTTCATAGAGGTGCTCGTATATTCTTTTTGCCAACGTCCTCTCTGTTTTGCCTATGTAAAAACTTTGGCAATACTGACACAGCCCAAGGTAAACCACTCCCTTCGCTTTACAATTAAAATACCCCGGAGATTTTATGTACATTTTTCTTGCCTTCAAGTAAAACCCTTTTTTGTTAATAATATTGGGGCACTGCTTACAAGTATTACATTTAAATGTTCCAGTCTTTCGATTCACCCCAACTTGCCTTACTTCGTGACTTGTCTCAAGCAATTCCTTCAAATTTTTATTTCTTCTTCTAATAAACTGCGGTTTGCCTCCAAGCATTTTCTTAAATTCCTCATTCATGGTTACTATTGGCCAATATTTGTCAATAACCCTTTCTACTGATAAACTTTCATTACAATTTGTGTGAACAAAAAGACACCCTTGCTCTTTTAATTTGTTGTCTGTCCTACTATGTTCATATCTACGCTCTTCTCCTAATAAAGGGAAATATTTCTCCATCCTTTGGCTTTTTACTTCTAATATTACTGAATCTATTAGCTGTGTGGGATACCCCCTCTCCTGGAATAATCCTCTCAAAAATAAGCATTCAACATTAAATAAAGTTTCTTCACTACACATTCTGGCTGCCCTAATTACTTGCCCTTTGATGATTCCTTTCCTTTGAAATAAAGGGTGGTTACTATTGTAATGCAAGAACATAATAGAGTAGCTATCTTTTCTACGTATACACGACACGAAACAATCTTTTTCAGTATTCTTACATAAATCCACATCGAGATATTGCAAGCTGTCAACACTGATATTGTATGTAAATTTCAAAAAATCTGTACTACTATTAATGTGTTCAATAAATTGTTCAAGTTCCTCTATGCTGCCCTTCCAAAAAATACAGATATCGTCCAAATAGCATTGGTAATGTACCAGGTGTTCCACCCACCGCGTGCTGAATATAAATTTTGACTCCCAATACCCTAGCACAATGTTGGCGTAAGCGGAGGCACAAGGGGTCCCCATGGCTACTCCCCTTTTTTGTCTGAATAATTCCCCACAAAAATAAACAAAGTTATTATTAAGAATAACTTCCATAAATTCGACAAGCAGTGCTATCATTTTACCTCCTAATGTTGAATGTTCAGCCAACATTTCATTGAACCATGCCAGGCCGGTCTCATGTGGAATGCTTGGAAATAATTCCACTACATCCACTGTGACCATGTATTTGGTTTCCTGGTAGAATTCCTTTTTAACACTCCGTAAAAATTCCCAGGAGTCCTTACATAAAAATTTTAAGGATGCTGTATACTTTTTCAATGTTGCATCTACGAACTTCCCTAATGGTTCGGTAATCCCCTTGGCTCCTGCTACAATTGGTCTAAATATTAATGGCTGTAGCCCTTTATGCACTTTGGGGATACCAAAAATAATGGGTGTAACTGGCTTAGGGAACAAACAAATAATTATACAATTGCTCATTTATTGCACCTTGATATAAATTGTCCTCCAACCTGTATTTAATTTTGGCATATGCAACATTTCTTTCATTTACTGACACCTGATTGTATTGTTCCACATCATGTAAATGTGTGTGCAAGGAAGCTGCGTAGTCGTGTTGATACATAAAAACTACACCCCCCCATTTGTCCGTTTTCATTACCCTGATTCCTTCACTATTTAATTTCTTAATCAGTTTATAAGATGCATCAGAAAAATTGCCTTACACGTTTTAACAGTATATGACATTAGGTATGGTAGTTTTCATGGCTTAGAGAGGTATATTATAATAGTATATAACACTTGGTGTTATTTAGGAAGATCTTGTCAAAGCTCAAAAGCTTGGAGAAATAAATACATGATGAGCATTATTTAAGAGATGTAGGCAGATGTAAATGACCGCGTACTATAAAGTTTTAGTCAGTTAGTTTTTAGCATGTTGTAGTTATGTTATAAGTATTGAAGAATCTTTATATCCTAACTAACAGTTATTTCTTAGCTGTTAGTAGGTTCAATAGTTTTGAAAAGTTTTTTAATATGTACTTTTTAACATATATTTTTAAATGTTTACAATGGTTAAATATATTTGTAACAGACATTGTTTTTGTATTTCATAGTAGAGTGGAATAAGAGGCTGTGTATTTTAACATTGTAGTATAACTAATATCACCAGTTTGTGACAATGTTATAAGGGACTCTACCTCTTTAATTATAAATGCAATAATAGATTAATTGAATGTCAATTAAATAATTGGGGTTTGGTAAGGGTAGTATAAATGAACCCACCAAACTATGTAATAAATGTCTTGAGAAAGCCTGGGAGGGCCCGGGTGAAAGCGCTTGATGATATACTACATTTTGGATGTGTTCTGTGTGTTTTAACACTGTGCTGGTGAAGCTGTAAAATAAACAACTTTCGTTTTGCACTTTGTTCGTAATCCTTGTACATTGGGTAGTGTAATAATACATGTAAGGGACATATAACTGCAGTTAATAGGAATGTAGTGAAAACTAGAAGGATATATAAGTTGTTAATTGAGCTATCTTTTTCCACCCTACTGTATGTGCATAAAAAATGCAATTCAACACCTCAATTGGTATGTCTAATCTCAAAACATTTGTTGGGACATATGTCCTATTGGTTTATAAATATTGACATTTATTTCTATGCATGTGCCCTGTTAAAATTCCACAGTATTGGTGGCCTGTTGCCATCAATTAAACCTGCATGCTGTTGTAATGTCCACTATTGTTCTATATATGCATGTGTTATGCTTGCTTTTCAACTGTTGAAAATCTGGTGTGTTGGGTTAATGGTAATACTTCTGCATGCTGTTATAACTAATTGGGAATGCTGTTGACTGTTACTAACCCATATCTTTATTAAACTCTCCAAAACATAGTTCGTATGGGAAGGCCGGTCCCTGCGGACCCACCTGTCCCACCTCAGCTGGTCATAGCACCTGGCACCAGCAGATCTGGTGTCCATCCTGGGACTTCCCCCTCCATTGGCCCTGTGCCACCTTTGGGTTGAAGTGCTGCAGGGGATGGGGCTCACCCCCGTGCAAGTGTGGGTGGAGTAGGGGCACCTATCACCCTTTGAACGGTCCGGGCTATGGTGCGTAGAGAGATTGAATGTTCTGTTGCAGAACCTCTATGCCAGCTTGAGGCCCGAGTGGCTTAACTCCCGGGTGAGCCTGCCCCTCCTACACAGCCCCCAGCACAGCCACCCTCTGGGCTGTGAAGGTGCAGTGGTGACTGCCCATGGGTGGGGACCTCAATCCCACTGTTTCCATCTGGGGGCTCATGGGCTTGTGATTTCCAAACATCCCTCCCAGTCAAAGGTGTTCACCCACCACATGTGTCATATACTGACCTTGTATGCATCTTGTTTGTCTTGTCTGTTTACCTCCCCAACCTATCTTCCCAAATATACCTACTTCCCCTACCCTGCATTCCACTCTCACCTGAAAAAAAAAGGGCAATCTGCTCCCAAAAAAAAAAAAAAAAATTATGCCCCATACATAGCTGTCCATTTTGCACACATGTCCACTGGACACATGAAATGTTATTTAATTGGCATTAAAACATACTTTGTTGTCCTCACCCCTCTCTCAGGGGTTGAAGGTTTCATATCTACCTCCAAATTTATTGCATATGCACAGCCCTTGCTGTTGAAGAAATGGGCAGCTATGGACCTTCCCTACACCCGTCCTGCACATCCCGAGCTATTTTCCATACTGTCTTTCCCTCTTTGTGCCCCTTTTTCACCACTTTCCTATCTCCCCATTTTTCTTTCCTTTCAAAGAAATGAGTGCGGGGGTTAGCGGGAGTAAGCACTATTAAGCAGTAGTTAGCAGATGTGCGCGGGTTTGCGCTTGGCTAAGCAATGTGCATCATTGCGCAAACCCACGCAAACCCACTTACAACTTCTTAAAAGTGCCTTAGTCACTCTGTATGTGAGGGTCCTTGTTCTGCTCAGGAGCAAAATAAAACACCTCTGGAAGTCTCGAACCTGGACCTTGCACACACTACACAACATGAAGTACCACTAAGCCACTGTATGTATACATCATGTTGGTGCTTAAATAATTATATCATGCATCAGAATCAGTGAATATAAAGGAAAAATAGGAATACCATACCACACAACCTGTTCTGTGGATGTTGACCAACAGTTGTTGTGGGATTACATTACATGACTGTGATAAGAGAAGCAGCCATTCTAGTAGGAAATAATGTTACACCATCACTTTATAACCCCACACAGTATCACAGCAGGACAAACACTGGCATATCTGTTTAGGGCAGAGGCCATACCTCCCAACTGTCCCTAATTTTCAGGGATGTCCCTGATTTTGATACAAATTTTAGCTCTGTCCCTCTGAATCCCTCCAAAAACTACTGAATTTGGCCAGAAAGGTGGTGAATTACACTTCATGAATAATGACAATAATTAAGAGTTAGGCACTTCCTTTACTTCAGAAAAGGTGTATTAATTCATATGCTCTGATTCTCTCAATGTCTCAACTTAATGACACTAATATTTTAAAGGTGTCCCTGATTGTCCCTAACTTTTTATTGACTTTTCCCTGAGTCTGTTCAAATATGTACCTGATTGGGTGATAGGTCTGGCAGAGGCAGAAACACAGAGGTATATCAGCCTTTCTGCTGTTACACACTGTGCAAATAGCTTTGGAAGGAGTTTCAGAAGCATACCCTTATGTAGTAATACAACACTGAAATACAAATGGATGTAGCCATGTACTGGTAGCAACCAACTGTAAGAATGCCATTGCTCTATTGCTGAAAAGACCTGTGTGGTGTACAGGCAATAAATAACAGGCTGTTCTCTGGCTATCATGTGGATAGGTCCACAGTTGGGAGTTATGCAGACAGACTAATTGCCTTGATAAACTAACATGTACACAGCAGCCCTGTAAGTCCAGCAAGATAAAATCCACAAAATAATACTTACGCTGTCTGTACTTCTGCAACCCTACTTAAATGTAGAATATACCTGTGTGTGCAGGGTCTACCAAGGATGTAGGTAAGCATACTCACAGTGCTGAAATGTGTCCAGTTTTTCTGAGCAGCTTGTGCTAATGTCAACACTAAAAAAGCACAAACTGTTTAGAGCTGAGTAAATGAATATTCACAGTATAGCAGTTCACAAACAATTCTTGTGCCAAAGAAATACATCTCAATAACTAGCTTTGTATGGCAGTTAATTGTAACAGTTGAAAAGAAAGTACATCTTTTCATGTATCTTGGGGTAGCATTTTGATGGGTGAGTACATTTCTACACTGACAAGTGGGTACTGGAAGCAGCAACATTAGGTCTGAGTACAAAATGTAAATCTCTGGCTACACCCCTGGCTTCTGATATAAGAACTATACAGACCTTCTGTCTTAAACAATGATGTCCACAGCAAACAAGGATGATCTCCATCTTGGAAAGCTGAAAGAGCCACGCCTACATGAGCCAGCAATTTATAGTACTGGGTTGCTATGACAGTGATTACTGCAATTACTACACAGCAGGCTGCATGCAATTAGCAAATGGTGGCCACTAATTGGTGTAGAGGCCATCACATGCTCATGTGCAAATTCTTACAAAAGCAGGCTGCGATATCTGCCAACAAACTCAATAACTCTATTGCAGAGACTGACAGAGAGAGAGAGAGAGAGAGACAGAGAGAGAGAGAGAGAGAGAGAGAGAAAAGGAAAAAGAAATATTACCAAATCATACAAAGGAAAGATATGTGACACATATGTATTTACTGGCATGTAGTAGATGTTACTGAAGAATAGTCTACATAATGTGAACCATTCATATGTGGCAGCAGTACTTCTTTATGCACAGATGTTCTGCTTAACTACTGCTATGGACAATACTGTGTGTACCTGTGGGCAGTGGGACATACCTGTGAAATGTGCAGCTCAGCATTAAATGTTAAAGATCTGATCCATGTTATCTGTGTTCTGCACAGTAGTGTGGCTGTTGGGGGATTAGCACTAACATTATATAAACATGGGTGTGACAGAACAACACATGCATGACAGTCATATTAAAGTGTAGCTTAGCACTGGCAACTGCTGGAGCAGTCTAGTATGCTTATCTAGCATCTGTTGCCATATATACCCCCCTAATGTTAGTGTGTGTTCATATGTGACACCTGTTTGTGTTGCAGCAAGGCCCAAAAGTTCAGCTGTGAGGTCCAGGGACTTACAACAGTGTGGTCCTTGTGTGTGTATGCCACACACATGTGGAGAAATATATATGTGTCATATATGTTCACATCTGTATATGTGCATAGAGCAGTGGACATATTGCAACTATTTGTGAAGGGGGGAGATATATATGTTGGTGAAGGTTAGTATGTGCATATTTGTATATAGGTTTTAGTGCGTGACAAACAAGACAGCATACAGTGCTGGTATATGACATGTGGTGGTTAAACACTGTGGGTTGTTTGTTCAGTTTGCAATGTTGAAGCCAGTAAGGCCTGCTAAAGCTACCTGGGCTGTGAACACCTTCAATGCATTTATCCCAAGACTGTGCAATTTTATTACATTACTGTACACCTTACATCCTTTGTATAATTGATATTCTCACTATGAAAGGTGAAATGTATATGTGCCTACATATACATGTATATGTAAACAAATGGATGTGTATATGTATATATATATATATATATATATATATATATATATATATATATATATATATATATACTCATGCACACCTACATCTACTTGTTGCAATAGATTCTCTGTACTGTTGACTGTCTGTGATAGTCAATATGTTTGTGAATACATCAAAGATATGTATCTGTTGGATAGCTTAGTGGGAAACTGTTTATGTCATGGTATTATGGGTCCTTGCTTTGATCCTAGCAAAAGCTGTGTATTCTGTTGCTAGGCAGAACAAGTGCTATTGCATACAGTGTGATTAAGTCCCTTGGTTTTAACTAGAGTGTGTCATTGGAGGCTAAAGCACTACATCTATGATTATTGATTGGTACCGATGTTGAATGCAAATCATGTGTGTACTGTAGTACTACTTGAAGTTCTGGGTCTGTACAGCAAAGTACAGTGTATGTCCACATTGCTTACATCCACTGTTTTGTGTGGTCCCTGTATTCATCACAGATTACATTTCTCAAGATTAAGGTTGTGTAAGTAGTGACACACAGTACTGTATAGTACACACTGAAAGCTTATCTGGGTTGTCATACCTTTGTGTCCTGTAATTATGTCTGATGTGTGTGTGGGAATGTCTGTAACATGCCCTTTGACATATGTGTGGTAAAACATATAACTGTGTATCTAGCAACATTCCTAGTGTACTACAGCAGTATGTGACCTATATTCCCAATTGTGCACATATTTTGGTCATGGGTTTGGCATTAACAAATTGTGTGGTATAATAGTAATACATTTACTGGACCTTACACTGATTGTGATGGATGATATAATTATTTACACATCAGCTTGATGTATATCTGCTGTGGCTAGGTGGTGCATCATGTTGCATACAGTGTGCCAGGTTCTCTTGTATAGTCTTATATAGTGATTTTATTTTGTTGCTGTGCAGAACATGGTTCATTAGATTGAGATTGAGCAAGGCACTTTCAAGCAGTTGTGGGGTGAGCAGTGATAAGTGGCAGTTACAGTGTTTCACTCTCGTTAGCTTATAGGTTGCTATATATGGCAGTTCAGTGATACCTGTACTGTCTAATGTTAAATGTGCCATATGACCTGCTCATACATATTTTTGTATTTATGTCTTTCAGGGATCATGGTCCATTACAGGAACCCCAGTTACTGCAGTGCTGAAGATGATATCATTATTAGCAGTATGATTCAGCACTACCGTCTCATGTTCTCACGAACCAGCCAGGACCAGCAGGAGCATACTGCAATGTGGCAAGATGTTGTCTGTAGGGTCAATGAGGTAGGCCTGCATAACCGGACATATGAGCAGGTACACCACCACTGCAGTGATCTTCTCAGACATGTCCGTCAGCGTGCCGCTGATGTGCGTAGACAACAGCTTGCAACAGAAGGTGGTGTTAATATCCATCCCCCCCTCACCAGAGTGGAGGAGCTGCTCATGAGCCTGGTGGCACCTGCCCAACAACAACAGCAGCAGACATACACCATGATGGAGGTTGGAGCCACCCAGCAAGCACACATGAAGCATGCAGGTAACATGGCATATCTGTAGACTACTGTTATCTGTATTGGTAGATCATGCATATGTGAGATGTGGAGTGTGTCGTTCAAAGATGTGGAGCCTGTTGTTGTGCAATACTGATCATTTGGGACATAATCTGTAGCCCTGTGAATGTAAACTGTTGTTGTACTGTAAGATTGCAAACACACAGTAGCAATGCCACAGTTGTGGCCACTGACAAACTGTCTCATCTCTATGTAAGTCCCTCTGGGGTGACATCAAGGCAGCAGACAGATGCTGGTGAGTGTGTTCTACATTTATTATTGTAAATAAAAAGTGTATGTCATAGTTAAGGTGTAGGCCATGTACACATGTAACACACCTACCCATAATGCATGCTGTGCATGTTTGGTGTAAGAGCACACATCTCACTAATGTGATTAGCTGCCTCAAACACATGCAATACCCAGACCATCTCAAACAAATGTGGCTAGACTGTAGTAACCATTGGATAGGCACAGTTGATACACAACATTCACATAACATACACATCTATGTCATACACAGAGCATTTTAACGTGCTACACATAAAAGATTCCCAAACCCTCTGTAAAGACACACTCTAGTATCCAAAATCTCATCCACACATTACACATAATATACCTGATGGGTAGAGGCCTATCATGGGGCATTTAAACACTCTGCAACACACTACATATTCATGTCAGGGAATGCTCCTTATTGGCCTCCTTACAAACTCACGTAATAACTGGTTGTGAAATGGTGAATTTAGCCAAGGTAGTACAGTTCTGGCACAGCATGATCAGTGCTGGTTTGTGAAACATTTGTAGCTTTGAGTGACCACCTGATGCTTCATGATGATGGCCTATGGTGCTATACCCCCATCCAGTTATTGTAACCACAGTACTACACATAGCTGTCATTGCTACACACCATAATGATGCATGTGTGCACACATATGCACCTCTAAACAGTAAGCATACCAATCACCATTTGCACAACTGACACATATATGTCTTGTGATGCTATTGAGTGGCTACGTCATATGATACATATTGGGTATGTGTAGTGTTTAAATATGAAGTTGTGTTTTAGCATGCCATGTCATGGATGAGACTGGCATGTCCAAAATATGATCTACACTCACCATAAGTACCGTACATTGGGTATGTGGCCAAATGGTATTCCATCAATTATCCATGCACCACTGATGAAGTTGTGTGAATACTCATCATGCATGTGCTAAAAATGTGTCTACAATTATTTGCTAAAGACACAGAGGCTGTAGTCAGCATTGGATACCTATCTGACACACAGATACACATCCAGCAATGGTATGTACACCTGTGAGTTATGGTGCATAGTACATTACAGGGTTATGAATACCTGCACAGCAATGCTGTGTCCATGTATGCATTGTGTTTCAGGGGGAGGGCCATCACCTAATAACAAAACACATGCATCAAAGCCATGTATACTGTTAGTAAAAAGGACTGACTACACTTGCACTGCATGCTGTTGAGCAACACATGTCCTGCATGCTGACATGAGTGATATGGCTGTTTTGCTTGTGATACTATATCCCACCATCACCTGCTATTGTGTATGTTCTGTGATTGCTGGTGTTGTGTGTGTCTGCTTTAGGGAGGAGTGCTGTTTTGTGTGTGTGCATGTGTGCATGTGCACATGTGTACATGTGCATGTGCGCATGTGCGCATGTGCGTATGTGTGCATGTGGTCTGAAGTCATGTTCAGGTCTTAAAGTGTGTTTCCTGTTTTCCTCTCACATGTGCCGAGGTGGGGCTGGTTCAGCACAGCAGGGAACCTGATGTCACTGAGACAGACAGTGATGATGAGGATAGGTGTATTGAGGCACAGGCAGGTTTGTCAGGGTCTGTTGTTGGGCCACCAATTGACAGTAGACAAGTCTCCACCCCATCCCTGCACACAGTCATACTGACTGTACATCCATCATCACCATTGCTTTAGCTGAGGGACAGTGTACAGTTGGCACTGTCCAGGACAGTGTGGTAGCTATGGCACATGTATCAGGACACAGCAGCCATAGCCAGATATCTGGAATGGTACCACATAGGCAGATGCCCAGGGGTTCTCATCAGAGCACTGCTGGTCATCATGCCCCTGGCAGATGTGCCACACTTCTTTCTATCACACGCATGTTCCAAGCTGTCATAAAGGCACAAGCACGAATGGAGCGGTACATCAGACAGGGGATAAAGGCACAGAGGGCTCATTACACCTCTGTAAATGACAGCATCCATGATCTAACAGGTGCCATACGTAACTACACTGAGGTCATTGATAGACGTTGGGATGAGACATTGGATGTCCTCCACAATGTCATGTCCATGTGTCAGGACAGTGCGAGATGGTTGAGACGTCGACGTGGACGTATGCCAGCAACATCAGCAGCTGGAGGTCACTGTGGATGTCCAGCAAGTCACAGCCACTCCCATAGTGCCAATATCAGCCCCAGCAATGCTGGAGGGAGCTGTCCATAGACCGTCCTAGAAGACCACATGCACGTGGCTCTGGCCAGTCACAGCAGTGACCTGGATTCAGTGGACATATGTCAACCTCTTCGGATAGTACCCGATCTGGATTAGTACCTGATACTGTCTGTAGCACCCCTTCCAGGCACAGGTTCCGTATCCATGGCCAGAGATGATGATCTGTAAAGCCTGCCAGGTACAGTCTGTAGCTGTATCACAAATCCCCGTATATGGCAGCCACATGGTGGAACTGTGTGCATGCAGACATACACATAAACCAGAAACCGAGGGCAAACACATACCCGCACACATTACATCAACATTGGTCCATAACAGTACTCATGGCCCTCACACACACATGTTGATTGTATGGCTCAGTGTAGGCCTCTGGCAAACCGACAATACACCCTGTGCATATGATGAAACCTGTGCCACCTCCTGTCATCTGTAACATTAATGCAGGAACAGGCTAACATGGTGCTGATGCACAGGGTGATTTTAATAAAGTATAGCAATGGTTGGATGTGTAGCATGTTGTCAGCAGTAAAGTGTAATGATATCCTTGAAGGTGTAGCTGAGCAGGCATGATGCATTAAAGCTGTAATTAGCAATGTTGTATTGTTTTCACCAGTGTTTATTCCATTTGTGTTTTGTTTGCCCATGTGCCACTTGGCTGATGTGTGTAGTTATGTCAGCATGCGTTATACAGTGGACTGTAAGTGTGGGTTGTGTGCAACACACATTTGCAGTTGTCCATTTGTGAACATGGTGGAGGTGCACTGTCTGCACATACATGCACATTTGACACATGGGCAGAGTGACATGCCCTGTATTGGCCAGTGTTAACACTTCATAGTTTCTATTGGTGGCCAATATGCGTTGTACTGCACACATTTTGGAACTTGAGTACACATGTGTGTGTATGACATGGGTTGACACTATGCTGTGGGTGATGCTGTTGTTGCTATCTCTCATTGGTTTGCATTACTAAGGTTAACACTGTCCCAGCTGTATAATCCTTTAGTAATGCACACTGTTCACCTACAGGGTTGCATGGACCGTGCTATCACAAACACAAGAAATTCTCACTTATACAGTAAAAGTGCATTAGTCTCATGGACCCCTGCCATAAACTAAATATATAATAGAAGATGTAAAGTTGTACCAAAAAAGAGTTACATACCAAGAAGGGATAACATCTCTGGTCAGTATCATTGGGAAAATACAATCCCTCAATAAACATACAAGGCAAGCTTCAAAATACAAAACGGCAAGGATTCCAAAGACAACACTAAAGATTTCTTTAGTGTTGTGTATAATTTACAGGGGAAATCACAGATCGGGTCACAGTTAATGTAAATGGTCACAAAGTACTCTTATCTAACTGACATTACCAATTTCTTGTCAGACAGTTTGAATGCGGATTTCACTACCCTGTCGTTACACAAGGGCCACATTTCCAGACCTGAAGAATGTAAAACCTGATGATTCACAGACACTCTAGTTAAAACATCTCTTTACCAAAGTCCAAACCACAGTGGCAATGGTACTGGACAGTGTGCCTGGCTGTGTCATACACAAGCTGACATATGAAGTCACCACTCACCTAAACATTCTGTCCAGATGCAGCCTCTATACAGGTTACAAACTTGTGGAATGACGCATGGTAATGATGTTCACAGTCCACAAGGGTTGAGCTACAATGTCTTCTTCTTCTCCTTTCGGATGCTCCCATTAGGGGTTGCCACAGTAGATCATCTGTTTCCATTTCTTCCTGCCCTCTGCATCTTGCACTGTCACACCATCCACATGCATGTCCTCTCTCATCACATCCATAAACCTCATCTTAGGCATTCCTCTTTCCCTGTTACCTGACGGCTTCATCCTTAGCATCTGTTTCACAATATACTCTGCATCCCTCCTCAGCACATGTACAAACCAACTTAATCCTGTCTGTCTGGCTTGGTCTGCTAACCTTCAAACCTGGGCTGACCCTCTAATATACTTATTCCTAAACCTGTCCACCCTCGGCACACCCAGTGCAAATGTCAACATAAATTGATTAAGGGTAGAACTACAACCGATCCTGGAAACTCTCACCCTATAAGCCAGACAAATGTTATCGGGAAGGCTATGGAGCACAGCATTATGGAAATCATTAACAGAGACATAATGAACCTGCAAACACTGCACCATACCCACTTAGGTTCTCCAAAGGCCAGATCATGGCTCCTACACCTAGCAGATTTCAAGCCAGTTAACAAGGCTATTGGTGAGGGAGGGGAGGTCCACACAGCCAAGCTATAGTTCACCAGCAATTCATACCCATCCCATATTCTGGTATTATACATAACCTCAACAGACTGACCATAAACAATTGTTAGATAATGGATTGACAACTGACGCACAGATGTAGGACACACAGTATAATTTGCAGCCTCCATGTACAATTCTAAACCAGTAACAAGTGGTATACACCTGCACTCAGTCCTGGGACCACTCCTGTTTGGCATATAGCTTTCTTAGGTACAAGCAAACACAGTAGGGATATGTCTGCCCACGTTTGATGAAAATGCATACTGTGGGCTATACTTTATTCTCAAGATGACACACACATCCTCCAAAAGGGTATCATAGAGACAGATACCTGGTGTCAAACTCATGCTGTAAAGCTATAAGCCAAAGAAAGCATAGTTATCCACTTTTAGAAAACAAAGTATCCCCAGAGTACAGCATAGGTAGTAGCCCCCAAAATGTGGAACAGGTACTAATGTATACATAGAGCCTTGTGTTTAGTCATCGCTCCTTTGATAATCACATTACCAAAGGGTTTTGGAAATCCCTCTGTGGAGCACATAAGCAATAAAGGGTTTGCATGCAAATCCACAGAGGTTGTTGCACACCTATAATGATTGGTCATATTTGCCAGACTTTGCTTGCTTTGGAACAGGATTCAAATATACCTCAAGCATAAACCCTCACTCACACTCTTCAGTAGAAACCGTGATGAGTGGATGTGAAACAGAAGACGTAGCCAAGGGATCACTGCAGTGGCTAAGCTTGTTACTAGCATACAGAAGTGACCTAAGGTCTGGAAAGTGCCAGCATGCTCTGACAAAGATAACAGATGCATTCATGGAGAAAGCAGAGTACCCACCTATGAAATAATTGAGGTCACATGTATGTATATGGCTTTGCCCCACAGCTACCTTACATGTGTAATGCACATATAGTTGCCATTGTGATATGTCATACACTAGAAAAATAAAAACCCACTCCACATTGACCAACAGTGTCACACACTCCTAGAACACACACACACAGTCAGCAAGTGCGAGATTCAAACTCCTTCCTAAGTACATTATTATACTACAGCAATATGCATTTACACGACACCCTATACACATTACTGGGATTTCATCTTTCCACAGGTATATTTGTAGGATGGTGACATCATTAGACTTGACAAAGATGAGTATACCACTTTTAAGGGGTGTGAGTATTCACCAAAAATGTTGCTCCTCCCCAGGGACACACACACACAGTTGGCAAGTGCAGGATTCAAATCCCTACCTAACAACATTATGATACTACAGCAGTACACATTTACACAACGCGCTATAAACATTACTGGAAATTCTCCTTTCCACAGGTATATTTGTAGGATGGTAACATAATCAAACTTGAGAAAGATGAGTATACCACTTGTAAGGGGTGTGAATAGTCTCCAAAAAGGTTGCTCTCTCCCCAGAGAGACAGACACACACACACACACACACACACACACACACACACACACACACACACACACACACACACACACACACACACACACACACACACACACAGACACACAGACACACACACACACACACACACACACACACAGTTGGCAAGTGCAGGGTTCTTAATCCAAACTAAGTACGTCTTTACACTTCAGAAAGCAATATGGAGTTACAGGGTGCAATACAGACATTACTTGCTGACAGTTTCCCCAAAGATTTTTTCACATTTGCTAACCTCAGCAGGCTTATGATACTAGGTGTATTGTGAGTGTATTGTATGCATAGGCCATGACCATATCATATATGGGTTGATGCAGCACATGCTGGCACACACAGGGTCAAACCGGTGGATAAAGCTGTCAACCCAATACTGAACAATACAGTTAAGAGGAGTAGGGTCATACAACCACAGCACCAACAGTCTCACATAGACCTACAATATAAGCACCAGCAAAACACACACATAAATACACATTACCATACTCGGAGAATACAAATATTAATCTGAAAAAGAGAGAGTGTCCTCCTAAGCAGACAAGAAAGCAACATGCACCTCCAAGCACACACCAGAAAACACATAATACACCAAAGCAGTGTGCCTCACAACAGGATCTAAGGCAAAACAACATACCCAACACACTAGTAATAGGTGACTTCATAATCAGGCACACAGATGTTCCACTCACTTGGCTGGACAAGGGGAAGGTTACTGTCAGTCGCCTGTCAGGTGCTATGATCCGCCACATAACACAAGCACTTACATCAGTCCAGAACAGGTACATATATGACGTGTTCTTTGTACATGTCAGTTTGAATGATCTGAGACATACCTCCCAGGACAACATGACAAGAGATATATAGTAGCACTATGATCATGTAGCCCAGGCTGGTATGACCCTGACCTTGAGTAGCATCTTACCTTCACCTACATGATACTGCAATATAACAGAAAGATGATAAACTTCAACAATTGGCTGAGATTCTGGTGTCATTCAAAGGGGATCCAGTCTCTGTCTGCCTGTGATGACATGATAGACAAGCCTCATTGTTTCACTACAGATGGTTTGCACCTGTCACCCCTATGCTTCTGAATACTGGCCAAGGCTCTTGCAGTAATTTTACCTTTTTTAGACAAGGCTCATAGGTTCATAAGTTCATAGGTTCATAGGTAGGTACTAGGCTATCAGCCCTGGGGCATATACAAGCCCAGCCAAAAAGGTACCCTGGCTTTTGCCACCCAAGAAATTTATTTTCCTATGCCACTGTCGAGCAGAGACACAGAAGTGATCCCCGGGGTGAATTTCCTATTTCCCATCCAATCATCAAGATTTTTCTTGAAGAGTGCTAATGAGGAGCTTTGTTTGATATAGATAAGTAGTTTATTCCAGAGTATGGGAAGTCTCTGGGACAGGAATCTATCCCTCCAGCATGTTCTGTTTATTGTGGTGACAAGGTTTAGGTCCCTAGAGTGTGTAGCTTGGGGGGGATTGGGATTTCTTTAAGTGGAGCATGTCCAACAGCTCTGGGTTTGACATAGCTTTGTATGTTAGGCAGAGATCGCCTCTGAGTAGACGATATGCGACAGAGTAAAGCTGGAGATTTTTGAGATGGTCTGTGTAGGGCATGTGTTTGAGGCTGGTAATCCTCTTTGTGAGGTATTTCTGCAGCCTTTCCAGTTGTTGTAGATGTCTTGTGAGGTACATACCAAAAGGGGCGTTGTACTCTATAATGGATCTAATAAGTGATGAGTAGAGGGGAACAATGACCTATTTTTTTCTACATGAGAAACCTTTTGTGATGAGGTGTGCCACGTAGAAGGATTTCCTGACTACTGTGGTGATGTGATTATCAAAGGAGAGACTACTGTCCACCTGTGTCCCAAGGTCTCTTATCACACTTTCGGTGTTAAGTATACTACCGCCTATGTTGTAGTTCATGGGTACAGAGTTTTTACCAAAGGGAATGACAATGCACTTTTTGGCATTGAGTTTGAGGCCATGGCTTTGACACCAGGCATCTGTCTCAGTGAAGCCCTTTTGTAGGATGTCCACATTGTTAGTAGTTTTGATTATGGCTCCTAGTTTGCAGTCATCTGCGAACTTCTTTAGCCAAAGACCTTCTGTGTTAGCCTGTACTTCAGGGAAGTAGATAACAAACAGGACAGGACACAGGACTGAACCCTGTGGTACTCCACTTGTCACTGGTCTGAAGTCGGATTTGGAGTCTGCTACTTTCGCAATGTGGGTTCTGTCAGTGAGCCAGTTGGCAACCCATCTTGTGACATGGGGATTTGTACCTAGTTTAGTGAGTTTATCTATAATTCCAGAGGGGGAATGGTGTCAAAAGCCTTGACAAGATCTAGATAGGCTGTGTGAACCACCTTACCCTTGTCTACAGCTTTGGTGACTGCTTCAAAGAAGTCTATCAGGTTTAGGAGACATGATCTGCCTTTTACAAACCCAAACTGGTTGGGGTCCAGAGTTTGTAGATTACCAATATCTTTGTTTATAAGTTCCATGATGATACATTCTATGGCCTTGCAGACCAGTCTCATCAGGCTAATGGGGCGCTAGTTCCCTGGGTCCATGGTGGCTCCCCCCTTGTGGAGTGGGATAGCCGTCGCTGTGCACCATTCAACAGGCACAAAGCCTGAGGTGAGGCTATGATTGAACATGGTACTTAGGTGTGGTGCCAGTTCATTCTGTAGTTTGCGTAGAATGCAGCCTGGGATGTTGTCTGGTCCCATGGATGCTGTGTTCCTGGCTTTGGAGAGGGTGTTTTTTACCTGTGCAGGTGTGATGACAGGAACTTTGCATTCTTCCAGTATAGAGCTGGGCTCTTTCATGGGTGAGAGGGGGGTAAAGTTAGCACTGAACCTATCTGCCAGGATGTTGGCAATATCAGTTGGGTCTGTATATTTAGTGTCATTGTGCTGTAACTCCGAGCATATCTGAGTGTTGCCATTGAGATTCTTGACATAGCTATAGAATGCTTTGTGGTTGTCTTTAGAATCAGTGGCAATTTTGTTTTCATAACTAGCTTTGGAGGATTTTATCAGAGATCGCAGCTTCTTACTGAGGCTGACCAGGGAGCTCCTCCACTCATGGGATTTTACCCTCTTTTGCAACAGTTTCTTCCTTCTGTTGTACAGTTTGTTTATGGCAGAGGACCACCAGATTGGCTTCTTTTTCTTGGAGGATAGCGTCTTGGTTCTGTTTGGGATAGCACGATCCATGCACTCATGTAAGTGCTTATAAAGTGCAATTGTGTAGGATTCAGTAGTCGTAACTGTATTGTCCATCTGCATGGGTGTCATGAAGTTCACCACTACTGTCTTAAGAAGCATGAAGTTGGCTTTGGATACATTTTTTAACATGGTATCCTTAATGGGGGCTGGGGGCAGAATGTGGATATATAGATTAATTAGCTTATGGTTGGATTGGACTAATGAGGCATTGACTTCAGGTGTGGAACACCGGTCACTCAGGACAAACCAAACCCTGTAACCAACACAAATAACCACAGAGTGAGCTAAATGCTACTTATTGCCAGAAGACTCAGCCTCCAAATGCACACACTTGAGGCACTTCTCAGTATGGAGAATATTGATATCTGTGCAGTAACAGAAACCTAGCTCAAGGCATCAGAGTGCACACCAGCACTACCAGGATACTACTCATTCTATACCTTCCAGCGTCAGAACCTGGATCATAGCACATAGGGTGGGGATGTATCCATATTCATCAAGGACCTCTCTCTACATCCTCTCTACAGGATATGCTCCCATAGAATGTTGCACAGCAATGTTCTTCCCACTCCACAGGGGTGGGGCCACAAAAGACCCTTGGCATTCACGCTCTATGAGCCTGACAAGTCTGATCTGCAAGGCAATGGAGACAATCATAAGACATTGGGAACCTAAACACAGTTGAGCACACCCAGTTTGGCTTCATCAAATGCAGATCACACCTCTCAAACTGGTTGGATTTCTTTGAGACAGTTACCTAGCCTATAGATGATTGAAAGGAGCTCCACTCAGCCTACCTATACCTCGCTAAGGCCTTTGACACCATTCCCCAGTCAGGTATCATAGATGAACTCACCAACCTGGGAATGAATCCATGCATCACAAGATGGATTGCAAACTGGCTCACAGATAGATCCCACAAATTAAGAGTTGATGACTACATGTCAGATTCTACACCGGTAACAACTGGTGTCCCCCAGTGTTCGGTCCTGGGGTCCCTCCTATTTGGTATAGACTTTTCAAAAGTACATGCCAACACAGTAGGGTTGTGGTTGACTAATTTTGCTGGGAACTGTAAAATGTTTGCCATAATAGATTCCTCGGATGACACAAATATTCTCCAGAAGGGACTCTATGAAAACGATGTGTGGTGTCAGAATCATGGCCTCAAGCTCAATGTGAAAGAATGCATAGTAATCCCCTTTGGGGAAAACAGAGTACCCACAAACTACCACATAGGTGTTACCCCTAAAAACTGACAAGGTAATAAGGGATCTGGGGACACAAGTGGATAGTCATCTTTCCTTTGACAGCCATGTTGCCAAAGTGATTAGGAAATCCTATGTGGCCCACCTAATCAACAAAGGGTTTGCATCAGGATCAAAAGAGGTAGTGGTGGCCCTCTACTCTTAAGTCATCAGACCCATCATTGAGTACAATGCACCATTTTGGATGTACTCGACTAAGCATATCCAGCAGATGGAGAGTCCACAGAGGTACCTCACCAAGAGGATTACTGGCCTCAAACAGTTGTGTTATGCAACACAACTGGTAAAACTAAATCTGTTCTCTGTTGCATACCGCCTACTCAGAGACACACTCTGCCTAACATACAGAGCCATGTCCAACACATAACTGTTGAACATGCTCCATCTACAGATAACAAAATTATGTCACACTACACACTCCAGGGATATGAACCTCATCACAACAATGAATACAACATGCTTGTGGGATAGAGTACCATCCCAGGCACTTGCCTTACTGTGGAACAGTGTCCCAATGTACATCAGACAGAGCCCCTCGCTGACACTCTTCAATAGGAACCTTGATGAGTGGATGGAAAACAGACAATTCACGCCAGGCATCACATCAGCAGCCCCACTAGAAAGGGGCTTAGGGTACTAACTATTAGAACTAGGGCTTAGGAGACTACCCAATGGGGTGGTGAAAGCTGCACAACTTGCCTAGGCTAATATATGCCTTCGTAAAGATAATCTACTACATACCTATGAACCTATGTGACGGGTACATGTCTACAGATAGTATATGTGTACTTCATTGTACAGTCATGTTGTACAGCAGGCAAATGCACCACATGCACTGTAATGCTTACAGATGCTGGTGGCTATTATGTACAGTGGGTGAGATGTGCTCCTCATGTCTTTTGTGCCATTGGGATGTGTGCTGATTGGGACAGTCCTGGATGGCTCCCTGTCATGGTCATCCTCTTACACACATCTCTGCCCATCCATCTTTGGATTATTATACTGTGTTCCCCCTACATATATATAGGTACATAGGTAGGTAATAGTCTATCTGCCTGAAGGCATATATTAGTATGGCCAGAGTGTGCAGCTATCACCACACATGGGGTTAGTTCCCTAGGCCTCTGTGTAGTAGAGTTGATGAAGTGATCATGGTGTGACAGTTCAGTTTCACATACACTCATCAAGGCTCCTCTGGAAGAGTATCAGTGAGGGACTCAGCTTAATGTAGGTTGGGACCCTATTTCCAAACAAGTGAAGTCTGAGTTAGTAATGTATCCCTCCAACATGTTCTATTTATTGTTGTGATGATGATATTACTAGAGCATGTGGCACAGTGAGCTTGGGTTTACTTCAGATAGAGCATGTACATCAGTTCTGCATTGGACATGGACCTGTCTGTTGGGCAGAGATCGCCTGAGTAGACAGTATTCAACAGAGTACAGATTGAGTTAACTTCAGTCTTGTTGCATGGGGCAACTGTTTGAGGCCAGTAATCTTTTTGTTGAGGTACTTCAGTGGTCTTTCCAGCTGCTGAAGGTGCCTAGTCAGATTCATCGCAAGTGTGCCGTGATACTCTCTAATGGGTCTGATGACTGATGAGTAGAGGGAACCTCCTTTGACCTACATGCAAAGACCTTGGCAATTTGTGGGAACACATAGCATGATTTTCTAACCACTTTGTGAATGTGTTTCTGGAAGTAGAGATGACTATCCACATGTGTCCATAGATCCCTTATTATTACCTCCATATTTAAGGTGTTGGCACCTATGTGGTATTTGTATGACTGTAGCTCGAGGTCATAATTTTGAAACCACATCTGTCTGACTGAGACCCTTTTTAAGGATGTCTCTGTTGTCTCAAACATCGATTATGACAACCTTTTTGCAGTCATCCACAAACTTTGCTAACCATAGCCCTCGTGTGTTTGACTGTATTTCTGAAAAGTATACACCAGACAAGGAGGGGTCCCAGGACTGAGCCATGGGGGACAGCAGCTGTTACCAGCTTACAGTCCAACAGGGAGACCACAATTCATACCTTGTGGGATATATATGTGCCCCAGTTGGCAATCCATCAGATGACATACATGTTTATGCACAGGTTGTTGATTTTGTGGATACGACATGTGTGTGGGATGTTGGAGGGCTTTTTAAGGTCTATATAGGCCATGTAGAGCTCATTGCATTGCTGTATGTCCTGGATGACTGCCTTGAAAACTGTCTAGCAGGTTTAGGGACCATGATCTGCCATTGACCAAACCAAAATGGGTAAGGTTGGGAGTTTGTAGGCTCCCAATAGCTCTGTTTATGAGTTCCATAATGATGGACTCCATGGCCTTGCAGATAAGGCTTATTAGGCTTATAAGACAATAGTTCCCATGGTCTGTTGTGCACCAACACTTGTAGAGTGTGACAAACATTGCTGTAACCCATTCAACAGTTTCATATCCTGTACAGAGGGTGAGTCTCAACAGACTGTTCAGGTGCAGGGTCTGTTTTTGGAGTTCACATATGACACAGCCAGGGACACCATGTCATCCCATAGACATCGTGTTTTTAGGTTTGGATTGAGCTGTTTAACCATTGTATATGTGATTTCTGGCTTTTCACAATCTCCAGGTATGGTAATGGGCCCTTTTGTCAGTGAGAGGGGGGTAAATATGTATGAACCTGTCTGACAAGATGTTGGCAATGTCAGTCATGTACATGTATTCATTTACACTTTGCACTGACTCAGAACATATATGAGTTTACACTGATATTTATGACATAGCTAAAGAAAGCTTCATGGTTCTCTATGGACTCTTTGGCAATATTTTTGCCAGAACATGGCTTGGATAATGTTAGGAGTGCTCATTGTTTCTTGATGATACTGATTGGAGATTTATTGATCTTCTTTGAATTTTCACTTTCTTTGAACAACTTAAGTACTTGTTTTATATAGTTTGATTATGACAGGGGTCCAATATATTATATGGGTCTGTTTTCATATCACTGTGTGTGCAAGGCAGGATTGGTGAATAGTGACATGTGTCTGGAGTAAGAATTGCAACTGCCAGATATGTGTTGCCCACTGCTGTACTCAGACATGGCCTAAGTGAGTGAGCATACTCAGTATGACCTTTCAGTATGTTGTTGACTGAAATTTGCTTTGTTTGTTCAAGTGAGTGAGCATGCCCAGTATGACCTTTCAGTATGTTGTTGACTGACATTTGCTAAATTTGTTGAGCATGCCCACTATGGGCATATATGTACTATATATGTGTGTGAAAATTCAAGTTGTTTTTTACTTCAGGGCTCACCTTTGTGTTATACATGGACAGGAAGCACGCTGTGCCTGCAGGGCTTCCATGAGTCAATTTGCATAGACTTATCAACATTTCTACATACAGGGGGGACAGCTATTACTTGTACATTTCTACCCGGGGGGGGCACACCTGATTGTTACTGTGGGTGTACATAGGATGAGGGGTACACCTGACACTTATTACACATTTGCTAGGCCTGCACTGCTATGTCAGGTACTCCATTTCAGTCTGTACTGTTGCCTATCATACTGGCTTGAGGCATACCACTGTACTACAGACCTTAGCTTCCAATTACACGCATATTAGTTTGTGACTTCATAGCCTACTCAACCCACATCACACTGCCTGGCCTGCTGTTATCTGTCTGCATAGGCCTGGGGGGAGGTTACTCATATGCCTCTTCAGAGGGCATGATACATCATTTGTTTGTGTTTGTCTACAATTGTCCAGCTGGCTGTGACTGTTAGGTATGTGACCCCCCCCCCAACTGGTATGTGTAAGTGACTTAAGTTGTGTCTGTGGCAGTGAAATGCTGTCATGGCTTAGTGGTTCAGTATTGTGACTATAGTGCACAGTATCCTGAGTTTGAGCCCTGTCACTGCTTTTTATTTTCCTGCTAGGCAGACCTGACTGGGTAAGGAACAGTAAAGCAGGTGTGAGCATGTTTACCCGACTTTGCTCAACTTTGCCCAATGTTGCCCAACTTTGCCCGACATTGCCCAACGTTGCGCTGGTTAGCACGGTGCACAGCTATGCTCAATTGCATTTAAATATTCTCAATACTGGTAAAATGTGCTTAGCAGTGCTTTATATTGCTTAAAATAGGGCACTCATGCCTCAGGTGGTGCTGCAGGGCTGCCTATGTCGGATGTACATAGTACACTCCCTATACATGTTTGAAAACAGGTAGTGTCAAGTTAAGCATCCCTTTTACTGTATGTGTGAGTCAGAGAGAGGTGTCATTTCCAGGGTTCCTACTGAGTTAGTGTATGTGCTACGCGTTGCCTCTTTGCCAAGGCCAGGGCATACTGGGCATGCCTCCTTCTGCCTACTGGGGCAGGCTGAGGTTGTTCCTCCTCCAAGTCACGCTGTGCCTGTGCAGGCCTTGGAAATGGTAGGTGGCTGTTTGGCCCTGCCCCATGCTGTTCCTGCTGCAGCTGTTTCCGCAGGATCATATTGCGTGGCATGGCACATACCATAACAATTTGGGTACATGTAGTTGTTGAGTACTGCAAGGCTCCACCAGATGTGTCCAGGCACCGGAACTGTGACATGAGCATCCCAAACACATGCTTAATTATGTTTCTTGTTTGTGTGTGTGCCTCATTATGGAGTTCTTGTTCAGGTGTGTGTGTATTTCTGATGGGTGTCATCAGCCACGGCTCCAGTGTGTATCCAGCATCCCCCACTAGGTGACCATCAGGGATGTTCCCATTGGCAAATCTCTGGTATAGCTGTGTCAGATGCCAGATGTGGGAATCGTGATAGCTTCCAGGTCAGCCAACACACACATTCATTATTATTCCCTGGGCATTGCACACGACCGGGCAGTTGATGGATGGGAATCCCTTGCGGTTGATGTAGACCCTACCCTGCTCACCGGGTGGTGCTTTGATGCATATGTGCGTGCAGTCTGTTGCACCCACTACCTCAGGGTATTCTGCTATTTGGTGGAAAATACGTATATTGCTGGCCAATGCCTCACGGGAATTGGGGAAATATACGTGGTCACCGACATGTGCTGACATGGCATCCAGGAACTGGTGGAGTACCCTGGATGTTGATGCATGTGAAATCCCTATCATATCACCAGTTGGTCTTCGGAAGGTACCTGTAGCTAGTATTCTTATGCTAACACATACCTTGGTATCCACTGGGATGGGTTCCCCTCTGTTGGTTCTGTGTGTGAGGTGTGGCCGGCACAGCTAAACAATTTGCTGTAGGAGGTCTCTGTCCACCCTATAGCACTCCACTATCTCCAGCTCATGTAGCCCCTGGTAGGTTACCCTGGGTCTGTACACTTTTCCCCGTCTCCTCACTGTGGGTTGCTCAGCAGCATTCACAACATCAACACCCTCAGCACCTTGCACATGTTGGTTTATGATAGCAAGAGCAGCCCCTAACATTTTGTCTGACTTAAGCTTTTTAAGCTTTTCCTCTTTGTATACTGCAGTGTTGCAGAGTTCTTGGGGAAAAAACAGGGGGGAATGCTTTTTGCAGAGTTTAAAGTGCTGGGCTGGGCTGGGCTAGTCTGCTGCCTGTGTAATTGCTGATTCTGATATATTTTACCTGGCAGCTCTGCTAGTATTCCTTGGTTAACTTCCTACTACTTATTTTCCTTCCTTTTGCCTTTCTGTTTCCGCCTGGGGGAAGCGCAGTGCAAACAAGCGCACACGCTGTGTGCATGTTTGCAAGGAGCTTCCTATCTTTTAACATTTTGCACCTTTGGTTTGAGGTTTTCAAATAGGACAACTGTAGGCACGCCTCTTGCAATCCTGAGCAACTAAAAGCAAACATAAGCCACTGTGCTCCAATTAGCTTACAGCCTGTCTAACACACCCCCTCATGATGTCACCTATATTCTACTCTACTACTCACCTACTCCTACTCTTACACTCTGGGGACATGGCTCACATGCTAAGGAAAATTGGGATTCACTATCCTTATCCTCATTTGCATAGGATTGCCTACTAATGCATGGTTACATCTCGGACACTGAGCTCCCCCCCCCTTAGCAACCACTACTCAGTGGCCATGTTGTCTTCAGCCTGCCATTCACCTGCATGGCAGAATAAGCTTTTTAGTGAAAATGCCTATTTTTATTTTTTTTTTAATTATTTTCTTGTTTTTATAAGCGACACACGTTTGCGCGGTGCTGCGCTATGCTTAAACATCGGAGATCAAGGAAATAAAAGTTAGATTTTTATATTTTTAAACATTTATAAATGCCAATGGCCTTATATTTGGCCATTGGCATGCTTCCTCAACTGTATGCATCCTTTATTTGGAGCTGTCATAGCTCTGTTTAACTATTTGCAGAACGGTACTCCGTTACCAACGGAGTACATTTCTGCAGATAACACTAATCTACCATGGACAGGTTAATGTTTCCTGGATTGCAAATTTACCTCATTTGCATAGCTTTAACCAGCAAATGAAGTAATTTGCATACCATGACCCTGTCCATGCAAGAGTAGCTTTAGCAGCTCTCATGCACTCCCCTGCCGGCTGTTCCTGGATCGCATGGCAGACATATTGCCTGTTTGACATCTTACACTACTCTACAACTCTGTGCAGGCTTTTGTAAATCCAGCCCGATATCTTTCAATTTCAATGCAACAAGGAAACACAGTGTCTAAAACTAGGAAGCTTTCTGTATTGTCTCTAAGATTAAATAATTACTAGTCTTGAAATGTGAAGGGATGTAATTGTTTTATCATTTCCAACATCTGCCAAAGATCTGAGGTCTATGCATTTTCAAAGGTAGATACTAAATACTGCTAGCTTCCAGTAGTGGGGGTTTCACCTGGGATAGAGTCAGATGAGAAGAAATTATGTCATTCTGCAGGCTATCCCAGCAGTAATATTTGAGATATTAATTTGAAAACTCTTTGAGAGAGAGAGAGAGAGAGAGAGAGAGAGACATCATTCTGTATACTGTCTTGAACCTGACAACAACTAGAAGATCCAGTCACCTCATCTGCCTTGCTCTTAAGTAAGTTAACTAGGTTATAGTAATTTTCTTAGATTCAGTTAGGAATATAGTAAATTAGTTTAGATGTTTGTATTTATCTGAGACTGTCATGCAATGTTGTTTTAAATATTTCCTGTGAGTTTGAGCACTGATTTCACTGTGAATGTATACTGTGTATTTTCTTGTTCTTTTATTATTTATTATTAAATATAGTTAAAGAATTCATTGCAACTGATCTGTCTAGAGATGTTTAAGTTTTGAAAGTACTTGCATATTTATTTGGTAACACTGTGTATGTCACTCCTAATAGCCTTGCTCTTGGTCAAACTGCCATTTGTATTAATAGTGACATTACACAGTAAGATAGGTCACCCTTTGTTAAGGGCTTTAAAGTATCTGATAAGGAGTTGGCCAGGGGCAGTGATAACTACCTTATAGTCTTGGCAAAAGAGGACATACCTAATAAACCTGTGTTAGCCTTTCCCAAGTGTGTGTGTATAAATCAAACCTCAAAGACTGTGTGCATGTCAGCTACTTGGGCAGGGACATGAAGCACTGGTTGGACAGAGAAGATGCTGGATGTCTTGGCTTGGTCATTCAGCTGAGATATGAACTCTATAGCTGTGTCAGTGGGAAGTCAGGGATCTGGAGAAAGAGAGAGAATCCAGCCCCAGACTGACTGTGGTCTCTGTCTGCTCTTAAGGGAAATTTCACTTGATGCAGAGACCTGCATCTGGAAATATTGTGTGTGTACCTTGTCATCCTGTCATTGTATGTCCCCCAGTGTTGCCAGTGGTGAGGGTTGAGGCTCCTCAATTACTGGTCCAGCAGTGGATCACGGCATTAATTGGTTGGCAGCGGTGGGATCACTACATCACATATTTTATTTATTTATTTTATTTCACATTTGTTAACCAGGTTAGTCCAACTGGGTAAGAAATTACCCATTTTCAGTGGAGACCCAAGGGGAAAAGCCCCGAACCAAACATACAAATAGAGACAAGTTAACAATATAAAGAACAAAACAAACTTATGGATACAATGGATAAGAAAAATAAATGTAATCTAAAGAATAGTACATAGCTATATACAAGGTCAGAAGAAGGAAAGTGCAAAAGAAGATAGGAGTAAAGGAGGAATGAAGTTATCTAGAGGGTGTAGAAAAAAAAAAAGAAGAGCAGGGGGATAAAGTAAATGATATAAAGAGGGGGGTATAGAAAGAAGAGCAGTAGGATAAAGTAAATATATAAAGAGGGAGGGTATAGAAAGAAGAGTAGTAGGATAAAGTAAATATATAAAGAGGGAGGGTATAGAAAGAAGAGCAGTAGGATAAAGTAAATTATATAAAGAGGGAGGGTATAGAAAGAAGAGCAGTAGGACAAAGTAAATACATAAAGAGAGAGGGTATATAAAGAAGAGCAGTAGGATAAAGTAAATTATATAAAGAGGGAAGGTATAGAAAGAAAAACAGTAGGATAAAGTAAATTATCTAAAGAAGGAGGTTATAGAAAGAAGAGCAGTGGGATAAAGTAATATATAAAGAAGGAGGGTATAGAAAGAAGAGAGGTAGGATAAAGTAAATATATAAAGAGGGAGGGTATAGAAAGAAGAGCAGTAGGATAAAGTAAATTATATAAAGAGGGAGGGTATAGAAAGAAGAGCAGTAGGATAAAGTAAATATATAAAGAGGGAGAGTATAGAAAGAAGAACAGTAGGATAAAGTAAATATATAAAGTGGGAGGGTAGAGAAAGAAGAGCAGTAGGAAAAAGTAAATATATAAAGAGGGAGGGTATAGAAAGAAGAGCAGTAGGATAAAATAAATATATAAAGAGGGAGGATATAGAAAGAAGAGCAGTAGGATAAAGTAAATTATATAAAGAGGAAGGGTATAGAAATAAGAACAGTAGGACAAAGTAAATACATAAAGAGAGAGGGTATATAAAGAAGAGCAGTAGGATAAAGTAATTTATATAAAGAGGGAAGGTATAGAAAGAAAAACAGTAGGATAAAGTAAATTATCTAAAGAAGGAGGTTATAGAAAGAAGAGCAGTAGGATAAAGTAAATATATAAAGAAGGAGGGTATAGAAAGAAGAGAGGTAGGATAAAGTAAATATATAAAGAGGGAGGGTATAGAAAGAAGAGCAGTAGGATAAAGTAAATTATATAAAGAGGGAGGGTATAGAAAGAAGAGCAGTAGGATAAAGTAAATATATAAAGAAGGAGGGTATAGAAAGAAGAGCAGTAGGATAAAGTAAATATATAAAGAGGGAGGGTATAGAAAGATGAGCAGTAGGATAAAGTAAATATATAAAGAGGGAGGGTATAGAAAGAAGAGCAGTAGGATAAAGTAAATATATAAAGAGGGAGGGTATAGAAAGAAGAGCAGTAGGATAAAGTAAATTATATAAAGAGGGAAGGTATAGAAAGAAGAGCAGTAGGACAAAGTAAATATATAAAGAGGGAGGGTATAGAAAGAAGAGCAGTAGGATAAAGTAAATTATATAAAGAGGGAAGGTATAGAAAGAAGAACAGTAGGATAATGTAAATTATATAAAGAGGGAGGGTATAGAAAGAAAAGCAGTAGGATAAAGTATATTTTATATAAAGATGAAGGGTATAGAAAGAAGAGCAGTAGGATAAAGTCAATGATATAAAGAGGGAGGGTATAGAAAGAAGAGCAGTAGGATAAAGTACATATATAAAGAGAGCGGGTATAGAAAGAAGAGCAGTAGGATAAAGTAAATATGTAAAGAGGGCGTGTATAGAAAGAAGAGCAGTAGGATAAAGTAAATTATATAAAGAGGGAGGGTATAGAAAGAAGAGCAGTAGGATAAAGTAAATATATAAAGAGGGAGGGTATAGAAAGAAAAGCAGTAGGATAAAGTAAATTATATAAAGAGGGAGGGTATAGAAAGAAGAGCAGTAGGATAAAGTAAATTATATAAAGAGGGAGGGTATAGAAAGAAGAGCAGTAGGATAAAGTAAATATATAAAGAGAGAGGGTATAGAAAGAAGAGCAGTAGGATAAAGTAAATATATAAAGAGGGAGGGTATAGAAAGAAGAGCAGATTGGATAAAGTAAGATAAGAAAGAGGAAAACAGTCTTAATGATAAGTCTAGTGGAGAAATGGGAATATGGAAAGGGAAGGGTTAAGTAGGATGGTTACAGATACATATAGGTTTACAGGTACATATGGGTTTGCTATGGAGGTACAACATAAGGTCATGTTTGAAGTTAGGAAGAGAGGTACGACTTCTAATATGAAGTGGAAGATTATTCCAAATAAGGGAGATGGAGTGTTTATAAAGTATTTTACCTATGTTAATATTGGGTTTATAGACTTGTAGAAAGAGTTTATCAGAGCTGCGCATGAATCAGGGAGGGGTGTACCAGGAGATCAGGTTGGACAGAGATGGACAGTCAGAGTTAGAATTAAGAATTCAGAAAGCTTGGATCAACTGACATTTGGTCAGAAGGTGTGGGAATTTGAGCCAATGTAGTTTTTTGAGGACAGAACAGTGATGGGATTTATAGGGGCTTCTTTTGACAAATCTAGCAATTTTATTATAAGTTTGGTCAAGTTTTTCCAGCAGGTTATATTGTAAATTGGAAAATAGAGGAGAGCCATAGAGGAGGGTGAGGAGAAGATAGGATTGGGCTAGCAGTAGTTTAGAGGTGGAAGTCAGGAATTTGGTGTTTCTATATAACATGCCCAGTTTGTGGTGTGTTTTCTTAATAGAATGAAGTATGTGGAGGTCTAGTTTGAACTGGTCATCAATGATAACACCTAGGAGTTTAGTGTGTAAATCTGGTGATATGATGGCGCCATTTAGTCAGGATACGAGAAAGGTGGGTTTGTGATGGGCTAGAGCTTTAGGTAGGAATAGTAAGAGTTTAGTTTTAGAGGGGTTCAGGATAAGTGATTGTTGGAGAGCCACTTCTCAAAAGAGTGAAATGAAGACTGGGTGATATGCTGGAGGTTATTGATAGAGTCAGAAATGGAAATCAGAGTTGAATCATCTGCGTACTGTATGATAGGGAAGAGATTTCTGGCAGTGTGTAGACCATTGGTGAAGAGATTGAAAAGGAGGGGGCCAAGAATTGAACCTTGAGGAACACCAGTCTGAACTGGCAGAAAGGGTGAGAAGAAATTTTGCCATTTAACTGCTTGTAAGCGACTGGACAGATAACTAGAGAACCAAATTAGAGTGGTGATAGAAATGTTCTGCTAAGAAAGTTTTTGAAGTAGAAGCTTGTGAGAAACAGTGTCAAAAGCCTTTGACATATCTAAGAAAAGTCAATGCACAAGTTTATTATTGTCTCTGGCCTCAGCTACTGTATGCGAGAAGGATAAAAGTGCTGTGTTAGTACTGTGTTTGGGCCTAAAACCATGCTGGGTACTGGTTAAAAGATTGTTTTGAGTAAGGTAGGAAAGCAGTTGAGAATGAATACACTTTTCTAGAATTTTGGAGAGGGGAGAAAGAATAGCAATGAGATGGAAGTTAGATGGTTCTGTGGAGTTTCCACCCTTATGTAGTGGGATAGTATAGTATTCCTTCCAATTAGTGGGAAAAATAGATTCTTGGATTTAGTGGTTTATTAGAATGGCCCTTCAGCTAAACAACATAAACAACCTAAGAGATACTATGGGTTTATGTACTTCTAATATAGAACTAGGGTCCTATTTTATTTAAGTACCTTTATTGCAGCACCTTTAAGGTCAAGAATTATTTAATTTATTTGATATTAGTAAAATATACTTTACTTTTTTATCATATATAAGATTTAGTACTCATATTTCGGGTATTTTGATATATAATAAATAAACATCAAATCTAACTTTAAGTTAACTTATAAAGTTAGACCTACTTATGTATACACTCTGTATTTTTTATTTATTAAACTTATTTATAAACCTTACAGGTGGCTGAGTAAGGCAGGGACGATAAAATCCTTAAAGTCCTCGATTAGATCTAAATATATACTTCCTAGAAGTTGAAATATAGGATTGCCCTTTTAATTTAAAAGGCGGACTATTCTCTCAATAACAGAATTAACCTAATTAATTGAGGTCTTTTTATTTGATTTACGGAATTGAATGTAGTATAAAAGCTGGAGGCTGGTAATTGTATTTCATCTGAAGAAGTCACCCTAAATAGGATGACGAAAAGCGCTTTATGCTATTTGTGAATTTTAACAAATGTTACTTGTGGATTTTATCAAATAAATTAAGGATACGGTTTTTATACACCAACGGCCTTGGTTTTCTTTGGTTGGAGCTCTTCCTCTTTTTGATTCACTGGTTTACTACAGTTTTCATCAAGTTTATTAGAATGGAGACAGGAAAGGCCACAGAGTTAGCAGCAATTCTTAGGAATTGGAAAGGTAGGTTATCAGGGGCAGGGGAACAAGATTTGAGTTTATTAAGGAGAGTTTTAATATAGCAACAGATACAGGTTTGAGCAAGAAGGGGTCAGAGAGGTTAGAGGAGTCAGATTGGGGGTATGGAGAAAACGTGGGTGTGGTAATAGAAGTGAAAGTACTGGAAGTGGAATTAGAGGTGGGGTTGGGAATATTAGAGTTGTTAGGTACAAGTTTAGAAATTGTATCAATAAGGTACTGATTAAAATGAATGGTGGTATCAGAGGGAGATTGATTGGGAAAAGGATTGGGGATTGAGAGTGAGCCAGGGTTGAGAAGAGTTTTTATGGATGACCAGAACTTCTGGGGGGTAGTAGGGTTCAGAGATTGATCAGAGAGGTAAAATGTCTTCTGTCCTGGTTGACTCTTTTTTTGTAAGGTTTCTATGTTCCACATAAGATTGAAGGAAGACAGAAGATTTGTTTTTTTTTTATATTGTTTCCAAGTGGCATCTCTTTTATGCATAAGGTGGAAGGTTTATTTGGATAGCCAGGGGGCAAGTTTAGCTTTGACTTTTATTTTCTTGATAGGGGCCAGAGAGTTGAGTATGTTTAGGAATGTCTGGTTGAAGTAGCTAACTGCATCATTTAAAGGTAGAGAATATAGGCAGGACCAGTTAATATTTGAGAGAATTTTGTTAAAGGAAGTGATATTGAAATTTCTTTGGTTACGAATATATTATATTGGGATTCAGTAGTGTGGATATTGAACTCTTCTAGCCTGTAAATAGTGGTCACTAAGGAAAGTGTTTGTACTCTCAAGCAGCCACACAGTGAACATTCAGAGTTTCATATCAAAATAGTTTTATTTATTTTTTGTTAGCTTAATTAATTAGGGAGAGCAGGCAAGAATGTCAGCAGAGGATTATGGCAGGCTGACAAGGAGCCAGCTAGCTGAGATGTGCCATGCTAAAGGACTTGTGCATGCCAACCTGACTAAAGCATAAATGATTTCAGCCTAAGTCACAGCTGCATCACAGACCAACAACCAGGAGGACAACCAGATTGGCTTTGGAGATGTACAACTCTCAGAAAATGGACAGTTCAACCTCCCCACAGAGGACTTAAAAATCCATCTGGAGTTAAAGAGACTTGAACTGGAAGCCAACTGGTTGGAAATAGAATCAGAAGAGAGACTGAGATGTCTGGAGGCCAAAGAAAATGAGAGACTGAGATGTTTGAAGGCTAACAAAAATGAGAGGCAGAGACAATATTAAAAGGAAATGCTGACTCTTCACCAGGGCAATGGAGATAACAGGGAAGGGAATAATTGAACCCCAGAAGCAAAAAAGGTCAGTACATTCCTTCCACAATTTACAGAGCGTGAGAATTTCAGTAGTTTTAGTCATATGTTTGAAAGGGTATGTAAACAGTATAATGTTGACCATGGGTTCTATATACGGTTCCTGACACCTTACTCCATGATAAAGCTGTAAGTGCTGTTTCTAAATTGTCTGATACTGATTGCTTAAATTATAATAATGATAAAATCCATTTATTACAGTGTTTTAAGTTAACACTTGAAGCTTATAGAAGAAAGTTTTGTGAGCATAGATACAAGGCAGATGAAAGTGTTTGTGAATATATTGCTGAGTTAAGCACTTATTTTCATAAATGGGTGAGTGGGTTTCAGGTCACCACTTTTGAAGGGCTGACAAGACCTTTTGGTGAGTGAACAATCCCTAAGTACTTTGTCTGAGGACATGAGAATCTGGTTGGCAGACAGGGAATGAAGGACCCCAGATGAGTTGTGGGAAAAGGGAGACTTATACCTAGCAAGCAGGGCATCACTGCACAGGAAAGGGATAACCAGGTTCATGGGTCTACTGGAACCCATGGTGGGCAGCCTAAGCCTCCCTAACAGAATACACCAGTAGCAGGTGAAGCCACTAGTTCAGGTATATGGCCAGGATCAAGGGTTAAATGTTTTAAATGTAACCAATGGGGCTATGTAGCATATAGATGTCCATTTAGGCAAAGTGGGTAACAAAAGGTAAAGGAGCCAGCACGTGGGAATGATAGAATGCCAGTAAGTGGGAATGACAGAATGCAAGTGGTAACTTGTCTTCAGACAACCGGGTACCAAAGTACCACAACAGATTATATCCTATCTTAGTAGATGGGAAACAGGCCACTGCTAAGAGAGACACATCCTCTGACCTAACCATTGTGAAGCCTACAATGGTTAAAGAGGAGCACTACTTGTTTGGGCAGTCAACTCCAGTCAGAGCTTCAGGAGGGACCCAATTCCAAATACCTTTTGCTAGGGTTCACTTTGACTGGGAAGAGGGACCCCATTCCAAATACCTTTGGCTAGTGTTCACCTTGACTGGGAGGGTGGAAAAGGAAGCAAGCAAATTAGTGTGTTTGAGGATATCCCTGCAGATGTCTTGATAGGGAATAATTTTGATATTGCAGTGCCTTGTGTGCATGCAGTTACACACAGTCGGGCTTGGTGACAGGCATGTGGGTCTGGTAGCCTGGGGGACCCAGACAGAGTGCACACTTGAAGCCAGGACTGGCGAGGTGGCTACTTCAGGGAGGGAACAATCCAGTAGCAGTAAGACTGAAGGTGAGCAGCAGCTGCTGGTGGGTATTGATATTCCCTTGGACAGAGTGACTGCAAGGGCAGAGTTGAGTAGTATTACCCAGGCTGACAGTGAGGCACAACTGTCAGAGGATATCAGACTTCCTGTGTAAGGGGAGCTGGGAAGGGTTAAATGAGAGAGCTGAGACAGGCTCAGCTCTCCGACCCTACATTACAAGACTTGAGGAAGGTAACTAGTGAGGCACCTGATTCTCCAAGAAAGGAGGAATCTACATACGGGGCAAAGGTTTACTGCATAGAGAGTGGACCCCTGAGGGAGGGCTAGAGGGTGAGAGAATACAACTGTTGGTAGTGCCCCAAGCCTACAATCTGGTACTTCTAGCCATAGCCTGTGACAATCCCTTTGCAAGTCATATGGGCATAAAGCATACCAAGAGATGTATTATGCAGAACTTTTATTGGCCTGGGAATTCCAGAGATGTAACAGGGTACTACAGGACCTGTGAGAGTGGAAATTGTAGGCAAAGCAAGAGATACGGTCACAGCTCATTTAGTGCCATTGCCTGTGATTAAGCAGCCATTTCAGAGGGTAGCTATGGATATTGTGGGGCCTATGCATACCCCAAGCTCTACAGGGAAGAAGTATATCCTAGTGGCAGTAGATTATGCTACCAGATACCCTGAAGCAGGGGTGGCCCTCTCCTCCATTGAGGCAGAAAAGGTGGCAAATGCTTTGTTAGAGATTTTCAGCAGGGAAGGTTTCCCAAAAGAAATATTGACTGACAGATATGCCAATTTTATGTCAGACCTGCTGGCTGGCTGTGTATGCACTGTGGGGTGAAGTACCTATAGATCCCCTCCTACGATCCCCAGACTAATGGTCTGGGGGAGAGGTTAAACTCTACACTAAAGACCATGCTATGGGCATTTGCAGACCAGTTTAAGAGGGAGTGGGACAAGTATATACCCTATTTGTTGTTTGCTTACAGAGAGGTGCCCCAGGAATACACACATTTTTCACCCTTTGAATTGCCATATGGGCATAGGGTGAGGGGACCTCTAGATTTGATTTGTGAAGAGTGGGAGAGTGAGTGTGAATCCCACAAGGAGTTTTTTGTGGCATATGTTCTAGACCTGTGGATAAGGCTCAGGGAACTCATGGTCTTGACCCAGGAGAACCTTGCCCATGTCCAACAGCAGCAGAAAAAGGTCTGGTATGACAGAAATGCTTGACCTAGAGAGTATGCTGTGAGGCAGCAGGTTATGGTTCTTATTCTCAGACATAAAACGCTGCAGGCAGCTTGGGAGGGACCCTTCAAAGTAGTAAGGAAGGTCGGTGCTGTTAACTGCATGGTAGAACTGGTAAGCAGGAGGGAGGGGCACACATTGTACCATATTAACACCATGAAACCTTACCATGATAGGGAGGCCCTGGGGCTAAGTATTTGCAGTAGAAGTCAGGAGGAGTCTGAGGGGGATTTATGGCTACAGGGAGCCAGCCAGCAAAATTCCAAATTACTATGGTAGAGTCTAGGGCTGAAGGAATATGATTTGACAGTGCAACACTGTAACAGGGTCAGCAATGCCAAGGCAGCTTGGATCTTCAGACATGAAATGTGATAAGGTATTCCCAGATATGGTCATCCCTGTCAAGCAATGTTTCTCAAGGGTCACTTGAAAAATAGCTTGAGTCTTCAAGGGGGAAGAAATGTGACCAAGGGAAATGCTACTAGCACAGTTATTTGGAATTTTGCAAATAATTATATGTCATTTGAGAATATCAACACTATTTATATAAGATGCTTGTATTACAAATATATTAGAACTGTATGTCATATGTATATCCAACTGCTTGAAGGTATTTGCAAAGTGCTGTTTGAAATGCAACCACAGTGTACTCTACTGGAAAAGAACAGAAATGTACATGCACTATTTTAACTGTTTAAATGTATATATTTTAATAGTGGAAATTGGAATACTGGAGGTTAACCTCAGTCTAGTAAATTTTAGGGAAAGAAAACTGGACAGTCTAGTAAATTTTAGGGAAAGAAAACTGAAATTAAATGACTTTATGACTAAATAATAGGTTCATATGTTCATAGGTAGGTACTAGGCTATTGGCCCTAGGGCCTATATAAGCCTAGCCAAAGGTACCCTGGCTTTTGCCACCCAAGAAAATTATCTTCCTGTGCCACTGTCGAGCAGAGCCACAGAAGTGATCCCCAGGGTGAATTTCCTATCTCCAATCCAATCATCAAGATTTTTCTTGAACAGTGCTAATGAGGAGCTTTGTTTGATATAGATAGGTAGTTTGTTCCAGAGTATGGGAAGTCTCTGAGACATGAATTTATCCCTCCAGCATGTTCTGTTTATTGTGGTGACGAGGTTTAGGTCCCTAGAGTGTGTAGCTCGTATGGCTTGGGATTTCTTTAAGTGGAGCATATGTAAAAGCTCTGGGTTTGACATAGCTTTGTGTGTTAGGCAGAGATCGCCTCGGAGTAGGCGATATGCGACAGAGTAAAGCTGCAGTTTTTTGAGACAGTCTGCATAGGGCATCTCTTTGAGGCCGGTAATCCTCTTTGTGAGGTATTTCTGTGGCCTTTCCAGTTGTTGTAGATGTCTTGTGAGGTACATACCAAAAGGGGCATTGTACTCTATAATGGGTCTAATGAGTGATGAGTAGAGGGGAACAATGACCTCTTTTTTCCTGGATGAGAAGCCTTTTGTGATGAGGTGTGCCACATAGAAGGATTTCCTGACTGCTGTGGCAATGTGATTATCAAAGGAGAGACTACTGTCCACCTGTGTCCCAAGGTCTCTTATCACACTTTTGGTGTTAAGTAGACTACCACCTATGTGGTAGTTCATGGGTACTGAGTTTTTACCAAAAGGAATGACAATGCACTTTTTGCCATTGAGCTTGAGGCCATGGCTTTGACACCAGGCATCTGTCTCAGCAAGGCCCTTTTGTAGGATGTCCACATCTTTTGGAGTTTTGATTATGGCTCCTAGTTTGTAGTCATCTGCGAACTTCATTAGCCAAAGACCTTCTGTGTTGGCCTGTACTTCAGAGAAATAGATACCAAACAGGAGAGGACCCAGGACTGAACCCTGTGGTACTCCACTTGTCACTGGTCTGAAGCTAGATTTGGAGTCTGCTACTTTCACAGTGTGGGTTCTGTCAGTGATAATAATAAAACATCTTTCAGTTTCAATGCAACAAGAAGAGACAGTGTCTAAAACTAGGGAGCTTTAATAATTACTAGTCCTGAAATGTGAAGGGATGCAATTGTATCATTTCCAACATCTGCCAAAGATCTGAGCTCTATGCATTTTCAAAGGTAGATGCTAAATACTGCTAGCTTCCAGCAGTGGAGATTTTACCTGGGATAGAGTCAGATGACAAGAAATGATGTAATTTGTCAGTCTATCCCAGCAGTAATACTTGAGATATCAATTTGAAAACTCTGAGAGAGAAAGAGACAGCATTCTGTATTCTGTCTTGGACCTGATAACAACTAGAAGATCCATTCACCACACCTGCCTTGCTCTTAAGTAAGTTAACTAATGTATAGTAATTCTCTAAGATTCAGTCAGGAATATAGTGAAGCATCGTTTAGATATTTTTCTTTATTTATTTGAGACTGTCCTCCAATGGTGTTTTAAATATTTACTGTGGTTTTGAACTCTGATGTCACTGTGAATATATACTGAGTATTTTTTATTCTTTTATTGTTTATTATTGAATATATTTAAACCTATCATTGTGGCTGATCTGTCCACTGATATTTAAATTTTGAGAGTACTTCCATATTTATTTGGTGAGACTGTGTAGGCCACTCCTAATAGCATTGCTCTTGGTCAAACTACCATTTGTATTAACTCACTCACTCTAATGGAGCTCAGAAAGTTTGCACTGAAATTTCCAATGGGTGGAGCCTACACCTTTTGACAGAATCAAATCATGTCCTTACATTTCAAGCAAATGTTCATATCCCAGAAATCATAGGGATTATGAAATAAGTATAAATGGAAAACTGTTTAGCACAAATGACTTTTATAGTGGTAGTATTCTTTAGATTCCAGGTCTTAAAGTGGATTTTATAAATCACAGTAAACACAGTCCTTGGGATTCATGAAAGCTAAAACTCTGTGCAGGAACAGTGTAGCAGTTCCTGTATGGATTTCTTACAATGAGTGATTCAGCAAACAGCTGATCTGACATGCACGAGCCTGTCTATACTGTTCTTGCATGGAAGACCATGCAGCATGTTAATCACCTCATTTGCTGGTGAAAGCCAGGCAAATGAGGTGAATTAGCAGTTTAGGAATCTGCCAGGTCTCCGTGCAGGAACAGTGTCAGTGCAGAAATACATTCAGTTACAAAATGAACACATTTCTGCAAAAAAGAAAATGGAGGCAAGACAGAACAAATGAAAACATGTATTCACATCTGTAGGTATGCCATGACCAAATATATGGCCATTGGCATGAATAAATGTTTAATTTTAATGAAAAATAAACTTTTTCTTGTGGCTGATCTCAACAGTTTGAGCATAGCACAGTGGTGTGCAAACATGATTATGCTGAAAATAAAAAAAAATGTGAGAATACAAGTTTAAAGAAAATCTGCATTTTGCTATTATAGTCTATGACATGCAGAATCAAAACAATACCAGGGGACAGTGGTTGTCAAGGGGAAAGGCTTCATGTCAGTGCTGTATCTATGGGCTATGGCAGTGGGGTATGCAAATGAGGGGAAATTTACTGAATCACAAAATATTCTATGTCCAAAACCTGCACCTAACCGTTTAGGTGCTAGAACAGGATTACGTAGGTAGGAGGAGCAACAAAGATGAAAAGGGGGTGTGTCATGCTTGCTGTAAGCACATTGGAGCACTGTTGCCTGGGTTTGCACTTAGCTAAGCCTGGCTAAGCAAGGGGGTGTGCCTGAAGCTGTATAACTTTGTTTACTCCAGCTAAACATGTTTGTATGGCTAACCAGGTCTTAAACAAACAAACAAACAAAAAACACAGGAAATGGCAGCACTGTGTAAATGTAAGCAAGGGGGTGTGTCTGATGCTGTATAGCCTTGTTTACCTTCCCTAAATGGGTGTGTGCAGCGCGCACTGGGATTTGAACCACAAAAATAAAAAATAAGGGAAATGGCAAGTGGAACAAGAAAACAAGGGAAATAGCAGAATACAGGCTAAATACAAGTAATAGAGCTGTCAGGTGGAATGTATCATAATCAGCCAATCACACAGGCAGCATCTGCAGCACAACAGTATAAACTATGTATCATAGTCAGCCAATCATACAGGCAGCATCTGCAGCACACCACTATAAACTATGTATCATATTCAGCCAATCACACAGGCAGCATCTGCAGCACACCACTATAAACTATGTATCATACTCAGCCAATCACACAGGCAGCATCTGCAGCACACCACTATAAACTATGTATCATATTCAGCCAATCACACAGGCAGCATCTGCAGCACAGCACTATAAACTATGTATCATACTCAGCCAATCACACAGGCAGCATCTGCAGCACACCACTATAAACTATGTATCATATTCAGCCAATCACACAGGCAGCATCTGCAGCACACCACTATAAACTATGTATCATAGTGAGCCAATCACACAGGCAGCATCTGCAGCACACCACTATAAACTATGTATCATATTCAGCCAATCACACAGGCAGCATCCGCAGCACACCACTATAAACTATGTATCATATTCAGCCAATCACACAGGCAGCATCTGCAGCACAGAACTATAAACTATGTATCATAGTCAGCCAATCACACAGGCAGCATCTGCAGCACAGCACTATAAACTATGTATCATAGTCAGCCAATCACACAGGCAGCATCTGCAGCACAGCACTATAAACTATGTATCATAGTCAGCCAATCACACAGGCAGCATCTGCAGCACATCACTATAAACTATGTATCATAATCAGCCAATCACACAGGCAGCATCTGCAGCACACCACTATAAACTATGTGTCATAGTCAGCCAGTCACACAGGCAGCATCTGCAGCACAGCACTATAAACTATGTATCATATTCAGCCAATCACACAGGCAACATCTGCAGCACACCACTATAAACTATGTATCATAGTCAGCCAATCACACAGGCAGCATCTCCAGCACAACAGTATAAACTATGTATCATAGTCAGCCAATCACACAGGCATCTGCAGCACACCACTATAAACAAAGTATCATAGTCAGCCAATCACACAGGCAGCATCTGCAGCACACCACTATAAACTAAGTATCATAGTCAGCCAATCATACAGGCAGCATCTGCAGCACACCACTATCAACTATGTATCATAGTCAGCCAATCACACAGGCAGCATCTGCAGCACACCACTATAAACTATGTATCATAGTCAGCCAATCACACAGGCAGCATCTGCAGCACACCACTATAAACTATGTATCATAGTCAGCCAATCACACAGGCAGCATCTGCAGCACACCACTATAAACTATGTATCATAGTCAGCCAATCACACAGGCAGCATCTGCAGCACACCACTATAAACTATGTATCATAACCAGCCAATCACACAGGCAGCATCTGCAGCACACCACTATAAACTATGTATCATAGTCAGCCAATCACACAGGCAGCATCTGCAGCACAGCACTATAAACTATGTATCATATAAACTATGTATCATAGTCAGCCAATCACACAGGCAGCATCTGCAGCACACCACTATAAACTATGTATCATAGTCAGCCAATCACACAGGCAGCATCTGCAGCACAGCACTATAAACTATGTATCATACTCCGCCAATCACACAGGCAGCATCTGCAGCACAGCACTATAAGCTATGTATCATACTCAGCCAATCACACAGGCAGCATCTGCAGCACAGCACTATAAATTATGTATCATAGTCAGCCAATCACACAGGCAGCATCTGCAGCACACCATTATAAACTATGTATCATAGTCAGCCAATCACACAGGCAGCATCTGCAGCACACCACTATAAACTATGTATCATAGTCAGCCAATCACACAGGCAGCATCTGCAGCACAACAGTATAAACTATGTATCATAGTCAGCCAATCACACAGGCAGCATCTGCAGCACACCACTATAAACTATGTATCATAACCAGCCAATCACACAGGCAGCATCTGCAGCACAACAGTATAAACTATGTATCATAGTCAGCCAATCACACAGGCAGCATCTGCAGCACACCACTATAAACTATGTACCATAGTCAGTCAATGACACAGGCAGCATCTGCAGCACACCACTATAAACTATGTATCATAGTCAGCCAATCACACAGGCAGCATCTGCAGCACACCACTATAAACTATGTATCATAGTCAGCCAATGACACAGACAGCATCTGCAGCACACCACTATAAACTATGTATCATAGTCAGCCAATCACACAGGCAGCATCTGCAGCACACCACTATAAACTATGTATCATAGTCAGCCAATCACACAGGCAGCATCTGCAGCACACCACTATAAGCTATGCAAACACCTTTTTTCCCACAAACCCTACACCACTGATGTACACAGGCAAAACTAACAAAATATTAGAGGTTGCTGTCACTCTCATAAATCAGTATGTGCAAGTGGCTGAGGGTGGTGAAGAGGACAATGCTGACAAATTGCCCAGACTTATGAGGAGGAGGAGAAGAGTGTTCAGGCCCAGAGTAACCTACCAGGGGCTACATGATCTGGATATAGTAGAGCACTACAGGGTGGACAGGGACATACTGCAGCAAATTGTAGAGCTGTGCCAGCCTTGCCTCACATCCAGAACAAACAGAGGTGAACCCATCCCAGTATATAACAAGCTCTAAGAATACTAGCTGCAGGTACTTAACAAAGACCAACTGGGGATATCATGAGAGGTCTCAAAGGCATCTCCATCCAGGATACTCCACCAGTTTCTGGATGCCATGCTACCATATGCCAAGGAGCACATTAAATTCCCCACCACTCTTGAGGAGTGAACCTGCAATATGCATCTCTTCCACCGTGTAGCAGACTACCCGGAGGTACTGGGTGCCATAGACTGCACGTACATCTACATCAAAGCACCATCTGGTGACCAGGGAACATAAACTGCAAGGGAGTCCACTCCATTGGGTATATATCACTTTGTCAAAATGGCAGAAGTTTGAACACCATATGTTTGAACTTCTAACCTCGAAGTGCAAAACCATCGAAGGCTTAGAACAGCGATTTTTTTTTCCCAGGGAAAGAAAAATCACTGTTCCAAGAAACTCACACAAAACATAAGTGCACCAAAAAACAGCAATCCACACACATACACTTAAAATCCTACATCTAACTCTACACTAAACTGTACATACACTACAATCTATCCACTTACCTTAACTCAAACCCTAACCTTAAGGTCCATCTCTATCGCACACTCACCTGACCCTCTCCCTAACCCTAACTCACCTATCCCACCCTAACCCTAAAGTCTGTCACTATCACACACCCACCTCACCCGCACCCTAACTCTAACTCACCTAACCTGTGCCCTAACCCTAACATCTACACAATAGCACACTTACCTGAACCCGACCTATAACTTTCCACCACAGTGCTGAAAATCGCGAAGCCACAGAAATGGCCCACTGAATTCTTTCCCTGGGAAAGAATTCAGTGTTCTCCGGCTTCGCGATAATCACGTTTTGAACTTCACATTTCAAACATATGGTGTTCGAACTGCTGAAGTTTTGATGAACTGATAGGAACCCCACTCCATCAACTGCCAGGTCATGTGCAATGCCCAGGGCATTATCATGAATGTGTGTGCTGGTTCACCTGGAAGCTATCACAGCTCTCACATCTGGTATTCCTCACAGCTGTATCAGTGGTTTGCCAGGGGGCACCCTGTATGGCCATTTAGTGGGGGATGCTGGCTATGCACTGGAGCTGTGGATGATGACACCCATCATAAATGCACACACACCTACAGAAGAATGCCATAATGAGGCACACGCACAAACCAGCATCATTATAGCGCATGCGTTTGGGATGCTGAAGTCACGATTCCACTACCTTGACATATCCGGTGCAGTCTTGGCAGTACTCTCCAGCCACATGTGTACACATGGTCCTATTATGCGCCATGTTACACAATATGATCCTGCGGAAACAGCTGCAGCAGGAACAAAATGGGGAAGGACCACATAGCCCCCCACCACTTCCAAGGCCTCCACAGGCACAAAGTGACTCGGAGGAGGAACATCCTGAGCCTGCCCCTGTAGGCAGACACATGCATGCCCAGTATGCCCTGGCCTTGGCAAAGAGGCAATGCATAGCACATACACTGACACTGTAGGGCCCCAGGGACTGATCTCTCTCTGTCTGACTCACACACACAGTAAAATGGATGCCAAACATCACATAACCTATAATTGGCCATGTATAGGCAGTGTACTACATGCATCTGACATAGTCAACCCTCAAGCACCACACTCACAAGCTGCTGGCACAAGGTAAGCCAGTCTCTGCAACAAAATAAACTAATGGAGTGGAATTCTCTGATAGCATAACTATGGTGTTGATCAAGTATGCAAGGGAATGCAGTGGCTAAATGGGATAACAGCAGACAACTGACAGCTTTGTGGGACAGCAGGATGTGTATCTCCAGTACTGCCCTACTCACACCATGCAGTACCACCTTAGTCAACAAATACCATTGCAGTATTTGTGATGAGCCAAATAACTGGGGGGGTCATAGGTCACATGCATGGATGTCAAAGAGGGGTTCTCATACCCACCACCAACCCCACACAGCAGATCAGCTATAGACAACCATACAGAAATGTCTAGCAAAGGCCCCCACATGGTGACATCCATAAAATCTCCACTTACAGACCTTTACGCAGTGATATCACAGCAGGTCTGGCAGTGGCAATATGGCTTTGGAAGGTAAGAAGTCTGAAACTACAAATGTCAATGTCAGAACAATCTGACCAGTATTTGAGACTGTTATGCCTGTAGTCTGAAAGATAGGGCACACCAGTATGCTACATGGAACTAAAATGTTAAGCAAATATCAGCACAGTCTGTGCAGATGTGTTTCATGTACAGTCGTGTCACCCCCCATTCCCAAAGAAATGCAGTAACATGTTCCTAGACTTAAGCAGCATCCAGCTTTCACCCAGAGTGATGATGCAATAGTAACAGAAAGCAATGGTCAGGAACACCCACAGTCAACTTATTGGTGCCATCTCAGGGGTACCCCCTGCCAGCAGCCTGGGAAAATATGATCATCAGAATGCACTGCCCTGCTACAGATGGCCTGCCTCTGTCACACCTGGCCTACAGGCCTCTGGCAAATGCCTATGCCTCACCCACAGTGCCCTTTAGGGAGTGTGATGGGGTCCATAACACCAACATAACACAGTCCACAAAATTCAAAGAAAGACCATGCTGACAACTGCTAGGAGCAAACCTGCCAGCCTCAGGGAGCCAGGAATTGGGACAAAGTAATGAATAATGGGGTGATGGAGGTCAAAAGAGAAGGACACGTGAAATATTGCTCTAATAATGTTATAAAGTTAATAAAATGATGGGTATGAAGTCTGAAACTGCAAAGTCAGCTGTCAGTAATATCTGACTTCAACCCTGAGTGACTTGCAAAAACACTTTTGCTGGAAAACCACACATTTGGGTAACCAACAAGATATATGGGTCATGGATGTAGACATTCTGTGATACTCTGTACAGTCGACAGGCAGGGCTACGAGTTTAAACATGGAAATGCACTCACTGCAGCCACACCTGACCCTGGAAGATGGTGACATGTCTGTACCTCCAGAACACTGGGCCACAGCACTAGAGAGTAACACACCGCTCCCTGATCACTCATCCTATGCAATATCCTGACCCCAACATGTGACCATCCAAGCAAAATGAGGTGGGCCATACATATATGTGTAACAAACACACACCTCCAGGCTGGTCAAACAGTCTGACAAACACACAAGACCCTCCAAGTGCAGTCACCCATTGAGGAGAGCCCAGTGCAAAGTACTGGTAGCTATAGGCAAACATATCTGACCAGGACAAACACACCCCACATATCCTATCCGCTACAAATCTATCTGGATTCTGCCTGTCACCCTGATCCTGTCTGACTTATACTACCCAACTGTGGACTGGAAATCAGACCAGGCCAGAACATAAATGCACAGAGATTCCACCTTTGTAATATATCACCAAGGTGCTGGACCATGCACCAGCAATCAATTGCTTGTAGGCACACCCCTCAACAGGCTGGATTGTGCAAGAATGTATAGCATTTGGCCCATACACCTGGTACGTGCATCATCCATCCTGTATTCCTCTGGTAAATCGCTGTGATGATCTGAGGAGGTATGTCACAAGGTACTGAAACAATATATTATGGTGCTGAATGGCATATATGACAGATGTCTGCTAAAACAAGCCCTGTAACCCTAGCAATCCATACATTACTGAGAGAAATTGTCACAATCATTTTATGGCCCATTGTCCCCACATTTTGATAGGCTATCTCCAGATATCCTGCACCAACAGGTTGAGTGGTATGGCTTTAGCACAAAACAAACCAGACTGGAGTACAACAATCCCTGGAATGAAGTTCCACATGTACTATAGAAATACACAATGGGCATGCTCGTACACTTAGAGAAGTGTCAGTAGGATCTAGGAATGAACAGGCCTCTAGAGAAGTGTCAGTAGGATCTAGGAATGAACAGGCCTTCCCACTCAGTGCACTTCCCATTGCCCCACTTTTGCAGTCCTGAAGATGTTTGTCACCATAAAGGTCACTTTTGTTAGACCCACCCCTGTAAGCTCTGTGGCATGTGTGATAACTGCTTAACACTATATTACAAATAGAAAGTTAGGTAGGAATTCTAATCTCTGTCCTGGGAAATATTAAATTGTGTGTGTGTGTTCACAACTAAAAGCTTTTGGGTTCATTCCAACCCAGTACACTTCCCTTTTCCTTACTTTAGCAGTTCTCCAGAGATCAGTCATCTTAGAATTGCCTTCCATCAAACCTCAGCCCCATAAGCTCTGTGGTGTATATGATAACTGCATATCACTTTAGTACAAAGAACTAGTTAGGTAGGAGTTCAAATCTCAGTCCTGGCAAATATAAAAGTGTGTGCGTGTGTGTGTGTGTGTGTGTGTGTGTGTGTGTGTGTGTGTGTGTGTGTGTGTGTGTGTGTGTGTGTGTGTGTGTGTGTGTGTGTGTGTGTGTGTGTGTGTGTGTGTGTGTATCTACAACTACAAGCTTTTGGGTCCATTTAAACACAGTACAATTCCCCTTTCCCTACATTAGTAGCCCTGCAGATATCAATCATCTTAGAAGTGGGTTCCATCAAGCCTCAGCCTCATAAGCACTGTGGCATGTGTGATAACTGCATAACATGACAGTACAAATAACTATTTAGGTAGGAGTTCTAATATAAGTCTTGGCAAATGTAGAAGTGTGTGTGTGTGTAAGTGTGTGTGTGTGTGTGTGTGTGTGTGTGTGTGTGTGTGTGTGTGTGTGTGTGTGTATCTACAACTACAAGCTTTTGGGTCCATTTAAACACAGGACAATTCCCCTTTCCCTACATTAGTAGCCCTGCAGATATCAATCATCTTAGAAGTGGGTTCCATCAAGCCTCAGCCTCATAAGCACTGTGGCATGTGTGATAACTGCATAACATGACAGTACAAATAACTATTTAGGTAGGAGTTCTAATATAAGTATTGGCAAATGTAGAAGTGTGTGTGTGTGTGTGTGTGTGTGTGTGTGTGTGTGTGTGTGTGTGTGTGTGTGTGTGTGTGTGTGTGTGTGTGCAAGACTGAGGGAACTGTTTATTTATAGGTGAAATAGTTTTATGCCATTCCTACCCACAACACTTAACAGTGCCCCACCTTATCAGTCCAGATTATGTCAGTCCCTTATCAGCAACCTTGGCCATCTGTCAGCCCTGTGAGTTTAGTAGTGGATGTGATACATGCTTAATGCTATAATACAAATGATTAGTTTGGCAGGAGTTCTACTCTTTTATCCGGCAAATGTATGTGTGTGTGTGTGTGTGTGTGTGTGTGTGTGTGTGTGTGTGTGTGTGTGTGTGTGTGTCTGTGTGTGTGCCTGTGTGTGTGCGTGCGTGTGTGTGTATGTGTGTGTGTCTATGTGTGTGTGCGTGTGTGTCCCTATTTCATTAGTCCTGCTGATGCCATTCTCCATATCAGCACCTTTGGCCAACTATCAGCCCAGTAAGCTCTGGAGCACATGCGGTAACTGCGTAACACTCTGGTACAAATCACTAGTTAGGTAGAGGCTTTACTCTCACATCTGGCAAGTGTGTGTATGTGTAGCTGTTTGCAGGGCAAAGTGTTTTGATAAGTTTAACACTCACTGCACTACTTTATCAGTCCTGCTGATGTCATTCCCTTTATAGGTTCAAAAGTGTGTAGTAGATAATGGCTCAGGAGCCTTAACAAACTTAGCACATAGAAGGGCCCTGCCATTGTGCCACCCGATGTTACATCCCGGTGCCTGTATCAAGAATAGCCACTGCAGTGATCCTTGGGTTGAACTGTCTAGTACACATCCACTCATCAAGATTTCTCTGGAACAGGGTCAACCAGGTGCTCTGCATTACATGTATGGGAAGTGTATTCCAGGGCATGTGCAGTTTCTTAGTGAGGGACCTGTCCTACCAGCATGTTGTGATGATTGCGGTACTGACGTAATGGCCTGTACAGTGTGTGGTGTGGATGGATTTATATGTAGCATTTCTAAACCAACTGGGTCAGACATGGCTTTGTAAGTCCAGCACAGGTAGCTGCTAATTAGGTGATATGACACAGAGAATAGCTTGGGTCTTCTGAGTCTGTGTAGGATGTGCATTTAATCCCTAGAAACCCCTCTGTGAGCTGCTTCTGTGGCTTCTCCAGCTGTAGCAGGTGTCTAGTGAAGTGCATGACAAATAGGCCATAATACTTGGGGAGTGGTCTAATGAGGGAATAGTAGACATAGATCATTACCTCTGTCTTCCGGGATGCAAAACCCTTGGTAATGCAATGTTCCATATAGAAGGACTTCCTGACCACAGTGGCAATCTGGTGCTTGAAGGAGAAGTTGCTGTCACCTTTGTCCCCAGATCTCTTATAATGCCTACAGTGTTCATTTGGCTCCCATTGATGTGGAATTTACTGGGAACTGAGTGTCTTAGAAAAGGGGATGATAATGCATTTTGTGGTGTTAAGCTTCTGGCCATGGTTTCCACACCACTCATTGGTCTCAGTAAGGCCTTTCTGTAGGATGTCTGCATCACTTGTCGAGTTCATGATAGCTCCCAGCTTGTGGTCCTCTGTGAACTTGGTCAGCCAGTGTTCCTCTGTGTTGGGCTGGACTCCTGAGAAGTAGATGCTGGACAGGACACTATCCAGTACTGATCCTTGTGGGACTCTACTTGTGACTGCTTGCCAGTCTGACTTGGAGTTTGCCAGTCTCACACTGTGTGTTCTATAAACCAGTTAGCAAACCACCCACTGATATAGGGGTTGATGCCTAGTTTGTTGGGTTTACCAATAATCCCTGACTGAGGAATGGTATCAGAAGCCCTGGCCAGACTGAGGTAGGTTGTATGCAGTGCCTTACTGTCATACACAGCCCTGGTGACTCACTGAAAGACGTCAACCAGGTTGAGCAGACATGATCTGCTATTTACAAACTCAAACTGTGTGGGGTCCAGAGTTAGGCGATCACCCATATATTGGTCAATTAGGTCCATGATGATGTGCCCATACCTGTACATAGTAGACTTGTCAGGCTAATGGCCCAATAATCCCCAGGGTCTGTAGATGCTACCCATTTATGGAAAGGGATGACTGCAGCAGTGTGCCATTTTGGAAGGACAAAGCCTGAGTTAAGGCTGTGACTGACCAGGGCACACAGATGTGGTGTCAGGTCTCTTTGTATGTCATGTAGAACATAGCCACGGATATGTTGGGGTCCCATGGAAGCTGTATCCTTGCCTGTGTATAATGCAGGTCTAACCTGGCCAGCAGTAGTGCTGGGTGTCTGGCATTCATGTGCAATTGTGATTGTCCCCTGGAGGGGGAGGGGTAAAGCTGGTATTGAATGTGTTGGCAAGACTGTGGTCAATATCTGTTGTGCCAGCATAGGAATCTGCATTGTGCAGTAACTCACAGCACTTGTGGTTATTACTGTGGAGGTTGCTGATATAGCTATCAAAGGCTTTTGTGATTGTCGTCAGTGTCTGCTGCAAATCTGCCTTCATAGCTGCCCATAGATGATTCCATAAGGGATCCCAAGTTGTGTTTGAGGCTACTAAGGGGGTTCACCATTGTTGGGACACCACCATGTTCTGCAACAGTGTCCTCATTCTGTTGTACACTTTAGTAATGGCAGGGACCATCACAATGACTTCCAGTGTTTGTAGGACAGTGTCTGTGTTCTGTTAGCTATGGCTAGTACTATGCATCTATGTACATGTTTGTGCAGTGCATATGTGTAAGATGTGACAGTCATGCAACTATTTCCCATTGGTATGGGTACAGTGAAGTCATCCACCCCTGTTTTATGACTGCAATGTCAGCATTGGAGAGGTTTTGCAGAGTGGTTACCTTTGTAGGGGTGTGGGTGAGATGTTGACCTCCATGTTGATTACATCATGTTCGGATCTGACCAGGCAGGGATTGACAAATGTTATTGAGTAACAGTCCTATATGTCAGTAATCAACACAGGTCAAGGTTGTTGCATCCTGTACTGGGGGTCAGTATGAGGTGGTCTAGGGCATTGGAATTGAATTCCATGAAGCATTGGGCCATTATACTGGTGCTTGACTATGTTTCGCAGGTGATGGAGAGGTAGTTGATGTCTCCTACTATGTCATTTTTGGGTTGGACCTTCACAGATGCCAGGGTGTTGAGGAATGTACATTGACAGTCTAGCAACATAGCTGGGGACTGCTTGCAGGCTATGGTGTGCATTGCATTATTCCCTAAAGTCAGTTTTACTGGAGGTACCTCTGATACATTATGCTGGGATACTAGTCTGGAGTTGTGCATATCCATTATGGACATGGAGACAACACCACCTGTGGAGGTGTGGTCTATGTTTTGGCGCTGACAGCTGTGGAATGCATCATAGCCTGTTAATGCAGGGCTTCTGTCTGCGGCTGTGAACCACCTCTCTGTTACAGCACAAATGTCAATGTCCTCCACTGTGAGGAGTGCTTTGAGTGACTGCATCTTGACAGTTAGATGTCTACTGTTGAGCAGCATGGCCCTCAGACTGCATACATGTCTAGCTGTTACGGTGGTAATTTGATTTGGAACACTGCCTATTAAGGCACTATAGGGGTGGCAAGACACTTACTCTGTACCTGGAAACCCATGGCTGACAGATTTAGGACATCGCTGGAAGGCATTGAGGTCAGTCAGTCATGTTATCCCAAGCATAGAGATACTGGATCTCCTGAGAATGACACAAGTAAGCCAATTGTGCACTCAATTATCTGTTGATAGAACTGCAGCATCATTCTAGGTGATGGCAGTATACTGCTCAGGGATACTGCCACACCTGCCTGGCCCACATAATCTGAGTGTTCAGCCATGTCTCTGTAGCCCAGGGAGGTGTGTGTCAGGTCATTCACACCTACATGGATGATGATGGAGTGATACTTGAGGCTGTTGTGGAGTGGCCTGACTGTGTGTGTCATGTGTCGGATGCTGGCACATGATAGACAATTGGCTGTTACCTCAACATAGTGAGTGGGACATCTGTGTGCCACAGAACTGGGTCATCCATGATCACTGTATTGTGCAAGGTGGTCAGCTGTAGGAGCTTAGGTTGAGGAGCACACTGTGTAGGTGACATATGTGTCCTTTGGCATGTGCTATGACATGGTGTCTGAGTGGGTGTCTGTCTTGATGGTCTGTGCTGTTTGAGTAAATGTCCATTGAGTGCCTCTGTGAAGGTGGGTGTGTGGCTTTTCAGTGTATGTCAGAACTGTCATAATGGGTGTGTGGTGAGCTATGTGGTCCACATGGTGTAATGCAGGTGTTGATCTCATCCTCTTGACCATCTAGTCCAGTCTTTGCTGGAGAGTGCATATTTTCACATTTTTTGATATAGGGGTAACTCTCACTGGTCTGAGTGTTTGGAGTTTAGAGGAGAGGGTTGTCTGTGTACATGAGAAAATTGCAACAGTACCTCAGAATTTACAAGTGCACCAGGTTAATGGGTAAAAGCACAGAAACCCACACTTCAATCATGTCAGGAGAGGTGGTCATAAGTAGTTGGCACTGGGGTAATTCCAAGATGAAAGCATAGTGCTGATGGTTCTCAGGTGTGATGCACTTATTGATACAATAACCTGTGGAAGTGCAAAGCTATAATGCTATCTGAAGTGCAAGACAGAAAGAATTAGCAAGATGTACGGGAGAAACTGAAGGCAGACTTCCTGCCACGTGTAATACTTTACCTCAGCTGTGCAGTTATCAGCACTTTTGGCCAGTTGTAAGTTCAGTAAGCTTTGTAGTGTGTGCAGTAACTGCATAACACTGTAGTGCAAGTAACTGGATAGGCAGGGGTTCTAATTTCATTGCTGGCAAGTCTGTGTATGTGTATATCATGCACTGTGAGGGTTATACCATTTTTGACTTGTGTAGCACACTTTACACTTCCCCTCACTCCAATGTAATACTCTTGTTGATGTCATTCACCTTAGAAGTACCTTTGGGTGAGGTGAAATTGTATAAGCTCTGTGGCGCATCTGATAACTGCGTAACACTATAGTAGAAATTACTAGATAGGCAGGAGTTCCGATTCCAATACTGACAAGTGTGTATGTGTGTGTGTGTGTGTGTGTGTGTGTGTGTGTGTGTGTGTGTGTGTGTGTGTGTGTGTGTGTGTGTGTGTGTGTGTGTGTGAATCAGATACTGTGTGGCTTATACCATTTTGATTTGTGTACCACCTATTACACTTCCCCGCACTACTTTACTAGTGCTGTTGTTAACATTCACCTTAGAAGTACATTCAGAAATTGTGTAAGCTGCATGGCATGTCCAATAACTGCATAATAACATAATACAAATAACTAGATAGCCAGGAGTTCTAATCTCACTACTGGCAACTATTGTGCAGGCCATACCAGTCCTCTTTACAGATGTTTGGAACCTATTAGTGCTCTTTCTGCCTTAATAATGCCCATGTATGTGACATAGTTGCCAAATAGGCCACATTAAGTGTACTGACACATATGGCAGCATCAGGTATCATACCTGACTGAAACAGTATACTGATACAATGTCTGCTACCCTCACACTTGTCCAGGCTCGTATGTGCAATACATGAGTCCAGATGCTTAGTTTTACAAGTGAATTGTTCATGTCATGGGTCACATGAAAGGTTGGGAAAGGTGTGGCTTGACATATTATGGTCTCAATCAATATATATATATATATATATATATATATATATATATATATATATATATATATATATATATATATATCAGAAACAAATGGCATCTTAACAGGTGTGTATACATTTTATATCCACTGTATAGCAGGAATGTTTCACACATGTCCCAGCCTTAGTCAGTTTATCCAACACATTTTGTTGTCTGTCCAGACATCTTGCACTTACAAGTTGTAAGGTATGCTACAGGAATGTTACATTCTCTTCAGATAGGCCCATGTGGTGACCAGTGTGATGCAATACAATTAACCCCACCACAAGTGAACATGCACATAAAGCAATATGGCCATTAGTCATAGTTGGGTGCATGGTAACTTGCATGCCCACCACATGCCTGGGGTATTGCCAAAGCACAACTGAACAATTCCATACTCCCCAGCTTCAGGCTGCTGTCCCATATGCAGACAAAAGTAACCTATGTAGTTGTGGGAGAGAGGTATTGTCAGCAGACTCACATGTGCCCTTGGTAAAGGATTGATGCAGCATGTCTGCATTTACAGTACAACACCCAATACTACACAATTTGCTGTCCTTCAAAACAGATTTGCACTTCTGTGCATTAGAAATCCCCATTCGCAACTGCAATCTAAGTTGCCACATGCATGTAGATACTGTACAGATACAAGAATGTCTCATACAGTAGTCTACTAATCCCCACTGGGACCTTACCTGCACGCTCTTTGTCCATCGTGTGGCTGCCACCCACCTCGAGCAAATGGGGCTTTGTACCTTGGTGTTGTGCTGTGATGGGTGGCCCAAGCTTGGCAAGGAGCTCCTTATTTGGTGTCAGTGGGGGCTGCAAGGCTGGGCTCCCACCTGCGGTTGTGGGGTCCCTGGCCACAGCAGCAGCCCTTTGCCAGGCATGGCATATGAGGTTGGTGGCATGATGCTTCACCTGCTCATATGTACATGTGTGCAGGCCCACCTAATTTACCCTGTGGACAGGGTCATTCCTTAGGGTGGTCCTCTCCTGCAGATGTTGCTGGCTTTGCCCCAACAGTACTGTGTGGTTCTGTATTATGGCTTCTATTATCAGGTTGCATTCTGCTGGTGAAAAGGTCTTTCGCCGGTGATGTGACATTGCACCTGGTAGACACTAACAGGGAAACACATCACACGAACCTATACATTTGGCAACAGTATGTCCAGTACCTGCACATGTACCTTGAATACCAGTAGCCAACACTCACAACCATACCAGTAGCCACCAGTCACAACCACACCATACCCCTGTAATCTATCAGCAGAGTATCAGCTTGCATTACACTTCTGGTCCTGATGAGTCATACTGTCCGCAGTGAGGGCAAGTTGTTTGTATCATTTCTCATTCAGGTCTATGTAAATGGATGACGTTATCAACTTCCATGCAGATGGTGTGTGGATGGTGCTGTGGCTTGGTGTGACTAGAGTGTGTAATGCAGCTGGGAGAACATGCCTGAGTTCATGTAGGATGCAGACAGGGATGATATGATGTCCCATGGATACTTACATTTGTTGCCTTTCAGTAGCCAATATGTACCTGCTCACTGGTGATGAGGGGATGGGCATGGCTGCAGTACATATCCACCTATAGTGATGCTGAGCCAGGGGGAGATGTTTGCCCTAACCCTATCTGCACCAGGTTCCCTGTAGCTATGTTATGTGTGTATGTGATCTGACTGGCCATCATTACAGGTTGGGTTGGTATGTTGCCTCCGAGATTGCAGACATATGGGAAGATGGTCTTGTGATTGTCCTTGGTGGATGTCTCCAATTTGTACTCATAGTTGGCCTTACAGTAATCCACGTGTGACCTTATATGCCTGTTCAGACAATGACTGACTTGATACCAGGTTGGTTCCTGCCCCTACATTGCCCTGAACAGTCACTATAGGGACCAAGTCTGTGGTTTGTGCAATGCTGCTGCCCAGCAAAGGGGATTACTCTATGTTGGTGGAGGCAGGTATAACAAGCAAGGTATTGCTGAGTCCATACAGCCAAGTATGTATTCAATCAGTTGTTTGCAGTGGGCATGGCCACAATGTTATAACACAGTTGGACACCTCTCCAATTTAGTAATAATAATCATGCTTATTGCACTAACCATGGCTGTATCAGGGCAATGCAACAACCAGTAGCTGTAGAAATGTCACTGTTTTGGGTGCACAGTAATTAAGATTACACATGTGTACATGTAGAGCTGTTTTAACTGACATTTGGCATCCCATGTCTGTTTTCATGAGGTGGACAAATGCACCTACTCATACTGACATGTGCATACCTAACACCTCACATACATGTCTGTTCTATGTCAGTATGGCACACTAAATTCACACTCTTGTTGTGCAGTCATCCATCTCAACTTGTTACAGCAGGACATCTGTAGGATGTCATGCATACATAAGTGCAATGGGATAAAGTCAGTGACAGTGTCTCAATATTGCTGTAACATACTTGAGTCATTCAATACCACAGTAGCCTTTGCACTGACAGGCATCCCCTTAAGGATGTCCAACAGTCATACGGCAGGAAGATAGGGAAAGGCTAGGAGGGTGGTATTGAGGGTAAGAATTGTTAATGCTGGCAGTATGAGTGGTGTAGGGACCAGGCTAGCTGATATGATGGCCAGAAAATTGTTGATATATTTTGTGTGTGCAAGGGACCACATGGAAGAGGATTATGTCTGGATGTATGGTAGGCAGGTCACAATTATGCTATCAAGGTGTGGACTGGAGGTGGAAGGGGGGTAGGGCTTCTGCTGACAGAACAGTATGCCTGATAAGCTGGTGGTAGAATGATGACTGTTGTTAGTGCAAGTTAGTTGTGTGATGGATGAGAAAAACAAATGTGACATCAGTTTGATGATGTAGTGATGACTGTACCCAAGGGTGACAGACTGATTATTGCAGCAGATGTCAATGGACATGTTGGTGAAGGGAACAGAGGAGATGGGGAATTGATGGATATGTATGGTGTTAAAAGGAGTGGAGACTATGAGATGGTAGTGGATTTTGCAAAAAGGATGGACATGGATGTGGTGAATATGCACTACAACACGAGGGAGGAGCATAGGGTGACATACAAGAGTGGAGTAAGATGCACACAGGTGGAACATATCCAATGTAGGGGGGCCAGTTTGAAGGAGATTGGAGACTGTAAAGTGGTGACAGGGAAAGTGTATTTAGGCAGCAGAGGATGTTGGTATGTGAGATGATGTTGGTGTTCTGCGTCTATATTATAGGTTCATAGGTTCATAGGTTAGTACTAAGCTAACTGCCCTTGCAAGCCATTTTAAGCCTAGCCAATTATCCCTTGTGAGACTCAAACCCTGCACCTTGTGTTTGTAAGGCAAACACCTTGACCATTAGGCCACCCTACCTTATCTTATCGAAGTTACAGAATATCGAATCTGATATGGCCGACATTCTGAAACATCGAAAGATAAAAAAATGCCTAAAAACAAAAATAAATAAAAAATTACCTTTGCAAGTAGGGGGGCAAGCCCCCGTGCACCCCACACCCCCCTACTTAAATATACCAACTCCGAGACAGCACTACATTGAACTAAACAGAAATATCCCCTTACGGAGATTTCCGTTTAAACGTTCAATGTTTTTTGCTTTCGCTAATCTGGTGCCGACAATATCAGCTTCAATATTGTCAGCCTTCGACAACATGAAGTAGACCTGGTGTTCTAGATGAGGAGGAGTGTGGGGACAGCACCAAGTATCAAATAGTGTGAATTGGAAAAATGTGTTTGTGAGGTCATGTTCAGGAAAGAGTTCAGACAGGCATTGGGTGGCAGTGACAATCTAACAAATATCTGGTTAAGTACAGCAGAGCTGGTAAGGGAGACAGCTAGATGGGTGCTTGGGGTGACGTGGATGGAGGAAGTACTAGACAGTATACAGAGACAGAGGTTGGGGAAGAAGGAGTGGGATTGTCATAGAGATGAGGATAGTAGGCAGGAGTATGAGGAGATGATGTGCATGGCAAAGAGAGAGGTGACAAAGGCTGAGGATGGGCATATGAAGAGTTCCATGACAGGATGTACACTAAGGAAGATGACAGGAATTGAACCAATTAGCTAGACAGATGTACTGAGCTAGGAAAGATGTCCAGCAGATAAGGGTGATAAAGGATGTTGAGGTATATGTACTCACAAGTGAGGAGAGTGTGTTGTGCACATAGACAGTGTACTTTGAGATGTTGAATGAAGATAATGTGACAGAGAAGATGGGATGATGTGGGCATGGTGAATCAGGAAGTTCAATGGCTTAACAAGGAGGATGTAAGGATAGCTTTGAAGAGGATGAATAATGGCAAGCTTGTTGGTCCACATTACACACCTGTGGAAGCATGGGGTTGTTTAGGGTAAATGGCAATGGTGTATTAGCCAGACTGTTTACTGATATCTGGGGAAGTGTGAGGTTGCATGAGGAGTGGGAAGAAAGTGCTTGGGTACGGTGTTAAGAATGAGGTTGCTGTGTAGAGCTGTGATAACTTCAGAGGGATAACATTTACCAGTCACAGCATGAAGTTATGGGTAAAAGTAGTGGAAGCTAGGTTACGCAGGGAGGTGAGGAGTACTGGTCAGCATGTATGGTGTTATGCATGGAAGAGGCAGTACCAATGTGATGTTTGCTCTGAGACTGTTACTGGTGGAATACAGAGAAGGTCAGGAGTTGCTCTGTGTCTCTCTGGACTTACATAAAGCATATGACAGGGTGCCTAGACAGGATTTGTGGTATTGTATGATGAAGTCATGAGTGGAAGAGATATATATAAGAGGTACAGGATATGTACAAGGGTGGAGTGGCAGCATTAAGTTCTGCATTAGGATTGATGGATGTTTGTAAGGTGGAGGTGAGATGACATCAGGGATAAGCTGTGAGCCCTTTCTGATTTGCAATGATGATGGACAGGTTGACAGACAAGATCATATGGGAGTCCCTGTTGACTATGTTGTTTGCAGATGACATTGTGATCTGTATTGAGAGTAGGGAACAGCTTTTGGGGATTCTGGAGAGATAGACATATTCTCCATAGAGGAAAGGAATGAAGGTCAACAGCACTAGGACAGAATATCTGCATGTGAATGAGAGGGAGGATAGCAGAATGTTAAGGATGAATGGAGTACAGTTGGCAAATGTGTATGTGTTCAAATGATCGGGATCAACATTTCAGAGTAATGAGGACTATGGAGGACAGGTGTAGAAGAGAGTAGAGGCAGGATGAAGAGGGTGGAGAAGAGTGTCAGGAGTGATATGTGACAGACGAGTACCAGTAAACATGATATGTAAGGTCTACATGAGGGTAGTGAGACCACCTATGTCATATGTGGTGGAGGTAGTGGCATTAACAAAAAGGCAGGGGTCAAAGCTGAACATGGCAGGGTTATAGATGTTATGTTTTGCACTGGGTGTGACATGGGTGCACAGGTTTAGCAATGTGTATATGACAGGCTCAGGCCATTTTGGACGGATACGAGACAGTGTTGGAGAGGCAGCATTACATCAGTTTGGACACATGCTGAGGAGGGGTGCTGAGTATATTGGGAAAAGGATGGTAAGGATGTATCTGCCAGGTTAGAGGAAGAGAGGAAGGGCTCAAATAAGGTTTCTGGATGTGGTGGGAGAGGACATGCAGGTGGTTGGTGTGAGAGGGCAAGATTCAGAGGCCAGGCAGAAATGGCAACACATGATCCACTGTGGCAATCCCACATGTGAACAGCAAGAGGACAATGAAGGAGGATGTTGTAATATCAGTCTTCACTGATTTGGCAAGGATTTAACTGACATAAAACAACTCTATAGTTAAATGATTACAAATATGAGGCACACATATGGTCAGTGTGCAAAACACTGGACAGTTGAAGGGTATGAGCTCAGTATATAACATGCAGTTCAACATACACATCTGCAGCAGTACTTTACTCTGCACATGCTCTGTATAGTTGTCTTAGATTTACAAGACCAAATGTGTATCAGTTATATGCACAGGAAACATATGGATATGTACAATATCCCAGTAGCTGGCCTAGTCACTACAGACAGAGCCACATGCTATGGCCATTAGTGCTGTTCAGCAGTACATCAGTACAGCCAGTCTTGTTGAGACATATGCTTTCAAACCCCTATTTTCCATTATTACAGACCACCTACTGCATTCAATTACATGCTTACTTGTTTCACATACCTTTTTTTCTGGATATGTCACAGATATATCCTTTCTTATTCTTTTTTCTCACACTACTTCAGCTTTGCACTGATGGACTGTCTATGACAGAGGTGGTTTGAATAGAGGGCAGCTTGTCTTTTGTAGGAAATGCTCATGACCATGTGATGGCCTGAGCAGCAACTGGTGTTCCCCAGTTGCTGACTGCATGCAGAGCAGCTGTGTATTTATTCCAATAGTCAATGTCATGGCAACACATTCCTATAATTGAGTTCTCCATGTGGGCATTGGCCCTCTTCCTTACCTCTGAGGAAGAGATTCTGGAGGTGTGTGAGCTAATACCTCTTACAACAAGACCTGTGGAGACAAGCCAACTAAATGGTGCATAAGATTCAAGACTTAGGGGCAGAATGTGAGTATTCCTTTTTTTTTCCATAATAAATTTTTATTGAAATATATTTTCCAAAAACATTACAAAAATACAATAAACATCACACACATAATACACTATAACTACTACAAACCATTTATACAATATCTACATGAAATGCTTCCTATATTTAATATATTCCTAAAATCAGTATCATGCTAATATAATATTGAAGACCTTTTCCCATATTTTCGGGTTATTAATATTTTTGTTAGTTTGTTTCAGAAGTAATTTATGTGCTAGTATATGCTTTATAGCCACAAGCTTAAAATGATTCCATGATGTCTTATGTGGTTCTAGCCAATTTGTGGCTATATAGAGTTTCATCAGCAAAAAAATATTCATACAGATAATAGTTTGCGATCTGGAAAGCTCTCTTGGAGGAATGTGTAGAATCATAAATTCCCATGACAGTGTAGAACTTTGATAACCCATCTTTTGCAGTTGTACTTTAAGAGAGTTCCAAAGTTTATATACGCATTTACAACTCCAGAACATATGAAGAAGATCCGCTGTTTGATCTGCACAGTATGGACAAATTGGAGAATTCCTAGGGTTAAATTTATGTAATCTAAGATGTGTGTAATATGCATTGTTCCAAATCATCAATTGCGTGTACATCAGTTTTGAAAAGAAACTGATTTCCTAGTTATATCAATTGCTTTTAATATCTGATTGTCTGTTACTGTTACTTTTTTACCCAATACTCTGAAAGCAAAATTTTGTCCTGAAATTTCAAATCCTTAATTAATTTATATGCAGTTGCTATAAATTTAGTGTCTTGTTGGATAGCTTGCCACAATTCAGAGCACTTATCCACAAATCCGGCTGCAGGTTTAAAGTTCCTAAAGTAGCTCAAGGCAAGTTCTTTAACTTGTCTCATTATAACAATGTAACTTCTAGGTAGATTCATTTCCTGTCTAATTTGTAAAGCCGATAAGTCAAGTTTATTAAAACATCAAATAGAGTCAGATTAAGTATTAATGGAAATTTGCTGAGATCGATCAGCTGATTATTTAGTTTAAAATTAGGATTCCTGTGGAAAGGTTGAAGAACCATCATATATTGCAATAAATCTACGGACTGAAATAAAGTTTGCAAAGATGAGACACAGGTTATTATGTGGTCCATGACCCCATATTTTATCAGACTAATTTTGTCCATAAAGGGCAATGCTTTAGGATTTATTTTCCTATCCAAAATATGCTTATGATTCAAGACCACCCAAGTTGGTATCCATTTTGTATTCGTTACATCATAATTAGCAATTCTTAAAATTTTATTAGCGTTTACAATCAAATAATATGCTTCAAAGTTTGGTAGCTCAAGTCCCCCTCTTGTTTTAGGGGTCATTAATTTCTCATAAGATATTCTAGTTCTTTTTGGGTTCCAGATAAATTTAGCTAGATCTTTATGCATTTGTTTAAAAACTGTTTTTGAAATTGATAATTGGGCAGACCTAAATATGTATTTCATTCGTGGTAGTATATTCATTTTCACTATTGATACTTTTGCTAATACCGGTAGTTTTAAATTCTTCCATCTGTCACAATCAGCTATTATGTGTTCCCATACTCGTTTAACATTATTGTTATAAAAGTCCTTATTATCCGTAGAGAAGTTGATACCCAAATATTTAATATTTTCTTTACATGTTAACTTCCCCATCAGGGCCATTAGTGAAAAAGGTTTTGGGGTTCTTAATGGGAAGATATTTGTTTTCTGTAAGTTAATTTTATAATTGGAAACTACTGAAAATTCGTTTATGAGCTTTAATATCTTTTCACTGTCTGAAATTGGGGTTGTACAATAAATAATAAGATCATCGGCGAATGCTGACATTAATATTTTATTCCTATAAATTATTGGTGCATTATGATACAAATTTTGCTTGATATATAAAAATAGGGGTTCTAGATATAGGTTAAACAATAAGGGGACATGGGACAACCCTGACGAGTACCATTTTTAATCTGTATTCTGTTAGAATAAGTCCTATTGATGTATAGCGTAGTGTATGGATTACTATATAATATTTGTAGTATCTGAATGAATTCTTGGGGCAAGTTAAAATAGGGTAACACATCAAACAAAAATTTATGTCTACTCTATCAAATGCTTTCTGGGCATCTATTATAAGAGCATAGATATTAAAGTTGTTTTTTTTAGCATACGTCATCATATTATGCAGTGTAAGTGTGTTATCGCTGGTTTGTCTAGTTGTCATAAATCCAGCTTGTTCCTTAGAAATTAAATATATCAAAACCTTCTTTAGTCTCGATGCTATAATTGATGTTAAAATTTTCATATCCACATTCATTAGTGCCATTGGTCTGTAATTATCTGGGTTAAGGGGATCCGAATTGGTTTTATGTATGAAAATTGTTTTTGACGCATTGAGGTGGGGGTCACTAATTTTATTTTTAGTTATATAATTAAATACATGAGACAATTCTTTTCCCAAACTATCAGCAAACTCTTTGTAAAATTCAGCTGTAATACCATCAGGCCCTGGCGACTTATGTGCTTTCATATGTTGAATTGTATATACTATTTCTTCTTTAGAAATAGGTTTAATCAGGTCACTTTGCAGGCTCTCTTCTAATTCTGGAAAGTTAATTTTTTGCAGAAAACTTTTATTCTGGTTATGTAGAGACCTATCAGTTTGCCCCTCATACACCTTAGTATAGATTTTCCCAAAAACATCAACAATATCCTCAGTTTTAGAATATATTGTGTCGTTATACTGAATTTCTGAAATATATCCAGTTGTTTTTGATTGATTTATAATCCTTGCCAGTGCTTTTGATGGTATTTGAACATTATTAGCATATTTCACTAAACACCTATGTTCTTGAAGTGTTAATTTATTATTATGAAGCAAGAAGAGATCCCTTTGAAGCTTCAACATTTCCTCCTCAGTTTGAGCGTTAAAATTCTGAATCAGCTCATTATCAAGTTGTTTTATTCTTATTTCTAGTTTTTGAATATCACTATTATGAATTTTCTTATAATATGAGGCTTTTTGTATAAGAAATCCTCTAATTTGAGCTTTAGCTGTCGCCCATTCAATGTCAGGGGTATGTTTTTGGAGCTTCAAGCTATCTGTAAATTCTTTCAAATATTTTATAATTCCATCTGCTATCTCTTTTTACTTAAAAGATTTGGGTTGAGTGACCAATTATAACCCCTATGCCTTCTTGTGTCTTTTAAATCTTTAGAAAATTTTAACGAAATTTTTGAGTGATCTGATAGATGACGAGTATGTATAACCACCACTGGTTCTAAATTCGTTAGTGCTTTAGATATCAAAAAGTAATCTATTCTAGCCCACATTTTGTGGCATGGTGAATAGAAGGTATATTTATTTGCATTATTAATATCTTGTGAATAAGAAAAGGGGTCATATAATTGAAAATCTTCCTTAAAATCATTTAATGCTATCCCGGCCTGCTTATTAAATGCTCTCTTTTTTTTTTCAAAAAACTTTTTATTGAATTTTGAACAATACAGAAATATAACAGCAACAGCAATAGTAGAATACATATTTAAAAATGAAACATTGGGAGATATTTATGATAACACAATTTAGTAAGATGAATGTTTTGTCTCAATGCAGTTTGAGAATATACACTTAACTATCTACATCATATACAAAATGTTAACCAAAGAATATATCAAAATAAGTATTGAGCTAAGACAAAAAATAAGCATTAGGATATGAGTGAGATTGAGGTCTACAAATCCCATAAGGAGGGTGGCCATCTATACACTATTAATAATATGTAACACCTTTTCTAAAGCTTTATTAATATGTGTCGACTTCTTGGGACTCTTCACTATCATTTTCTGCGCACTGATGTATGTGTGGGCTAGAATTTTAAAATTATTCCAATTCAGTTTAGTACGATCTAACCAATTTTGTGTGATATATAATTTTATGAGTAAACATATGTATATTAGCACTTGCATGTCCAATTTAGAGAGATAAATATTTGGTATGTGTAGTATTGCAGTCTCCCAAGATAAGGTGGATTTGTGATAACCCATTTTTTGTAAACGGACTTTTAGGGAGGTCCAAAGTTTGTGTGAATGATGACAGGACCAAAAGATGTGTAAAAGATCTGCATTAGGGTGTGAACAACAAGAACATGAGGGTGATTTATTTGCATCAAATTTGTTGAGCTTAGAAGGAGTAAAGTATGCATTATTGTTTATCATTAGTTGGGTGTAAAAGAGTTTTTTGAAGGGCGAGTATTCTATTGTATTTTTGATAGCTGAGAGTTTCTGATTTATAGATATATGAGAGTTGTGTTTATCCCAATAAGTAGAGAAGAGACACTCTTCACTATGAATTATTTGATTTATAAGATTATAAGATTTAGACAACATTTTCTCTGGGAGTGTGAGGACTTTTAAAAACACTTTATAGTTGATAATATCAGTGCTATCTATTTTGATGTGTAGGAATTTAGCATTAATTACATCTCTCAGTTGACGTAAGATGACTAGATATTTAATGTTAACCTTGAGAATTTTGCGTACATTAGAGATAGTTTCATTCTTGTATTGCATTAGATCCCAAACTGTAAGATCTTTAATCAAGGGAAAATCTGAAAGATTAAAAGAGATATTGTCTAAATTGATATTAGGATTTAAGTGAAGAGGTTGCATTAATTGAAATATATTTTCTAGATTTACAAGTTTTACCAAGACTTGAAAAGCAGTAATTTTTTGTTTTAAAGAGTTAGGAATTTTAAATTTATTCGTTACTTCCAATGAAAGGAAAGGAAGAGCTAATGGATTAATGTTTTTAATTGCAATATGTTGATACCATAATTCTGTCCAAATAGAATTTTGATTAAACTTCTCTTTATATTTAAAATGGATAATAATTTGTTTGCCGAGATAATCAAGTAGTAAAGGTGAAAATTGGGAAGACCAAGACCACCCCTATTTTTAGGTAAGATTAGCTTAATATAAGAAATTCTTACTGATTTAGGAAACCACAAGAAATTAGCCAAAATTTTATTGATTTTTGAGAAAAAAGATTTTGGAATCATCTGATCCACCGCATTGAATTGAAATAACAATCTGGGAAGAATATTCATTTTTATTATAGCTGCTTTTGATAAAAGTGATAGATTTAGTAATTTCCATCTGTTCAAGTCAAGTATAATCAGTGACCATATTTTAGCCAAATTATTTTGAAATGTGGAGAGACCATTATGATTTATATGAATCCCTAAATATTTGAAATTCTGAACTATCCGAAAAGTGAAATCAGGAAACTTATATGACTTGAGCAAGTGGATTTATGGGAAGAATATGTGTTTTTTGAATATTAATCTGATAACCAGAAACCTCTGAGAATTTTTCAATGGAACAAATTAGTTTGGGAAGATCTGAACAGGGTGTTTGAAAATATAATATAAGATCGTCTGCAACGCCGGACAAACATATTTTAGTGTTAAGGATTCTAGGGATATTATGATATGTATTTTGCTTAATGTATAATAATAGAGGTTCTATATATAGATTAAATAAGAAAGGAGATAATGGGCATCCCTGCTTTGTGCCATTATAGATCTTTATATTTTGGATATTTTCCTGTTAATATAAAGAAAAGTATAAGAATTTTATATAGCATTCTAATAGAGTCTATGTAAGTAGATGGTATATTGAAACAAAGCATGATATGAAACAAGAAGTCCCAATTAACCCTATCAAAAGCCTTAGCAGCATCAAGAATTAATGCATACATAGGGTTTGAGTCATTTTTGGCAAAGTGAATAAGAGCATCAATTGTCAAGGTATTGTCCCACGAATGTCTATGTGACATAAAACCCGCTTGTTCCAGAGAAATTAAAGATGGTAAAACATTTTTAAGTCTAGAAGCAAGTATTGAAGCTAAGATTTTGATATCAATGTTAATCAAGGAAATAGGTCTATAATTATTAGGATCAGTTTTTTCTTTGTCTCTTTTCAAGATTAATATGGTTTTTGAGGTATTCCAATACAGATCAGATATACCATGAATCATTATGTGGTTAAAAATTACTAAGAGAAGAGGTGAAATTTCTGATGAGAAAGTTTTAAAAAATTCGGGTGTGAAGCCATCTGGTCCCGGTGATTTACTAGTTTTGAGTCTACTAATGGCTTCCGATATTTCTCTGATAGTCAGTGGGGCAGAAAGTGTGTTCTTTTGTAATTCATTTAAACTAGGAAATTTAATAGAAGACGCGAAATTCACTATGTGTTGTTTACTCCTAAGATTATTGTCTTTTGAATATATCTCTGAGAACAATGATGTAAAAAGCTGCAAAATTTCCTGATCAGTACTGTATTTCTTGTTATTATAATTTAATGTCGAAATTCTAGGAAGGGAATGATTACCTTTTATTATTCTGGCTAACACTTTAGAAGGAACCTGTGCCCATTCAGAGTATGTAGCTAATAACCTTTGCTCTGAAATGGTAAGGTTATGTTGATGCAGAAGCAATAATTCTTTTTGGGAATTCAACAATAATTCATATGTTGAAGGATCGGAACTTATTTTGTACAGATTTTCCAAATTTTGAATTTTTGATTTTAATTGTAATTCTTTATTTCTATATTGTTTTTTAAAATATGATGCTTTGTTGATTAATATGCCCCTAAGAGTTGCCTTGCATGCGGCCCATTGTATATCTAAAGGGATATCTGATGTGTGTAAATTAAGATGTGTTTCTTTTATTGTTTCAATTATTGATTTATGTATATTTTCCTTTGAAAGCAAATTATTATTCAATGTCCAGCTATTATATGAGCATAATTTTGGTGAATGGACCAAACTTATACTAAGAGATATTCTAGAGTGGTCAGAAAAAAATCTAGGTTCAATAGAGTAATTTAACTTCCTATGGGTAAAATCATTTGAAATAAGGAAAAAATCCAATCTTGACCAAGATTTATAACATTTTGAATAATATGTGAAAAATCTTTTTATCATTCTGTGTTATAAGAGAAATAGGATCTATAAGGTTTAAATCTATTATAATTTCTTCCAAGGCAATGGATGCTTGAAAATTGTATGAGGAAGATCTACTAGTACGATCAGTGTCAGGATTAATAATAGCATTCCAGTCCCTCCCAATACTAAAGAATTATCTTTGATTGAGGATAAAATATTTTATATTTGAATGTAAACGATATGTTGTTGTTCACAAGGGCCGTATAGATTAAAGAATATGACTGGCTTATCAATGTTGTGAAAACCAGAAATAATGTAACACCATCTTCCATTCGCATCATATTTCATCTCTGAAATAGTTCCCTGAAATGTGTTTTTAACTATAATGGCTACAGCGCTTGATTTTGTACTATTACCAGCTGCTACTATCGTTTTAATCCATTTCTTCTTTTTATCTTTATCAAAGTCATCTTTAGTCAAGTGAGTCTCTTGTATAAAGCAAATATTAGCCTTTGATTTAAACAGTAAATGGAATAATAGAGATCTTTTGTTCTTATTTTGTAATCCTCTCACATTCCATGAGTCAATATTTATTGTCATAATATTAAGTAAGAATATATATATAACATATATCTAAGATTTGACAAAAATGAAATATTGGCTATAGACCTCAATATCCCACAACCGTCATACTGATTCATATTGTCTACCTAAAAAGGTTGTTATAAGAATTGGAAAAAATTTCTTCCCTAGTACCCCAGTGCCTAGCCACCTAACCCCTACTAGAGAAACAAAATAAAGATGAATTATATAAGTGAATTTGGTTAACATTTTCAATGTCAATTGCAATGTATCAACATAGTAAACTTTGCATAATTGTTTAACTAAACAAAAACACCATAATACACTATCAAACATATTTACATATCTAACTAAAATCAAGATGTCCGACATGCACATTCCCTACTCTCTTATTCATTGTATAAGCTCCATTATTGAATAGAAAATATTATTTGTTATAGACATTCCTCAATTTTGTATTTCAGATATTAAAGAATCAAATTTATGTAAATGTTTCCATGTACAAAAAAAGAAATATATGAAAATAAGTTTGGTGTTATCCCATATAAATAATAGTTGCTATAGAAACTAATATTGATTATATCAGAGATAAATAGCAGTTTTAACTAAGCTTAGTATAGACATATATGTGTCATAAACATACTGCATTAACATCAGACAAATAATTCGACAATATAAACTTTATATTTTGTTCTGATAATATTTGCGAACGGTCACATCAATATTAACTAACTCAGAATGTAAGCAAATGAATCATATTTCTAAAGAACATTTATAGCTATGCCCCCTTGTGTGGTTAAAACATTTTGTACAGAGCAGTAGCCTTTTAACATGCACATATTTTTATTTGCGGTTGCTTTTTCCTTTCTTCCCCTGTTTCCCCTCTTTTAAGCTGTATGTTTTTTTTTTTTAAAGACCTACCTTTCTATGAGTAAAATTCACTTATTGCTCCATGTATTTTGTATAATGTTCTTAAATATATTATAAATGATAACTATACATGAAGCCTTTCACCCATTACCACCATCAGAGATGTGGTCCATTCCAAGCATCTTTCCTGATTAAAAAATGTAAAAATAGGTGAAAATATGTGCGTTTGAGTACTGTTTATGGTACTCTGGATTGATCTAACAAGCATAAACACGCTAAAACTTTCCATGCATCCGAGTTTGCATGTCCGATCAAATCCCACCCCTGCATCCCTCTCAAAGATCCCCACATGACTTGTTGAACCTCAATTCGAAGATAGTATTACACCTGTCTATGTTGACAGGGGTATTCAAGCTATAGTGCATATAGTAATTGAAACTTCGGTAACATCGTGCAACTCCAAATAGAACTACTGCATATACCAACAGTGTCCCATAAAAGAGCTCTATACATGCTGCAGTAAACTATAGAAACAGCACTCCCCCTAAACGCTCTCCATCACGCCTAAAACAAGCCATCACACAGCAACCTACCATGACATATTGTATATTTCTGAATTATCAAATTAACCCAATTTCGGTGAGTGAGTGCTTCCTGAATATGATCTAGCAGTGACGTCACCTCAATGCCTTGAAAATCCAAATAAAACAAACACATAGATTGAGATGCAACAAAACTGTTGATATTTTGCTAGCACTTCTCCCATTCAACGCGCCAAATAGCACCAAAGCCACCATACCATCCTAGCGTCAGTGGTCCACCGACACTGCATAAGAAAAGGAAAAAAGAAAAAACATACACTTCACTCCAGTAGCCCTACACATCAGTACAGCGTCACCACCAAATCAGAGCACAAACTGCGGTGCACCCCTTAACAAAGCTGCCCAACCAGCTTTGAAAACGGAAGATCTCCTAGCCTAGGAAACCAACACCTCACTCCATCCAATCCGAACAAGCCAACCAAGACACCAAGAGCACACAGAATCATATGTTCAACAGAAACTCCAAAGCACGAACCCACAAGAACAGAACCAAGCCAACAACATAAGCCACAGCGACTCGCCACAGACACCAATCTCCGTGATGCTCTCCACAACAGCACACGACAACCAAAGATCCTCCCATCAAGATGCAGACCCCAAGAGAAAAAAAAAGAAGAGAGAGAAGAAGCATGAACTAAAAACAATAATAATAAAAAACGTACCTGTCTTTCAACCCCCTTTCCAAAGAATGCATCCATCCAGCCATAAGCGTGATACTCCTCGCCGCTCCATTCCCCATCACTAAACATGACCATATTCTTTCTCATACTGCCGCCAGCTAGAGCTTTACAAATAAACATTCAACGAACAAGACTCCTTGCCTCGATCTTGTTCCCCATTCCAAACTGGCAATGAAGGAGACCAACATTTTAATTAACAATCAATCAGAATACACCACAAGCATGAAGCTGACAAATATCCAAACACTATAGCTTCGTTGAATATACGCTCCTAAGCGCTCTCCCCACTCCCTCCAGCAATGTCATCACAACTATGTCTCAAAGATCCACGGAGGCCGAACGCGCTTATCCAACATATAGTCTTAATGAAAATACACTCTATAACTGTACAAAAGCTTCTCAAGTCACCAGAGCTTCCCATTAGAGTGATGACGTCACCGCCAAGCTCCGTATCTGCATAATGATACGTGCCATAATAGTAACATCTGCTGATGTATTAGATAAAAGATTTTCTCTCGGAGCAGTCTCGAGAGTCTGTGTATTTCCCTCCAAAAAATTACTAGCTAAACCAAAGCATTTTATTTGCCTAAATAGAAAAAGTGCTTGAACGCTATTTAAATAAATATAAACAGAAAGTAACTTGGAGTGCTGAATCTATTTTAAACACCAGCACCTTAATTGTGAGATAAAACATGTAAGCACATAACAAATTTGCGTTTTCCCATTACTTCAAGTAAAAAAAAAAAAACATATTTATGTTTATATATATATGCACAGTACATACTTTTGACAGAGGCAGTCTGTGAAGGATTTATACCTCGTATATTCTGTATTATTCTAGTCTTTTCAAGATAAATATTGTAATAACACTTGGCAAGTTCTTATTTGAACTATGTATAAATATTAAATCTCACTAAGTAAGGGGACCAAGATTTATTAAGAGGGTGAAATCTATGTTAATATTTGTGATTTCACCACAAAGAAAGCTAAGACACATCATGTTTTCTGATGAGAAAAGAGGAATGTGTTAACACATTTGTGTACATATTTATACACCTTTTGTTTACCCTTGACATTAATATATTTCACAATTGATTAAGCTCATTAACTGTATGTAAATAACCTATATAAAAAAGAAATATATATATATACTTTCAACATTTTTGTGTCCAGACAAATATGTACCTTGTTAGGAAATTGAGTCCGAAGCTTTTGAATGCTTTGAAAAAAACATCTTTTGCTCCCTTAGAATCAGAACAAGTAAATTTTTTTTCATTAAATGTGAATGACAAAGTATTTGGATAAGACATGCGAAATCTTATCCCTCTTTTGATTAATTCTGCACAATAGGGAGAGAGCTTTTGTCTATTTAGTTTTATTTGAGGTGGAAAATCCTGTGAGAATGATAACTTATGCGATTTCCATACAAACTGTTTCTTACTTTTGGCTGCTTGCAGTATTTGAAAAGCATCTTGAAAATTTAGCAGTTTTGTATATATAATCCTTGGTGAGGAAGCATCTTGACTGGCACGTAGAGCTCTGTGTGCTCTCTCAACAGTTATGTTTTTTGAAGATGCTTCACAGTTTAGTAATGACTCAAATATACTTTTGGACACAGATAGCAAATTATTCTTATCAAAAGATTCTGGTAAACCCCGAATGATAATGTTGTTCCTGCGACTTCTGGCTTCCAAGTCTATCAATTTAGATTGTATTTCAGAGATAGTTTTATCTTTAGACTTTAAATCATTTTCCAATGTCTCAATTTTTATTTCCATAGCTGAGTTATTGTTTTCAATAATACTCATTCTGTCATTTATTTTTTTTAATGTATCACCAAAGTCAGTAAATTTTTCTGTAAAGTTCTGAATGGCACTTTGTATAGGCTTTAATGCTAGCTTTAACTCGTCTAAATAAAAGTTTGAGTCATTTAATTCTTTGCTACTTACTTTGGCAGGTTCAGAAGAGTTTTTGGAAGTTCTCAGTCTTTTAGAAGTGTTATCTTTTTCTGGTGAGTGAACTGATGAGAATTTGGCCTTCGTGGTCTGTGAATCCATAGACTCGATTTAGTAGCCATGCCCAGTGATTAGATGCTGTTACCAGGGTGACAAGTTCCAGGAAAAGTCTGAAGCAGCAGGTGCCCAAGTCAGATAACTCCACAATTTGTTCTGAGGTAAAATGTGACCCAAAATAAAAATTCCAAAGCCAAAAATATTCCAGCTATATGTAAAAAGCTTAGTATAATCCTTTTATGAAAAAAACTGAGGAAAAATATTAGTCTCAGGTTGTAAAAAATAAAGATGATACTGGTCTGTGAGGAGCTCTGAGGATAGGGACTAGTCTAGTCGGCAGCCATCTTGGAAAGCATATTAAATGCTCTCTGTGGACAAGACCTATCCAACTTTGGATTTTGATAGGTATTCCAGTCCCCACCCACAACAAAATAATAACCATCATATTGTGTTAATATTGGATATAATGATGCTATGAAACTTTGTTGATCATTGCATGGGGCATATATATTCAAAAGTAGGATAGGTTTATCAAATGCATTATCCGATAAAATCACATAACACCATCGCCCATTTGGATCCACTTTGGAGTCTAAAATCCTATCTTTGTATTGGGTTTTGATAATTATAGCCACTCCCGCACTGTTTGTCTTACCTTCTGATGTCACTAGCTCTCTAATCCAGTTCTTTTTCTAATATCATTCCATTGTTCATTCATCAAATGTGTTTCCTGTAGAAATACAAACAGTGCTTTGTCCTGTAATAATATGTGTAGCAACAGCTTTCTCTTCTTCAAGTTCTGGAGCCCTTTAACATTCCATGAGTTCAACTCCCACATTCACAGGTCTTGGTATCAAATAACAATATAAGAGGGGAATTATGAAATTGACATGTATTGACTGTACACTATATCTAATCTGGAAGCATTTCCTACATCCCGTCCCTAACCAGTGCTTACCCACTTTACCCCTGGACCAGGATTTATATAGGTCTTGTATAAGAGAAAATATAAACAAGGTTAAACACACCAACACATTGAAAGCGTCAGGTAATAACATTTAAAACATTTCCTAAACATACAACCTATATATTCTAGCATATCTACATCAAAGTCTAAACTACACATTCCCTACCAAACACCGCTACTTAACTACAGCTTTGGTTTAACTATTAGTTAAACAAATCTCATTTCTAAGGTTATTACTGTGTAAAGGAAAGTTTTAGTAGATTGGGTACTTATTTTATCCTACCTTAAGTATCTGTTTTGTTGCAATCATTATGTACATAAACCTTTTACAGAAGAGAGGAGAGAGAAAAAAAAAAAATACATCCTACATTTTAGATCTGTACCCTACACAGTGTCTGCCACACACTGCATATAGTAAAAAAAACAATTTTGGTTCACACCTATAAAAGAAGAAAAACAGTAAAAGTACATGTTATTATGTGCTTTAAGTACATACTGTAATGTTATTTAGTTATAAAAGAACATTATCATATTATTTTCAGTTCTCTTTGTCTTTTCAAGCCAGGAAACCATCAGAAATACTCACGACAAGGGACCTCTTTCACAGCAGGACCACAAGAAGTATTACATCCAAATCTACACTCTCAGTTGAAATCCAGGCATTTCCTGTTTACCACACAATGGAAATAGACCTTGGAGGCCATAAAAGTCTGAAACCAGACAGCAGACCCTCAGATTAGCATAAACAAACAGTTTTATTGCTTTTTCAGAGGCCTGAACAGTTTAGTGAAGAAACAAAGGATTAGAAAAGCCTTGAGGTAAAATACATGCTGGATCTGACTACAGGAACATGCCAGTCTCAATTGAAGTTCTTTTCAGCCCTCTGATGCAGGTAGAACTTTAAAAACTTTCAGAAACACTTCTTTTGCCTGATTTTTATTGGAAACAGAATATTTAGTGCCATCCACCATAAATGTAAGCATATTGGGGTATTTCATCTGGAATTTAATTTGTTTATCAATCAGAAATTTACAGTAAGCAGATAAAGACTGTCTAGCCTGCCTTACTTGTAATGGTAAATCTTGAGCCAGAAATATTTTAACATTTTTCCACATAACATAGCCACCATTTTTTTTTGCAGTAAACAGTATTTTGCTAACATCTTGAAAGTTCAATATCTTAACATATACAGGTCTAGGCATAGTAGAAGCTTGTACCTCTCTCAGCTCTGTGTGCCCTTTCTATTACAATCTGTTTCACCCCATCAGCATCATTTAACAGTATTTCAAATATTTGTGTTATGGCTGGTATTAGCTCTGCATACTGGATGTTTTCAGGATTCCTCTTATAATAATATTATTTCTTCTAGACCTTGCTTCTAAATCAATAAGTTTATTTTGCATGGCTTGTACATCCACATCACATACCTTTGATTTTTTCTCCAGCATGTCAATTTTGTCCTCTATTTCAGAAATTCTGGTCTCAGTTTTGTCCATTCTCTGAAGCAATTGATTGCATAAAACTCCAAATGTTTGTATTTGTGAGGTCAAGTCCTTTAGAGCTTCCTGTATAGGTAGTAAAGCGTGTTTGATATCCTCCATGTTTAATGGCTGATCAGTCCTGGATCTAATTTCTGGTTTCTGTTGTTCCTGCTGTTTAGTAATCCTTTGTTTTTTCGCAGTTCCATCCTTTACTGGCGACTGTAGTTCTGACAACTTTGTCTTAGTAGTAGTTGTTTCCATGGTTCTTCCTTGTTGCAAGATTTTTCTTTCCCCAAGCAGAAAGGCAGAATAAAGAAAGCACACGGTCCTTTGTTTGTTTCTCTCTTCAGAGCAAAGTAATCACTTGTAATCCTGATGGATAAATACTTTTTTTTCCCACTTTTTTAACTGATTTTAGATTAGGTCAGTATAAATGCAACTTTTTATCATCAATTTGATGTTTAAACCTCCTGATATCCACTCAGATCAGAGATTTTCCTCGGGTTAATTGAAGAGCTGCAGTTTAGCAGTGTTTACAGCATGGCAGCCATCTTTGAATCGTCTTAGAATGTGAGTATTCCTGTTATATGTTTTGAATACTGCTTGTTTAACAGGGTTTGTCTGAACATGCTACTTCTGCATGGGTTTTAGTCCCACAAAGTTCTGTGCTTGCATCACTTTCAACTGTAGGTCTATCCACATAATGGCCAGAGGTTTACCTGTTATGTTTGGTCTGTTTCACAGACAGGTGTTGTCCTTGGCAAATCAGTAGCATACTCTGGTGATTGCAATCAGTACATGCCAACATCCATTTGTTTCAGACTTTATATCGATCAGAAAAGATATGTTACAACAATCCCTGTTACACCAGCATTTTTTTCAGTGTATAACAGTAATATTTCAAGTATGGCCATGTTTTGGGCCTCAATCCCAAATTATGTCTGGCTTGGTACAGATGCCATACAATAGGAGGTTGAAAGGTAGGATCTACCATTATTTTGTTCTGTCATTCCTGCTGAGAGGAAAGGATGGACAACATGTCGGATTTTGTACATTCAAGAGGTTGGTGTATAGAGAATGCTGTTAGATGCCGTTGTAACATTTTTTTTGTGGAGGGAGAGTAAAACGTGTTTTAAAACTATGCTGTGAGACAAATTACTGATGAGGAAGAAGACAGTTCTATAGCCGTACATTTCAATAATTCTCACCATGGGGGTAGTAGCCATAAAAGAACATTTGTTATGTACTGAATCAGTTTAAATTATTCAGTGTGATACTTTACCCCCTAGGGGGTTGAATGTGTAGTGTAATTGGAAGCTGTGTATATACATGTAATTAAGTGCAGTGGGTTACAAGGTACTGCTTTGGAAAAAGTCTGTTTTTCAGTTTGGTCAAACAGTCATAAAAGAACACTTGTTATGTACAGAATCAATGTATGCTTTTAAATGTGATACTTTATTCCCTAGGGGATTGAAGGGGGAGTGTAAATGGAGGCTGTGTATTTAAATGTACTTAAGTGTTAATTGCTTCTTCTAATTAAGGCAAGTATTTCTTGTAATGTGCTACTCCTTGAAGGCTTTGGCAAAGACATCAGAGTAAAATGAACTTGTGTGAATTACTGGCTGTTTGTATTTTTGTTTACTATCTTCACTCATTGTAGTTGAGTTGCTAAGAAGTCACTGTATAGGTCTGGTCATTGTGTATGGCCTATCATGGTTTTGTAGCAGCGTACTGTTCCCTTATTATTTGGAGTGGGGGGGCAGATGTGAGTGTCATGGGTCCTTTCATATCCAACTGTGCATGCTGACCCAGTTATGGGTGGTCTATCAGCAGAATATGTTTGCATGGGCATTTAAAGACATTTAGGCATACATATATATCTATATCTATATATATATATATATATATATATATATATATATATATATATATATATATACACACACACACACACACACACACACACACACACGCACAGACATATATATATATATATATATATATATATATATATATATATATATATATATATATATATATATATATGGGTTCACTACATATGACTGAAAGTTCATATGACCAAAGCCCATTTCATTGAAACCAAATGACCAAAAGTTCATTTGACCGAAAACTCATATGACTGAAAACTCATTTGACCGAAAAACAGCACTGGCAGGTATATGCCCTGTTCCCCACTGTAGTGTGACCCTGGAGTTAGAATATATTGTCAGGGGGGTGTGGGGGGCACAGCCCCCCACATTGGGGGGTGTGGGGGGCATAGCCTGCCACATAATTGCAGTTTATGCACTATTATATACATGTGTAGTCATTAAAAATGCATTAAAACATACATCAGTAACTACTGGTTGCAAAATGGACTGTGCCCCCCACACCCCGCTAACTTTATATTCTCACTCCAGGGTCGCACTACTGTGGGGAACAGGGCATATACCTGCCAGTGCTGTTTTGCGGTCAAATGAGTTTTCGATCATATGGGTTTTCGGTCAAATGAACTTTCGGTCATTTGGTCTCAGTCAAATGGGCTTCAGCCATATGAACTTTCGGTCATATGTAGTGAACACACACACAAATATATATATATATATATATATATATATATATATATATATATATATATATATATATATATATATATATATATATATATATATATATATATATATATATATATACATATATATATATATATATATATATATACATACACATATATAGCTACACATTAGTATTTCTTGGTAATATATCTGTATATTGTAATACATATATATGTATCTCCACACATATCTATCTATCTCTCTATATATGTAAATATTTTTTTATGTATATATTTGTAGATAATCATTCTTGATTGCACAGTGGGTCTTTCCTATTGTAAACTGACTGTACTGCATTATATGTTGTAAAAAACATCCTAACATCTTACAGCTAAGATGGCCTAGTGGTAAATTGCTGTGACTATGGTGGATAGCATCCCAAGCTCAAGACTGACCATGGCTGATTATTTTGCTGCTGGCCAGAAGCTGGGCTGCTGGATACATAGTGATTAAAGCACTTTTAAGCAGTTGTAAGCAGGTTTGCATGGGTTTGTGTGGTGCTAAGCGGGGCTAAAACACAGTTAAACTAATAGGCACTTAAATTGTGTAGGCTTCACTTACCGATGCTTACCAGTGTGCAAATATGGTTAGCAGAGCAAACTACTGGTTATCATTTACATTTACGCAATTTGTAGATCTGCTAAGCATAGCTCAGCCCTGGTAACCATTACTCACATTCCAGTCTCATAAAATAGCTGATAATAGCATCATGTAATAAGTTTATTTAATGTCCTGTACATAACATGCTTTTATGTGCTCTCATTACAGTAGCAAGGGCTGTGACTATACTGTACAGGACACTTGGGTATACATGGGTAGTATAACATGTTTTTTATTTATTATTTGTTATACATGGGTAGTATCTCATGTTATATGCACTCACACCTGGATGTTACACCAGCTACAGTACACTGGTTGACAAATATGATTCCACACATATTGTGTTATGAAATTAGTACTATTGACACTGCTTTTCTATGTAAAATTAGATTGCCTATTGTAGTACTCCAACCATGCACCTCTGCATGCAGAGCTGGGACTCTGAGTACTACACTATCTTGTTCTTGGTGTTTCAGCTGTATGTTTTTATGTACCTCCTATCGGATATTAATATGATATTATTATATAAACTGTAGAGTACCCATGTCATTGAGGACTGATTTCATGTAGTAATGGCATACTTTTCAGTTTCAGACTTCTATCCTTCAGGACATCCATCCTAAAGCATAACATGTTTGCTGTCCACTTCCTGTCTGTCCTCTGTGCAGATGTGCAGATGTCAGGTATTGCTAACACCATACAACTATGTAGCTGCCCACATAGTTTTGTGCTGTGGGCCAGGGCACTGCTACTAGCTCCATAAAATGGGACATCCTTCATCTGGGCCTTGGCCCTGTTACTTGCCTGTGTGAGGGACATTACAGAGGTAGTGGGCTACAGATTCACAGACAGTAGGTGGGAATACTTCACATGACAGGACATCTGGAGACAGCACAACAACATGGGGGACATATCTCCAGAATTTTGAACAAATTCTATGTCATCATCAGTGCTGTTATGCACATGGTGTGTTGACAGGTTGACAGGGTTTGTGTGGACATCCATTTAGTTGACTGCACATCTGACAGTGATATGTCTCTGACATACCACTCCACTGGCATGCCATCCACATACTGGCCACATGTTTGCCTGTTATGTTTTTCTGTTCTCCAGTCAGTTGTTGTCCTTGGAAAATCAGTCAGGAACTCTGGGGAATGCAGTCAGTAAATACTAAACTCCATTGGTATTACTGCCTTCATATTCCTCAAAAAAGATATGTTACATCAAACCCTATTACACCAGCAACTGTCTAAATTTCTGACAGCATTATGTCCAATCTGCACCTGTGTTTGTGCCTCTGTCCCCAAATGATATCAGGCTTTGTCCAGATGTCATGCACTATGAGGCTCAGATGTATTTAGTAGCATTATTTCTTGCCTTCATTCGTCATACCATCCCAGTGATGTAGTAGGCCCACAGATGTTATAGGGAAGAGGCCATAGAGATCACTCCTAAGCCTGTACATTCTGAGGTGAACTGTACATTTGAGAGGTCTGTGCATGTCTGGCCATTGTTGACAGACTCACGGAAAAGGAGCAAACACTGTGTAGAAATGTTCAAACCAAAAGCAAATAACACAGCTCATGGCCAGAATACTGAACAATAACATTTGCTTTATTAAAACAAAAAAGAAATAAACAGATTTGTCTCCTAAACCAGGGACTTCATCAGAATCAATCCATTAAAGATACTTCATCAATTTATACCCTCACAATTAATTACATCATTCAATTAAAAATCTCTTAAAAGAGCCATTTTAAAAAATGTGCATTGTAATATATGTTAAAAGTATTCCCACTAAAACTTCTTATATTAAAATTATTCTAAAATAAACAGAATAAACAGGTAATTATAATAAATGTAGTAAATGTAATAAGTATAATAAATATAAACTCCCCTCCTGTGAAACATGTAAATTATCCTAAAACTGCCTTTTTATTAAGAATGGGTTTAATGGAAATCATTTCATGTAACCCTGGTTGGAAGCTTGCCTGCAACCTAATTTGCCATTTAACCTCCCTCTCCTCTATATAGTTTCTATAATTACTCCATCTGGGGTTGGGTATAACCCATTCTAAAATACCAAAAGAAAACCCTACATAGTATGCACAACTTGAATGTTTATAAAGTGTATTATTATTACTGTGTGTTAAAATTTGATAATGGTGCTCATACATCCTATCTCTTAACCTTCTCTCGGTTTTGCCTACATAAAAAACAGAACATGAATTGCACATAGCTAAATATATCACTCAATAGTAGAAGACAACTGGGCTATCTTCAAAAATAATCCTGCCTTATGATCAGTTACTGGCCCTAAGCCCACCTTTGTGTTTAAAACTGGAGTCAGCGTCAAGAAATATTTTGAAGGGACATCAGATAATAAGAATGGTTTAAAATATGGGACATCAAGATGTCGGGCATGTTCGCAGTGTAAATTTATACATGTAGATGAGTATTACACTGTAAATAATAAGTTTAAAACCAAGATATGGTTTGTTCGAGGGAATTGTCAAACAACAGGTGAGGTGGAATGAGAAAGTACAGGAGAGTATACAGAGGAAGAGGCTGGCAAAGAAGAAGTGGGATTGTCAGAGAGATGAAGAAAGTAGACAGGAGTATAAGGAGATGAGGAGCATGGCAAAGAGAGAGCTGGTGAAGGCTAAGAATAAGGCATATGGAGAATTATATGAAAGGCTGGACACTAAAGAGGGAGAAAAGGACCTGTACCAATTGGCTAGACAGAGGGACCGAGCTGGGAAAGATGTGCAGCAGGTAAGGGTGATAAAGGATAGTGAGTGAAATGTACTCACAAGCGAGGAGAGTGTGTTGAGCAGATGGAAAGAGTACGTTGAGGGGCTGATTAATGAAGACAATGAGAGAGAGAGAAGGTTGGATGATGTGGGGATAGCGAATCAGGAAGTGAAACAGATTAGCAAGGAGGAAATACAGACAGAAATGAAGAAGATGAAGAATGGAAAGGGTGTTGGTCCAGATGACATACCAGTGGAAGCATGGAGGTGCGTAGGAGAAATGGCAGTGGAGTTTTTAACCAGATTGTTTAATGAAATCTTGGAAAGTCAGAGGATGCCTAAAGAGTGGAGAAAAACTGTTTTGGTACCTATTTTTAAGAATAAGGGGGATGTGCAGAGCTGTAGTAACTACAGAGGGATAAAACTGATCAGTCACAGTTTGAAGTTATGGGAAAGAGTAGTGGAAGCTAGGTTAAGAAGGGAGGTGATGATTAGTGATCAGCAGTATGGTTTCATGCCAGGAAAGAGCATTAAGATTTATTTATTTATTTCCAGTTTGATGATCAAGGAGGTCCACTGGGCTCAAAGAGCCCATTTTCAGTAGAGGCCTGAGGAGAAAAGCTCCATAATACAAAGTACAAGATATGTAAAACAAAATACAATACATAGTTGTGAAGGTATCAGCAAAACAACTTGTAACTATAAAATAGCAAAACTAAGCAAAGTTATGTTGCAACATAGACAAAAATATATAATACATATTTACATGTTTACAGGTTGAGAACAGTAGTACAGAATTAAATTTGTACAGAGGTTAGAAATGTCTGGGAACATTATAAAATAGCATTAGAACAGGGTTAATCCCTGGTGAGTAAGTAAGAATGAAACCTTATGTGTAGTTAATGTATTCATGTATTAAGCAGGTTAGGTGGGTAGTGTGCAACTGCACTTCCATTTACAGGAGAGGTTGGAATGGAGTTGGGTTTTGAAGAGTTCATAGTTTTCAGAGATTCTTAGCGATGGAGAGAGAGAATTTCATTTTTTTGGCTAGGGAAAAGGTTAGAAGTAGCTGACCAGTGGGATGATTTGGTTTGTATACAGAGATTAGATTTTAGTGGGCAGATCTTAGAGTTCTGTGTGTGGTGTATAATGGTAAGATGTCTGCTAGTGCTATACATTTAGTTGGTTTGAAAATAAGCTTGTGAGCTGTGGTGAGTTGGAGGTAGTCTAGTTAGTCGGGAAGTTCTAGTCACTGCAGCTGGTATAGAGGTATACAGTGGTGATTGGAGTATTTAGATGTGGTTGCGAACTTTGAGATTTTGCTATAACAGGTTTCCAGTTTAGAAGAGATGGAAGAAGATAGGTTGGTTAGTAGGGGAGCACCATACATCAGTGAGGGTAAGTAGGTCATGGCGAGGGTCTGTCTAGTTGAAGAAGAGAGGAAGTGTGAGTTTCTATACAGCATGCCAAGTTTCTGATGGGTTTTATTGATATTTAGCTGAATATGGGTATCACATTTTAGATGTTCGTCGACAGTAACTCTGAGAATTTAGCAAAAGGAACAACTTCTTTAGTGGAGTTGGCATGGCTGATAATATTGAAGGAGGTTTTGTTGAGGGGAGAGATTTTGTTGGGGAGAATAGTAGGATTTTAGATTTGTTGGCATTCAGTGAGAGATGGTTTTGAAGCATCCAGTTCTCAGTAGTTGAGAAAGCAGTTTGAGTTTTAGTTTGGAGCTCAGGGAGGTTAGAGGCAGAGCAGACTAAAGCTGAGTCATCTGCATATTGTACTGTCTTAGTGTTAGGAATGGCTGTATGAAATCATTAATGAAGATATTTAAGAGCATTGGGCCGAGTATGGATCCCTGGGGTACCCCAGTTGGGGTCAGAAGGAAGGCTGAGGTGCCCGTCTTCCATTTCACAGCCTGGGATCTATCAGAGAGGTAGCTGCTGAACCAAGTAATAGTGTTTTGTGAGAGATGAAGATTAGAAAGGTGGGTAAGGAGGTGGGTATGGGAGACTGTATCAAAAGCCTTGGAGAGGTCAAGGAGGACTGCGGATACAAGCTCTCCAGTGTCACGGGCGTGGTTTATGATGTCTAGAAAAGAAAGAAGAGCAGTTATTGTGTTAGGGCCAGGATGGAACCCATGTTGTGTTGGGGTAAGGAGTTGGTTATTTGTAAGGAAAGGCAAGAGCTGGAGGTGTATGCATTTCTCAAGAAGTTTTGAAATAGGGGAGAGAATTGCTATGGGTCAGAAGTTGGAGATGTTATTATTTTTGCCTCCTTTGTGGAGGGTAGGATAAAGGCTGCGGGCCACAGTTTAGGGACATATGATTCCTGTATGGATCTATTGATGAGTATACTAATGGGGATGGCGATGTCATCTGCTACAAGTTTTAGAAAGAGTGAGGGGATGTTGTTGGGGGCATTGGAGCATGGCTTAAGTTTAGATAGAAGTCTTTTTATATATGAGGTGGGGATGGGTTTGAGATGAAATATAGGAGGAGAGTTTTGGATGGAAAGTTGGGCAGAGGATTTGAGTTGGGGGGGTGGAGTTGTTAGGGAAGGTCTCGGTGAGTTCTGCTATGGAATTAATAAAGAAGGAATTGAACAGAGTAACTATTTCTGACTCAGATTTACTAGTGTCAGGGCAAGGGCTGTTTTTGGTACCTGGGTTGAGAAAAGAGTTGATTTCCAGAATTGTTTGGGGTTTGTGGAATGTGTAGACTGAAGTTTGGTGTAGTATGATTTTTTATCCTGTATATTTTTTTTTGTTTAGTTTGTGGAGTTGTTTATATTTAAGAAGAGTGTCAGGGTGCTTATTGTGGTGGAAAAGTATCCAGGTCTTGTCCCTTTGTTGCATGAGTGTTTTGGTGTCTTTAGAACGCCAGGGGGCGGAATTGGTTTTAATACATTTTGTTCTTAGAGGGGCTTGGGAGTTCAGGGTATCTAAAAAGGTTGAGTTGAAGAATTCAACGGCGGTGTCTAGAGGAAGACTTTTTAGATTGTCCCAGTTTATTAGTTTGAGAGAATTAGAGAATGTTGTGGCGTTAAAGTTTGAGAGATTCCGAGTATAGCTATATTGGTGTAGGTGAGGAGAGGAGGGTGTTGCTCTATGGATGAAGGCTGGCAAGTGATCACTAATGGATATATAATAATAACTAATGTGGGAGATGTTATTTGGATGTGAGACAAGGATCCAGTCCAGTATGGAGCCTGGGGGGTTATTTTTATTGGGTCTGGTAATGGCATTTGTAAGTTGAGTGAAACTGAATAGATTTATTGATTGATTTGGTGGGGGTTTTTGCAGTAAATTTGTTCCAATTAATGTTTACATCTCCTAGGATGTATGTCTCAGACTTGATAGTTGAGGCCCATAGAAGAATTTCCTCAAGTGTGTTTGTATCATTTCCAGGGGGTATATAGAGGGCTATGACACAAATATTTTTGTGGGTATTCAATTTGAAAATTCCTATGACTAGTTCAGCATTGTTGAACTGAGGAATAGGCTTTTGCTAGGGAGAGATGGAGAGTAGGCTGGAGTATATTAAGGCCACTCCTCCTCCCATCTTTTCTTTGGGCGGTCTTGTCTAACAGCTTGAAACCCAGGAGGTAGGATTTCAAAGTCAGAAATATGGAATTTTAGCCATGTCTCAGAGACAGCTATTATGTCAGGTAGGGTATGGTGTAGCCAAGTGTGAAAGTGGGCTATTTTGTTTTTTAGACTATGGCCATTGATGGTCAGGAGTTTGAGATATTTAGGGTTGGTAATATGGGTGGTAATAGGGGGAGTTGGATTGTTGGTGGTACCAGGTCCTGGGTTGGGGTGCATGTCACCTGCTAAGCATAGGCAGTTAAAGGGGAATGAGAGCAGGGGTTTGTGTTTACTTCTAGTGTTTTGTGGGCAGTATAATAAAGCTTTGGGAATATGACTTTTCATAGGGGAGGGTAGACGTTTTAGTTTGAAGCAGAGAAGTGGGTTTGGTTGAAGTAGGGAGGGGATATGGTGTGAAAGTGAGATGTGATAGAGTGATGTTGGGTACTGAGGGTGATGGTAGGGTGAAGAGGGGATAGGAATGAAGAGGTAGTTTGGAAGAGGAGTAAGAGGTAGAGTGGTATAGAGGAATTAGAAGTCGTAGGCAGAGGGAGGGGATGAAAAGGGTTTGAAAAGGCATGGTGTGGTGTAGGTATAAATTAATTGTTGGGAGGAGTGTGTTGAAGATGTGGTTGGGTGTAGGGGAACTATGAGAGTATAAGAGGGAGGAGTTTAGAAGTGAGTAAAGTGCTCTAAGGTTTAGGATGGGGGAGGGGGAGAGAAAGTATTGGAGGACGGGAGGAGAGGGGATAGTGAGTGGATTGGGAGAGATGAAGGGGAGGGGACCTTTGGTTAGAATAAGGGTAAAAGCACCGGGGGTGGGTGGAAATTGGGGGTAGGGTAGGGGAGCGGAGTGAGCCCGCAGGGTGAACAGAGCGGGTAGACCCAAAGAAAGAAGGCAGCAGGGCAGTGTGAAAAACAATCAGTATAGTGAAGGTAAGTACAGAGGAAGGTAAGTAGGCTGGTTAGAGGGATGCTTAGGGTACTGTTATGAGGTAAAAGGAGTTGAGTGAATTCAGAGGTAGGTAGGACTGTTACCAAGCAGTTGAAGATGGAGAGAGTGAAAATACTAGATTTTATATTATAGTGAGACAGAAGGAGTGAGGGAAGAGAGGTTATAGATGGGTAAAGACTGCCATCTAGTGGACAAATCCAATAAATGTGAAGAGAGGAACCACTATAGGAGGTAGATAGGTATAGGGAGAAAGACGGCTCAAATATAGGAAATAGGCTAGGATGAAGCAGGTATGGGGGTATGGCTGCTGGCTACTCTGGCCTAGATCCTATACTAGCACTTAGCTAGTGGTAGAGCAATTTTACATACAAATTAAAGGAGGTATAACATCATGTAACATACTTTCTTTAATTCCTTTAATTTATTTCACTTCTGGGAGATGTTAGGACTTTTCCTGTTGGGGAATCAATCAAATGGGGTGTAATACTTATCTGTGACTGGTCTTGGATGTCCAGGAGGGCTGGGCCAGTAGGCAAAACAAAGTAGGTAGAGAAGGTTAAAGAGCTGGAGAAAACAGAGAGAGAGAAATTTGTAAATCTAAATAAAGGTATAATTAACAGAGGTATGTAGGTTAAGCAGCAGTTGAGGGTAATGCACAATTAGGTTAAATAGCAGAGGACATAAGTAAAACAAGCACATATGCTTCAGGTACCAATCCCTACAAAAATAGGCATAATAATCCCTTCAAAATAGGCTTAATAATCAATGTCATAGTTGCAGGTTAAATTACACAATTATGTAACTGGCTAAGTAAAACCGAGTATATCCACAGAAGATTAGCATTTTCAAACAGTTACACTTTAAAATTCAGACAGGATGTAAAGCGGAAACACATTCCCATTTGCTGACTAAGGTCCGTTTCTAAGAAGTAGGTATTTCTAGGCAGTGTTATAATAGTAAGATGCGCATTGTCTTAATGTTCAAAAGGCAGGGAAACATTTAAACCCACCATTATGAACTAAATAGCGGGGCTCAACTCAGTCCATTCAAGCGAACAACTTGCTAGTATGTCCGTTGCATTACCCAGTGCAGTTGTGCTATGCAAGGGTTTGTCCGATAATCACGGACTAACTGGGGCAATTGTGTTTAGGTGAGAACAGCAATACCACTAGTTTGTGGGTACATTCATGGATTAACTAATTCATTTGGAGTGGGAATGGTTACATTCCCATGTATAATGTGGTCTAAAAAGGGTAGATATGCTCATTTTCCGCTAATGCAGCTGGTAAGCGAAAGACAATTGTGGGTACAGTCTTGCATTAAACAATTTAATTTTGGAGTTGGAATGATTACATTACTTTACATTCTAAAAAGGATTAAATCGCTCATTTCCCGCTAATACAGCTGGTAAGTGAAATAGCAACAATTGTGGGTACAATCTTGTATTAAACAACTTGGTTTTGGATGCGATGTTTGCTCTGAGAGTGTTGATGGAGAAATATAGAGACGGTCAGAAGGAGTTGCATTGTGTCTTTGTGGACTTGGAGAAAGCATATGATAGAGTGCCTAGAGAGGAGTTGTGGTATGATATGAGGACGCCAGGATTGGCAGAGAAGTATGTAAGAGTGGCACAGGATAAGTATGAAGGTAGTGTGACAGTGGTGAAGTCTGCAGTGGGAGTGACAGATGCATTTAAGGTGGAGGTGGGATTACATCAAGGGTCAGCTCTGAGCCCTTTCTTATTTGCAATGGTGATGGACAGGTTGATAAATAAGATTAGGCAGGAGGTCCCATGGACTATGATGTTTGCAGATGACATTTTAATCTGTAGTGAGAGTAGGGACCAGGTAGAGGAGACCCTGGAGAGGTGGAGATATGCCCTAGAGAGGAGAGGAATGAAGGTCAGCAGGACTAAGACAGAATATGTGTGTGTGAATGAGAGGGAGGATAGAGGAATGGTAAGGATGCAGGGAGTAGACTTGGCAAAGGTGGATGAGTTTAAGTACTTGGGATCAACAGTTCAGAGTAAAGGTGAGTGTGGAAGAGAGGTGAAGAAGAGAGTACAGGCAGTGTGGAATGGTTGGAGAAGAGTGTCAGGAGTGATTTGTGACAGATGGGTACCAGTAAGAGTGAAAGGGATGGTCTACAAGAGGGTAATGAGATCAGCTATGTTGTATGGGCTGGAGATAGTGGCATTGACAAAAAGGCAGGAGTCAGAGCTGGAAGTGGCAGAATTAAAGATGTTAAGATTTGCACTGGGTGTGACAATGATGGACAGGATTAGGAATCAGTATATTAGAGGGTCAGCTCAGGTTGAATGGTTTAGAGACAAAGTCAGAGAAGCGAGATTGCGTTGGTTTGGACATGTGCTGAGGAGGGATGCTGGGTATATTGGTAAAAGGATGCTAAGGATGGAGCTATCAGGTAAGAGGAAAAGAGGAAGGCCTAAGATAAGGTTTGTGGATGCGGTGACAGAGGACATGCAGGTGGTTGGTGTGACACAGCAATATGCAGAGGACAGGAAGAAATGGAAACAGCTGATCTGCTGTGGCGACCCCTAACAGGAACAGCCAAAAAGGAGAAGATTCTGTTTATTTTAGAATAATTTTAATATAAGACGTTTTAGTGTGAATACATTTAACATATATTACAATACACATTTTTTAAAATGGCTCTTTAAGAGATTTTTAATTGAATGATGTAATTAATTGTGAGGGTATAAATTAATGAAGTGTCTTTAATGGATTGATTCTGATGAAGTCTCCGGTTTAGGGGATGAAAGCGCTTAATCTGTTTAATTCTTTTTTGTTTTAGTAAAGTACATTTTATTGTTCAGGATTCCGGCCACGAGCTGTATTTGCTTTTGGTTTCATTGTTGACAGATGGTCAGGATTGTGTACACCTGTCATGTGTACATATTATTTGGGCCATGTATGGAGGTGGGTAGATGTAAGTGTTATGGCTCCTTTTTTATCTGACTGTGCATGCCGCTCCAGTGTCTGTTGGTCTATTGGCTGTATGCCTTTGTAGCAGCAGACTGAGATATGCCCTGTACCATGGTCACGATTCAGATTGCACTGAGAATTGGACCACTATATGTAGGGGTAGTGTGTGATTGGAAAACCGTTATGTATTTCTTCTTATAATCTATATACTCTACTGTTCACCTGACCTACTGGCATGTGACTGTGACTGTGGTGGAATTGGTTGTGGGTATGCACTGTCACAATGGTGTCTGATTTTTGGTGCTGTACCATCCCTGTAGTGCCTGACATCCCAAAGGGGGGTGACAACACATTCACTGACATTGAGCTTAAGGCCATGGCTCTGACACAAGTAATTGGTCTCAGTGAGGCCTTTCTATGGGATGTCAACATCACTTGTGTAGTTAATAGTTCCCAACTTGCAATCATCTGCAAACATTGTCAGCCAGAATCCCTTCATGTTGGCATGGACTTTAGAGAAGTTGATACGAAACAGGAGAGGAACCAGGACCAAACCCTGTGGAACTCCACACGTGAATGGTCGGCAGTCTGACTTGGGCTCAGCTACTTTCACAGTGTGGGTTCTATCTGTGAGACAGTTTGCAACCCACCTACTGTTGTAGGCATTGATGTGTAGCTTAGTGAGTTTATCCATGAACCCTGAGTGGGGAATGTTATCAAAGGGCTTGGCCAGATTGAGGTAGGCTGTATGAACCACCTTGCCTTCATCCACAGCTCTGGTGACTGACTCAAAGTAGTCGACCAGGTTGATTGAGCAGGCATGATCTACCCTTCACAAAAGCAAACAGTGTGGGATCCTGGGTCTGAAGATTACCATATCCCTGTGTCTTAGGTCCATGATGATGCATTCCATAGCTTTGCATGACAGCCTTGTCAGGCTTATGGGGCGATAATTCCTAGGGTCTGCAGCCACTCCTTCTGTGTGGAGAAGGATAATTGTAACAGTGTACCACTCAGTAGGGGCAAAGCCTGAGGTGAGGATGTGATTGAACAGAGCACACAGGTGAGGTGCCAGTTCACTCTGTAGTTCATGCAGAAGACAGCCAGGGATATTGCCAGGTCCAATAGAAGTTATATTCCTGGCCTTGGACAGTGATGTGTTAACCAAAGCAGCAGCACTACTGGGTGCCTGGCAGTGTACTGGTATTGTGATTGGTCCTTTGGGGGTGGGGAGAGCGGTAAAGTTGCCACTGAACTGTGTGCCAGTATACTGGCAATATCTGTTGCCTCAGTATAGGAGTTAAAATTGTGTAGTAGCTCGGAGCACATGTTGGCATTGCCATGGAGATTCTTTACATAACTATAGGAAGCCTTGTGAATGTCTTTACTATGTGTTGCAATACTGTTTTCACAGCTAGCTTTAGAGTATTTGATGAGGAATCTCATCTTTCTGTTGAGGCTGATAAGAGTTTTTTTCGAGTCTTGAGACATCACCTTATTCTATATTAGTTTCCTCCTTTTGTTGTAAAATTTTTTGGGCAGGGGACCACCAGATTGGCTTCCTTTTTCTGGAGAGAGCTTCTTGTTTCTATTGGGTATGGCAGAATCCATGCATGTGTGTACGTGTTCGTACTGCATTGGTGTGTGTCTGGAGGTCATGCAACTAGTCTCTATTTGCATGAGTGCCATGAATTTAGCCACCTTTGATCTTTGGTGGCCAAAGTTAGCTTTGGAATGGTTTTTCATGGTGGTTACCTTTGCAGGGGGGTGAGAGGGATGTGGATTTCTAAGGTGATGACATTGTGGTCAGATCTAACCTTCGCGAATTTGACTATTGGTGTACAGCAACAGTCGCCCATGTTAGTACTGTCTAGGTCAATGATGTTGCTACCTGTAGTTGGTGTAGAAATGAGCTGGTCCAGGGCATTAGAATGAATGCATTCCAGGCAACATTGGGCAAGTGCATTGATACATGGGTAGCTTTCACAGTTAATGGAGGGGTAGTTGAGATCAACCAGTATGATAGTGTTAGGTTGGACAGTAATATTCCCCAGGGCACTTAGGAACATGGGGTTTGACTCTTGGGACACGGTTGGAGACCTATAGCAGGCTACCACTTGAATTGCTGTCTTAGCCTGTGTTAGCTACACCTGCAGTATCTGTGATGCATTATGTTGGGCTACCAGTGTGGACATGTGCACACCCTTTGTAAATAAGTAGTTCTTTGAGTGCGTGCCTTTTGGGATTTAGACTTCTAGTGTTGAGCAGCATGACCCTGAGATTGCATTTGTTTGCAGCTGTTATATATTTAGGTATAGTTATGTATACATATATGTGTGTGTGTGTGTGTGTGTGTGTGTGTGTGTGTGTGTGTGTGTGTGTGTGTGAGTGTGTGTATATATATATATATATATATATATATATATATATATATATATATATATATATATAGGTTTACCATTGAAATTTCGCAGTGCAATTGCACGGCTATGAAGTATTCAAACTACAGATGTTCGAATACTTCATATGTGTGCAGGTTACATGAGCAAACGTTATATTGGCAAATGGACTATGCATTCGCAAATATAATGTTTGATTATGTACAGGGATCGCTGTGCAGTGCGGTTAGGGAAATACATCCATTTCCTCACTGTAGTGTGATCTCAGAGTTGGAATATTAAGTTAGGGGTGTGTGTGAGGCACAGCCCCCTACAGGGGAGTGCAGGGGGGCTTGCCCCCCTGCATAAACGGGATGTTAGTTGTAGGGGTTAGGGAGTTACGGCAAGGGTGGCATAGTTGTTAATGCCGTAAAATGTTGTTGTCGACATTTTCGGCATTAACAGCTGTTTTTTGACAATAGGGCCATTAGGTTATTTGTACTTTTGGCGAAACAATTCGCTGATTAGTACCTTTTTTTTCATTTCGACATTTCGATATATATATATATATATATATATATATATATATATATATATATATATATATATGCATGTATATATGTATACATTTTACATGTATATCCCTATAGATAAATTTTGTGTCTATATTTGTCCACATATATGCATCACCATACATAAATATATGTATATGTAGAAATCCTCGCTGATTCTACAGAATCTTTTCCCAACTACTGAATGACTCTACTGACCGATGTGTTTGGAAAAGCATTAGCATTTCATAGAGCTCACATGGTGTAGTGGTACTTTGTGCTGACTGTGGTTGACAGAGCCCTGGGTTCACGACTTGGTAACATTGACACTCATGTTGCAAGACAGAACAATTGCTGCTGGAAACAAAGAAATAAAAGCAATAGATGAATGAGGTGCATGTTGACATCCTTTGGACAGATTTGTAACAGTAGGTTCAAAGGTTCATAGGTTCATACTAGGCTATCTGCCCTAGGGCATTTATAAGCCTAGCCAGATTGTGTTTGGCTTTCGCCACCCATTTTAAATGAATTTTGCTATGCCCTTTTTCAAGGTTAGTATACTGTGCCTCTGTCTAACAGTGACACAGAAGTGATACCCAGGGTAAACCTACAATCTCCCATCCACTCATCAAGATTCTTCTTGAAGAGAGTCAATGAGGAACTCTGCCTAACCTGGACTGGGATTTTATTCCAGAGTGAATGGAGCCTCTGGGTTATGAATCTGTCCCTCCAGCATGTCCTATTTATTTCAGTGCTGAGGTTCAAGTCTCTCAAGCGCGTAGCTCGATGCGATTTGGATTTTCTGAGGTGCAGCATGTCCATTAATTCCGGGTTGGACATGGCTTTATACGTCAGGCATAGATCGCCTCTGAGCAGTCGGTATGCCATTGAGTAGAGCTGGAGTTTCTTTAACCGGACAGCATATGGCATCTGTTTGAGCCCTTTGATCCTCTTGGTGAGGTACTTTTGGGGTCTTTCCAGTTGCTGCAGGTGTCTGGCAAGGTACATCCCAAAAGGGGCATTGTACTCAATTATGGGTTTGATGAGGGATGAGTAAAGAGGCACGAAGACCTCCCCTGATCTAGATGTGAATCCCTTCATGATTAGGTGGGCTATATAAAATGTTTTTCTAACCACTTTGGCCACGTGGTTTTCAAATGAGAGATTGCTATCGACTTGGGTCCCCAGGTCCCCAATTACTTCTTCCGTACGTAATGGATTACCACCTATGTGGTAATTTGTGGGCACTTTGATTTTGCTCAAAGGGGATGACTATACACTTTTTGGTGTTTAGCTTGAGGCCATGGCTCTGGCACCAGTTGTCTGTTTCTATGAGGCCCTTTTGTAGGGTGCTTGTGTCGGCTGGAGAGTCAATTATGGTGCCTAGTTTGCAGTCATCTGTGAACTTGGTCAGCCACAGTCCTTCTGTGTTGGCCTGTACCTCAGAGAAATATATACTGAACAAGAGAGGTCCCAGGACTGAGCCTTGTGGGACGCCACTTGTAACTGGTTTGGAATCTGATATGGCTCCAGCAAATCTAACCATGTGGGTTCTGTCCTTGAGCCAGTTTGCAACCCATCTAGTGACATAGGGGTTTATATTTAAGCTGATGAGCTTATCTATAATGCCCGAGTGGGGTATTGTATCGAAGGCTTTTGCAAGGTCCAGGTAGGCTGTGTGGACCACCTTCCCCCTCGTCAATGGCCTTGGTGACTGTTTCAAAGAAATCAACCAGGTTTAAGAGGCAGGATCTGCCCTTAACAAAGCCGAACTGGGTAGGATCCAATGTCTGTAGGTGCCCAATATCTTTATTTATGAGGTCCATGATGATCCTTTCCATAACTTTGCAGACCAAGCTAGTCAGGCTTATGGGGTGATAGTTTCCAGGATCCGTTGAGGCACCACCTTTGTGGAGAGGGACCACTGTTGCTGTACGCCACTCTTTGGGTACATATCCTGTAGTAAGGCTGAGATTGAACAGTAGTTTTATGTTTGGGTTTAGCTCTTCTTGGAGTTCATGTAGGACACAGCCCGGGACACCGTCTGGTCCTATTGATGCTGTGTTTTTTGCTTTGGAGAGGGCGGCTCTTACCTGAGCATCTGAGATGTCAGGGGGGTAGCACTCTGCTGGGATAGATATTTGCCCTTTTGGTGGGGAGGGGGGAGTTTGCGCTGAACCTGTCAGCTAAGATGTTGGCAATATCTGTGGGTTCGGTGTATTTTTTGTCATTTTGGACTAATTCTGAGCATATCTGAGAATTCCCACCCAGGTTCCTAACATAACTAAAGAAAGCCTTGTGATTATCCTTAGTGTCCTGTGCAGTTTTTCTCTCGAAGCTGGCCTTAGATGATTTTATGAGTGCCCGTAGTTTTTTGCTAATACTGATCAGAGATGCCTTCCCTTTTTGGGATTTTGCTCTATCATGTAGTAGCTTCCTCCTTCTATTGTATAGTTTGTTTTTGGCTGGGGTCCGCCAGACAGGACATCTGCCTTTGGAGGATTGGGTCTTGGTTTTAGTTGGGATTGCATGATCCATGCATTCCTTTGGGTTTAGCTCTTCTTGGAGTTCATGTAGGACGCAGCCCAGGACACCGTCTGGTCCCATTGATGCTGTGTTTTTTGCTTTGGAGAGGGCGGCTCTTACCTGAGCATCTGAGATGTCAGGGGGTCAGCACTCTGCTGGGATAGATATTTGTCCTTTTGGTGGGGAGCGGGGGAGAAGTTTGCACTGAACCTGTCAGCTAGGATGTTGGCAACGTCTGTGGGTTTGGTGTATTTTTTGTCATTTTGGACTAATTCTGAGCATATCTGGGAATTCCCACCCAGGTTCCTAACATAACTAAAGAAAGCCTTGTGATTATCCTTAGTGTCCTGTGCAATTTTTCTTTCGAAGCTGGCCTTAGATGATTTTATGAGTGCCCGTAGTTTTTTGCTAATACTGATCAGAGATGCCTTCCCTTTTTGGGATTTTGCTCTATCATGTAGTAGCTTCCTCCTTCTATTGTATAGTTTGTTTATGGCTGGGGTCCACCAGACAGGATGCCTGCCTTTGGAGGATTGGGTCTTGGTTTTATTTGGGATTGCATGATCCATGCATTCCTGAAGGTGTTCATAGAATACGTTTATAAAGGATTCTACGGTCTGGGCCATATTTTCCACAGGCCCGGGGGCTTTGAAGGATTCCACCTCGGTTTTGAGGAGTGTGAAATTTGCTTTAGAGAAGTTTTTCACTGTGGTTTTCTGGGCAGGGGGTGGGGTCAGGACATGAATATCCAGTGAGATTAGTTTATGGTCTGATCTTACCAGTGGGGGATACACTTCTGGTCTGGAGCATAGAGTCCCCATGTTGGTGATGATCAGGTCCAGTATGTTTTCCCCTCTTGTGGGAGTGGTAACAAGTTGTTCCATAGCATTTAAGTTTATAAATTCTAGGAACCTTTGGGCTAGGGTGTTGGAGCTAGAGTAATGCTCCCAGTCTATGTTTGGGTAGTTGAAGTCACCCAATACAATGGTGTTTGGGGAGACCTTCATATTTTCCAGTGTTCTCAGGAAGGCTGAGTGGGGTTCCTGGGTTTGGGATAGTGGTCTGTATCAGGCTATAAACTGGAAGGCAGTTTTACTCCCTGTTAGTTGCACATGGGTAGTCTCTGATGCTTTGTGCTGTGCCACCAACCTGGAGGTGTGGGTATCTTTGACGAATATTGATACTCCCCCTCCTTTTGTGGTTCGGTCCAAGCTTTGGGGCCGAAAGGCATGGTATGAGGTATAACCTGGTAGTGCTGGGGTGCTCTCGGGAGCCTTGAACCAGGTTTCTGTTACTGCACAGATATCGATGTTCTCCATACTAAGGAGAGTTTTGAGTGCGTGCATCTTGAGGTTTAGACTTCTGGCATTGAGTAGCATTACTCTTAGTTTCTTATCCCTTGTGATACCTATGGAGGTGGGTTTGTCTTCTGAGCCTTGCTTAAAAAAGGCACTATGGGGGTGGCAAGAGCCTTTGCCAATATCCGAAAGCCCAGGGGTGACAAGTGCAAGCCGTCCATAGCGAAGCATCGTGGCTTGTCGAGCATGTCATCCCAGGCTGACAGGCATTGGATCCCCTTTGAATGACACCAATACTTAAGCCAATTGTTGAAATTGATCATCTTGTCTTCATATTGTGGCATCATTCTTGGTGAGGGTAAGATGCTACTCAAGGTCAGGGTCATACCGGCCTGGGCTACATGCTCAGAGAGCTCCTCTATGTCTCTTTTCATGTAGTCCAGGGAGGTACGTCTCAGGTCATTCACACCAGCATGGACAATGACTCAGTCATATTTGTACTTGCCTTGGAGTGACTTGAGTGCTTGTGTTATGTGGCGGATCCTAGTCCCCGACAGGCAGCTCACCGTGACCTTCTCCTTGTTCAGCCTGGTGAGCGGGACGTCAGTGTACCTGAAGATAGAGTCACCTATTACAAGTGTATCAGGTGTGTTGTTTAGCCTTAAGGGCTGTGACTGTTTGGCACACTGGCTTTGTGAGCTATGTGTTGCACATGTTTTGTTTTGGGGTAGCAGTTGCTTGGGTGTCTGCTTTGGAGGTCTCTGCTGCTTAGGCAGATTTTTATTTAGAGCCTCCGAGTATATTTTTGTGTGTTTATATGTTTGGTTTGCTGTCGTGGTAGGTCTATGTGAGACTGGAATTGTAGTGAGTGTGGTTTCCTTCTCCTCCTGACTGGTTATGCCAGTACTGAGTTGATAGAGCTTAGCCTCCAGTTTGGCTATATGGTTGCATCTCTCACATGTGTTGAAATGTGTTGGGAGGAGGAGAGGGTTGTCTGTGTACATGAGGCAGTTGTAACATTGCCCCAAGATTCCCATATTCACCAGCCGGACCAGAGAGGAGATTGACAACTGACCTTTGGACATGCTAGAATAGTATTGGGAATTCCTTTATAATTGAAAAAAGGGCCAATGGGGAACAAGGTACTCAAGGGGAGTTTGTGAGGGTGTAGTGCTTTTAATTTTTTAGTGCTGACTTATATAATTATTTAGTGAGCAAGTGCCAGGCTTTAGAGTAGGAATAGGGTGTTTATTATGAGAACTAGATCAGTTCTAAGGGAAAAAGTGAAGAGCAGACTTTGCAGCGCCGAGAATGGTTTAAACCCAATTAAGCGGAGCTGCCCGATGCTGCACTATGTGCAAAATCGCGCAAAGCCACGCCAAAGCGGGTTTTATACAGGGGGACTTGAAAGAGCTAGAAATTGGCCCAAAATAGCCAATAGACTACCAGATTCTTATGCTGGGAACACTCCTCCAGGGATAGATTGGCTGCTCTAAGCTCCCCATTGCCACTGGTGAACAAAGAAGCCTCCCTTTATCCAAGAAAGGAAATGGGCAACACAGGAACTTTCCAAAAGTCCAGAATACAGCAAAGCCTGTATTTGGACTACTCTAGGTCAGGAAAGATGGGAAACAAGGTTAATTTTTTTTTCTTTTTTGCAACACACAGCAGGAAAATGCAATAAATATGTAACACAGGCTAGCGCACTTGAGTGTGTGGCCTCAACAGGTAAATGCGACAAACAGGACACACTTTAAAAGTACAGGTGCAAAAACAACTTTAAACAGTTTAAAACAGTTCAAGAAGCAGAAATACTTGCAGTTTAGCAAGATCGGACAGTCGCCCAGGTAGTAGCAGGAAAAAAAAAACACTTTTATCAGGTTAGCAGTCGTTTTTTTAGCCTCTCTGCTGCTAGCACCACTTTGCAGGACCACGAGGTGCTTGGCTGAGTAGTAACAAGTGCAAAAACCGCGCCAAAGCAGGTTTTATACAGGGGGACTTGAAAGAGCTAGAAATTGGCCCAAAATAGCCAAAAGACTATCAGATTCTTGTGCTGGGAACACTCCTCCAGGGATAGATAGGCTGCTCTAAGCTCGCCACTACCACTGATGAACAAAGAAGCCTCCCTTTATCCAAGAAAGGAAATGGGCAAAACAGGAACTTTCCAAAAGTCCAGAATACAGCAAAGCCTGTATTTGGACTACTCTAGGTCAGGAAAGATGGGAAACAAGAATAATTTTTTTTGTTTTTTTTCTTTTTTGCAACAAACAGAAGGAAAATGCAGTAAATATGTAACACAGGCTAGCACACTTGAGTGTGTAGCCTCAACAGGTATATGCAACAAACAGGACAAACTTTAAAAGTGCAGGTGCAAAAACAACTTTAAACAGTTTAAAACAGTTCAAGAAGCAGAAATACTTGCAGTTTAGCAAGATCAGACAGTCGCCCAGGTAGTAGCAGGAAAAAAGAAACACTTTTATCAGGTTAGCAGTCGCTCTTTTAGCCTCTCTGCTGCTAGCACCACTCTGCAGGACCACAAGGAGCTTGGCTGAGTAGTAACAAGCACAAAAAATGTGCCAAAGCGGGTTTTATACAGGGGGACTTGAAAGAGCTAGAAATTGGCCCAAAACGGCCAATAGACTATCAGATTCTTGTGCTGGGAACACTCCTCCAGGGATAGATAGGCTGCTCTAAGCTCCCCACTGCCACTGGTGAACAAAGAAGCCTCCCTTTATCCAAGAAAGGAAATGGGCAACACAGGAACTTTCCAAAAGTCCAGAATACAGCAAAGCCTGTATTTGGACTACTCTAGGTCAGGAAAGATGGGAAACAAGGATATTTTTTTTTTCTTTTTTGCAACAAACAGCAGGAAAATGCAATAAATATGTAACACAGGCTAGCACAGTAAGAGGTTTGGGGTATGGATCTGATGTGTAACTCCAATATATGGATATGTCTACATATATATATTTATGTACATAGATATATATGTATATATTGATTTACTTTTCTATCTTATACATGCATTTCTAAATGTATATCTTTCATATGTATCTCTACATATATTATGCATTTATTTGTCCATGTGTACATGTATCTCCATACACATATGCATTTGTATATATACATATATATATACAAAACTTGACTAATTCTACAGAATCTTTTCCCCACTGTTGAATGACTCTACTGAATGATATGTTTGAAAAACAATCACACATGCCTACAGATCAGATGACTTAGTGGTAGATTGCTGTTTTCTTCGTGTGCAGGGTCTGGACTTGCAAGGGTGATTATTTTGTTGCTGGGCAGAACAAGGGCTGTTTGATACAGAGTGATTAAGGCACTTTTAAGCAGGTGTAAGCAGGTTTGCACAGGTTTGTGTGGAGCGAAGCTATGTGATGCTTACATTTGCTTACGTCAGTTAGCTTTGCTTAAGTCCACTTAAACCCGCGCTAATTTTAAATAAAGAAAAGAAAAAAAGGGAGACAGGAAAGTGGTGAAATGGGGGCAGGCAGGGGGGAAAACAAAATGAGAGGCAGCTACGGATGTGCAGGACGGGTGAGGAAAGGACCATAGCTCTGCATTTCTTCGACAGCATCAGCTGATATGACTGTGGGAAATTTGGAATTAAGAGCCTCATACCACACAGAGAGGCGTGTGGGAGACATACAATAATGATAATTAGTGGGGTAGATTGACTAAGCAGACCATGTATCTGGGCTAAATGCAGAGCTATGTATGGGACGTAATTTTTTTTGGGACAGATGCCCTTTTTTTTTTTTTTTTTTTTAAGGTGAGAGTGGGATGTTGGGGAAGGAGTGTAGGTAAGTGTGGGTAGGAACGTTTGATAAGAGAGGTTGCATTTTCAATTTGCAGACAGATAAGACACACAAGACAGTAGACAGGGGTAGTGTGTGACACATGGGGAGGACACCTGGAACAGGGAGGGTGTTTGGGAATTGGATGCCCATGAGCCCCCTAGATGGTAGTAGTGAGACTGATGCTCCCATCTGATAGCAGTCACCACTACTTCCCGGCCCCAAAGGTGGCTGTGTTAGGGGCTGAGCTGGAGGGGCTGGCTGCTCCTCAAGCTGTGCCAGCCTGCCCCCCACCTGGCGCAGTCATTCATCCAGCTCCAACTGGATGACACTGCCTACCATGTCACAGACCTCTTTCCAGGTGACAAGATCCTCACCATGCCTGCGTGCAGGGGTAGGACAAGCCCCATATCCTGGAGTGGTTCCACCCAAGGGTAGTGCAGGATCAGCAGATGAGAGAGGTCCGGTTTGGGTCCCAAACATGCTGGGACCCGATGCCTTGGCCAGGTGGGGTGGGAGAGACGGATCCACTGGGATTGGCCTTCCCGAACATGCTATGGAGTGAGAATTAACAAGGTGTATTGGTTAGTCAGGAACAAGACATTTCAACAGTAGTTGAAACAGCATGCATGGGTGTTCCAATTGAACCAGAACAATAGAATTGTAACAATGGCATGGCAGACAGAACACATGCAGAAATTAAATGGCAGTCAGGATTGCAACCTCATGCCGGTTATATTTATGGCAACAGGCCAAGAACAATGTATGCACACAGTTTCAAATATAATAACCAATAATGGAACACAGGTCCCAACAGTAAATTTTGGTAACAACATAGCCATATTACATTTTGTGCAATTACTGGAACAGATGAGTGGTGGGGAAGAAAAAATAATTCCATTAACAACTGCATTCAGTGATACCTCTCAATACACTACTGTTCAATACTCTACAGTTCTGCCCTCCCTTAGCCTCTACCTGGGCCATGCAGCTACTACAGCACATACACACCAGTACATATGTGCACCTGGAGTACTATGGGTCAAGGTATGACAACTCTACATACATAAGTATAGGGGGCTCATGCCTGTCATACCTACTGGTACAAGTAACAATGTGTTCCCTGTCTTGCTGTTCTGTAAGTCTGCTTTTGGCATACTTGTACTGTAATGTTATCTGTGTGCAGAGTTCTTGGCAACAGGGAAAACTATCCATGACAGTGTGACACTTGAGAGGCTTGTATTGGCCAGACTGCATAGTGCAGATGGCTAGCCTGCTTCTATTTGTAGGACTGGGGCTGCTCAGCAGAACATTTGTACACATTTCATACATTTGTACACATTTCGTACATAAACCCATCATACTGCTTTTGCAAATATTTCTTTACCTGTGGGGAAAATATCTGTTCACAACAGATTAGTGTTTCTCCCCATATTCAAGTTTACAGCTGTAGAACTAGTCAGACATGTTAGTAGCAGCCCCCAGATTCAAGCCATGCTGTGTGCATGTGCAGAAGAGAACTACAGACCTAGTCCTTATCAAATCGAGCTACTGGGTAAGTGCATACCTCTCAGCTCTACAGATTTTCACATAATGTCCAGATTCTTGCCTCATATATTTGATCTGTTCCTCATAAAATCTTTGTTTTTTTGGAAAATCACGGAGGATTGAAGCCACTACATAATGAGCAAATAATGACATATATTTGAGTTTCAGACTTCATATCCTTTGGAAACGCACAATAACACAAATACTGTTATTCTAGCAACTTTCTAAGTTTATAAGAGCAATATTTAAAAACTGTCCCTATTTTTGGGCCTTTGTCCCCCCATTATTTTAGGCTTTGTCCAGATTTCTTGTGTTAAGAAGTTGAGAGGTATTGGTAAGTGGTGTCTGTTACTTGAGTTATTTCTGTCTATTACATACTTTTCTGCACGCTCTACTTTTTTATCAAATGTCTTTTTATTTGTTTTCCATAATAACTACAACAAATATCAGAACAAACAAGTGTTGATGTTACTGTTTGCACAATATGAGCAGATCATTAAAACTAGACATTTGCACATTTTAATAAAACATACATCAATTTAGAATCAAGTCAACACACTCTACTTTTGTAGTCTGCACCTGTTAGTGTCTCACACTTACCTGTACATTCAGGACTACATACAGCTGAAATGTAAAGGTTAACAAAAGACAATGCTGGCAGGAACACAGCACAGCACATTACTGAAGAAAATATTTACTTTTGCAATTTGTCAGTTATTCCACATTCTGAACTATGCATATGAACAGTGCTAAATCACTTCACCTCAGTTACTGCATGCTGCAGCAGATACACAACTGTACTTTTCGGATACAAGACAAATGAAAGACGACAGTTTGTGGTAGTCAGCTTTATTATTTTTGACATAACAACACTTTCTGTAACTCATAAATCCACGGTTTGTATTACTGCATGATCTGCACAGGATGACTGCTTCTCATTTGTAACTGTTACAGTAGCCCCGACACAGCAGTTTCTTAGCAGGTTTTTTCAGACAGCCTAATACATAGTCTACTCTTCCTCTCCTATACATATCATACTCTTCCTCTCCTATACATATCATACTCTTCCTCTCCTATACATATCCTACTCTTCCTCTCCTCAATTGTACCTTGTTTGCTACAAAACTCTGTATTACACAGCAGCTGGCACTACTGAGTTCTCACACTGGTAGCCTGACACATGCATTATTTCAGTACAGTTAGAGCACAATTATATACACAGACAGTACTACCTTTACTATTTCTGATTTATTACAGCAGATATTACAAGTATTTCTGTACTAACCAAACTCTCGGCACAGTCGGACCAGGCAATGTGCATGGGCATCAAAGTTTGCAGCCCTCTCATCGGCAGCTGTATGGGGAAAGAACAGACATTCAGCACACCTGTACAGTAAAATATACAATTTGTAAATAATTATTTACAAATACACAGAATGGATACTTACAAACTTCTGGGACCTCCTCCGCTCATGCCTCTTGGATCTACTGAGCCAAGAGCTCACCCCTCCTATGCTTTAGGTCATCATAGTGATGACGCACCAGCTCACCAGTTCGGGGAATGCCAGTGGCACTGGTGAGATCATGTGCCAGACAGTCCCAGGCCTCCGCTTTGTACTGGGAGCCCTGGTCCTGGCCCTACAGCAGTCTATCTTCATGGTCTTTGATAAGGAGCCCAACCATGACCCTGGACTCCAGGATGCTCTAGCGTTGTGCCCGAGAGCAAACACCCTTTCCTACACCTGACATTGTTGCTGGCCTGATCAGACTCAAAAGAGATATGGCTGTATTCCTGCCTACACAGTTTAAATAAGGCCATTTTCCCATACTTTTCCTTGATTGACTGATTTTCAAATATGCTAAGCTATGCTTAGCTTTGTGCAAATCTGCTTAGCAAGGCTTAAACCAGCTAAGCAAAGCTTACAGTCGCTAAGGATCACTTATATTTTCATGCTTAAGCAAGCCTTAGCTGGTTTCAGCAGAGCTGGGGCAGGCTTAGCTGGCCGCAAAAAATTATTTAAAAATAAATAGAAACATTTTTTTACATTTCCATATGGCATTTTCCCAGCCCTACACTACCATACATGAGGCATATGACTTACAAATATCATTTCAGTTCATACAAATGACTTTATAACTGCTTCCACACACAAAATATATTGATCAGAGATGGGATTTGAACTGCAAATGTTTTGCATACTAAACTGACGCTCTAACCACTATAATACATCAGCAACAAGGATTTTGCCTTCACAATTCAGTTTGACTCTCAAACAGCATTTAAGCTGGGTTGAGTAAAGCGCCATGGCATGCAAACCTACTGTGCTGTGCTTGAGCTTTCTTTTTTATTGTAAAAAAAAAAATAAAAAGAAAAATTAAATTACTACATATATTTATCTGCAGGTTGCAGGCATGTGGGGCAGGGATATGGTCATTCTGGGGACAGTCATGTATTGTGTGAGCTACTTCTTAGGGATTGTGCGCTTACTTTTTTTTTTTCTTATTTCAGTGGCCACAGACAATGACATGATCAGTTTTACATTTCAGTGTCCACGGACACTGAAATAATGCATAATATTAGAGCCAGTCTCTAATATTATGCTACTTCCTTGTTTGAAAGTGCCGTATGGCACTTTCTGAGTGCAGGGGGTGTGTTTAAGTGTCTGTGCAGGACCTATATACACCTCTTGCACTCTTACACGGATCGTGTAGGTGTAGGAATACAGCAGCACCCCTCAATAATATGTAGGGCACCCTGAGGCTGTATTCCTACATGGAACAGTCCATGCAAGAATAGACTATTCTTGCATGGACTGTTTATAAATCCGGGGGAGTAACTATTACATTTGTAATATTTTGTAAACAACTTACAATATCTCGGCAACCACTGAAGTCACACACATACTGTCAGCAGAATTTTATTCAACTAACTGAGAGCTTTCATATGAGGAGGCTAAGGAGTTACGTCTGTGTTACTTGGTTGTTGAGATATTTCAAAAAATGTGAAAATTAAATCTGTATAAATTAATATCATAAAAACAACAGTTGATATCTATTTAGCTGCACTAGACAAGAGGCCAGATGTTAATCCAGTTGAGTTTACTATTGTGTAAGCTTTAAGATAACATCTTTTAAAATCTTGTACACAGCATGATTTTGGAGATATTGCTGTAAATATGAACAAGTAATATTTGACATCTAGATGTATCAGTAGGAGTTAACTGCAGATGCACCAGAAGGCATTACTTGGATGTAATGAGTTAATAGTAACATTATACAGTAAGACTGGGCACCATTTGTTAAGGGCCTTAAAGTAGCTGACAAGGAGTTGGGTTGTGGCAGTGATGACTACCTTATAGTCTGGGCAAAAGGCGGCATAGCTAGTAAACCTGTGCCAGCCTTTCCCAGGTGTGTGTATATAAATCAAACCTCAAAGAGTGTGTGTGCCAGCTATTTGGGCAGGGACACGAAGCACTGGTTGGACAGAGAGGATGCTGAAGGTCTTGGCTTGGCCAATCAGCTAAGATATGAACTCTATAGCTGTGTTACTGGGTCTATATCATTACTTCAAACACACAAGTGTCCGAACACCAAAACATCGAACTGAGAAGTTTGAAATGTAAAAATAGTGAAGCCGGGGAACACCGAATTCTTTCCCAGAGAAAAAAATTCAGTGGGCCATTTCCGTGGCTTCCCTATTTCCTCCACTGTGGTGCGATCTCAGAGTTGGTATATTTAAGTAGGGGATGTGTGGGGGACACAGCCCCCCCACATTAGTAATAGTATGAAGTGTCTGTGTGTTTTTATGTTGTATATCGGAACAGCGATTTTTTCCCATGGGAAAAAAATAATTCTGAGCGTTTGAAGTTCTTACATTTCAAACTTCCTGGTTTGATATTTACATAGTCAAACTTATGACAGTGCGACTATGTGATATAAACCCGTGTCACTTTACTGGGAATGTGGAGAAAGAGGAAGAATCCAGCCCTGGACTGACTGTGGTCTCTGTGCTCTTAAGGGAAATTGCACTTGATGCAGAGAGCTTCATCTGGAAATACTGTGTGTGGACCTTGTCATCCTGTCAGTGTACGTCTCCCACTGTTGCCAGTGGTGAGGATTGATGCTCTTTGATTCCTGGTCCAGTGGTAGGTCATCACATCTGGTTTGGAACTTATGTCTCTAATGGACACAGTTCACCTCCGGGGTCCTTGCTTGTAGATGTTTCATCTCCGAAGTCCCTGCTTACACTACTAAAGAGCACCAGAACATGTCAGTGATTTGGATGCATAGCTAGGCTTAAGAAGGCCCTTGCAGTTGTTAGCCTAGTACACAACTATGAACTTTTGAACCTATGAACAGAAGGGACTAGAGGTTCAAACATTGGATTTAGCTTTAACTACAATAACTGAACGTGGAAGTGATTTGAAAATTGAGCATCTGCTTGGATGCTCTGATTACTACTCCTTAACTTTTGATCTTAAACTTTCTTTATTAATAAAGAAACAAAAAAGATTTTAAAAAGATAAAAATAGGTGATACTGATTATTGTTCACTAATATAAATCATAATTGATATGAACTACTCATTTTATCTTGTCTTGCACCCCTCAGACCATGGTTATAAGAATTCTGAAGACATTTTGTCCTCTAGAACATTGTGTACTGAACATGAAATTAGGGACTGATTCCACTATCCTAAGTGGTGGATTAGTAAATTTAAAAATTACTCAAGAAGAAAAAAGTATAATCTTTATAAGAAATGTCCCACCAGTATAAGTAAAATAATTCTTAATCATCTATGTAAGACACTAAAGAATAAAATAAGACAATGTCAAATTGATTTTGAATATCTTTTGCTAAATGATCCTACATGTAAAATAAAACTTAATAAAATATATTAATTCATTTAATAATCTTACACAGTCTCCCTGTATAAGAACTGAAGGTATATTAATGTCATATCTACATATCATAACTAACACATTTAACAAACTTTTTTAATATCTGTACTAAAACTACTGCTAAGTTTAAAGTTCCTATTTCATTGTATGGTTAATGTCCAGATTTTGCTATAAACATGGCCAAAGATGCATTAAATAAAATTAATCAGACAACATTGGTGGGCGCAGATATGATCTCAGCATCTCTATTAGTTAATATTAAAAGCATTATTACCCCAATATTGCACAGCATATTAAACAGGTTTCTAGAGAATGGTATTGTTCCTAAATTATGGAAGCTTTCGTACATTACTCTGAAATATAAAAAAAGAAGACATTAAAAACTGTAGGCCTGTCAGCTAGATGTCTGTAGTTGGAGAATATTTTGAAAGCTGTGTGATTAATTTAATGAACAAAACCAACACTAGTAGTATGATTTTTGGTATTACACAACATGGTTTTGTAAAAGGGAGATGTGTTTTAAGTAACTTGATAAGTTTTTATGAACAAATTATGTCAGCCCTAGATTTAGGACTTGTTTCTGGTGTAATATACTTTGACTTAGCCAAAGCCTTTGCTTGTTTACCATTCTTGTTCAATTGTAAATGTCTAATTATACAACGACCCCCCCCCCATTAATATTCCAAAACGTGCACGCTGATTGGTCAGCATGCACGTTGTAAATCAGAGTTATAGTAATGGAAAAAGGTCCGGTCGCCTGGACTTTTTCCATTAGTATAACTCTTTATTATTTTTTTTTAACAGCAATGGAGAACGCAAGATCTCCGTTGCTTGTTACAACCTGTCTCGCCATGTTAAACGAGTTTAACATAACGAGACAGCTTTTAAAAAAGCAACGGAGCATCTCCCTTTTAACATAGCGAGACACTTTAAAAAGCAACAGAGATCTTGCTTTCTCCATTGCTTTTGCCCACAGCTCTGATGTACTGCGTAAATATACGCATGTGAAGTACATCAGAACTGCCGCAGAATACCCAGACAGCTGCGGAAGGGCAGCAAGGAGGCATTATACAATGCCATTATTTAAGAAAAGTAATTTTTTTTTTTCTTAAATAATGTCATTGTATAATAGCAATAACCCACTTCTGGGTGTGGGTAATGCTGGATTTACCCACGGTTGGCTTTGTTTGGCCACTTAGGGTTTGCCCTCGTGACCAAACCACACCAACCGTGGGTAAATCCAGCATTACCCACACCCAGGCGTGGGTTATTGCTATATTATACTGAATACTAACTATTACATTGTTAGATGGATAAAGGAATGTCTACAAGACAAGAAATTGTATGTTAAATACTGGAATATATTATATGCTTTTCTGTCTATATCAGTAGAAGTACCACAGGGATCACGCTTGGGACCTATACTATTTAATGTTCAATTTTAAACCATACCAAGAAATTGAAATTTGTGGATCCATAAATACATGGTTGATTCTTAAGTTGGGCCTTGTTTTTAAAACAATAAAAAATGAAGAATTAAATGCCTACATGCAATTGTTAGGTAAATGAGCTTCTGCTACATGTTTAAAATTTAGTTTAGGCAACTGTAATATTGTGTATTTTTCTCAAAAAATACAATAGAATCCAGTTTACTTGAAGTAAAACTTACTGAAGTTTTTGATATCACTACTGCTTCTGATTCTTCATTTAGAGCTCATGTAAATCAGATTTGTACAAAGGCTATGAAATTGATAGGCTATTTACTGAAGGATTTAACCACAAGACATACAGATTGATTGACTACTGTTTACAAGATATATACAAGACCTTTCATAGGACATAACAGCATGTTTTATACCTACACTAATAATCAGGTGGAAACTATTGAGTGTTCAATGTAAATTCACAAAAAAATCAGTATGGTAAAAATCTTGCATACAGACACAGGTGTAAATACCCAAATCTTTATTCTTTAACTTATAGGTGTATACAAGGAAAATGTATTTTATTGTATAAAACCCTTCATGATAAAACAATGCAAATCATATTTAATATGGAGATGTACAAACATGATAAAGCACTAAAGCACAATAGTATGACATTTAACACATATGTAAAAGCAGTTTAAGATACTTATAGCAAACTGCATGGCAGTTGTATGAAATAACATACTGCTGAAATTTGTCAACCAACAACTTTAGCTAGTTATAAGAAAAATATTTATGCCTGGACAGGAGATCTTAAATCTGAACCTTATATTACAGAATCAGTGTTCCTTGTCAGCCAGCTGTCCAAAACACTGTCAAAAGTCTTATGACCTAATAAGTATTGTATTATTTTTTTAATAAGTCAGAGAATGCAATCATACTCAATGAGAGTGGTAAGTTGACTGAGACTATGTCACTTCTGCACAGGGCCATATAACCTATATACACCCTGGGATTCATAAAGCTTGCACCAGGGGCAGGCGTAGCGTCGGCGTTCTAACACCAAATATGGCTGCCGAGCGATCCAGGTACGAGCTGATCCCATGTGCACTACCTGCATACCCTACGCACACACAGCTCCCGGGCCCTGTATGCTAATTACCCCATGTGCAGCAGTATAGCATGCAAATGAAGGTATGTAGTGATCCAGGAAGTGGTGCAGGCATAGTGTAAGCATGCAGAAATGTAAACAGTAGAAAATGGTTTACATTTTTGCAAACATAAAATCGGAGCCATGACAGCTGGCCAAACACATGTATTATATTGTTAATATATGCCAATGGCTAAATATATAGCCAGTGGCATAAAAAACATGTACAAAATATAAAATTAACATTTAATATATATAGTCACACTATCGCAACGTGGAAGCGCAGGGCAGTGGGGTGCAAAGGGGATCGCAAGGAAAATATAAAAATATAGAATAAAACTGCAATGTAACACATATCATGATTTCCCCATAATAGTCAATGGCAGGCATGTTACACCACACCATGGTGCAAGGGTTGCTAAGGGACTGTGACAGTGTTTTGTGCGGTAGCTAGGAATTAGTAGGCAATGCCATGCAAATGAGAGGAGTAATAGTGAATCACAGATTCCCCACTGGTGTAAGGATGCACCTCACAGTGTAGCGTTATAACACCGAGGTGTGCCCTTGAGATAAAGATGACATCAAGAAGGGGTTTGTCGCCATTGCTGTAAGCACATTGGAGCATTGCTAAACCGGTTTGCCGATAGCTAGGCAAAGCTGCAGGATAGGGGTGTGTTGAACTGGCTGTAGCTTTGCTTAGCTGAGAGTACACAAGTTAACCAAGTATGCATGTGAATGGAGAGGAAAACGCTCGTAAACCCGGTAAACGGGTTTGTGCGGTGCGCACTGCAGCTGAAACAGGAAGGATATAGGAAAGAAATAAGGAAATGCTGCAGCAGTGAAATTGGAGTACAAATGACTAATTAAAACCTAGGAGCTTACAGTGGACCATTGACAACAGCTAACAAGGCTGCAAGCAGCTACCTGCAGAACAGGAAAGGGGAGGGGCTGTACTGCAAAGAAAACAGTAAAGTGTCAAAGCAGAACAAAGCTGATTTGCAGTATATTAGCTATAAGACACATTTTGCCATGACAGGGTAGGGAAAGTACAAAACAAGAAAGACGGCAGGTGGATGCATGCCTGATAATGGGAGGGGATCCAGGTTTAAAAGTGAATTAAAGGGCAACAGATTAATCAAGAATGGCAAGCATATTGCCACAGTAAAGGCCCCACACTTGCAGTGCTCATTGTAAAACCCATAATTAAGGCATGCTGCAGCTGAAATAGCTCATACACACCCACTGACATCAGCAGCATCCATAGCACAATAGTATAAAGTGTGAAAGCACTTCACACACATTTGTGTATTCCCATACACTCTGCACCAGTGGTGTATACAGATGGGGAACTTTTAGTATGTACATGTTAGGGGCTGCCATAGCTTTGATCCACCAACATGTGTTGAAGACTGAAGGTTGTGTGGAGGATGATGCACATGACCACATCAGGCACCAGAGGAGGAGGAGAGTGTTCAGACCCAGGGTAACCTACCAGGAGCTACATGATATGGAGATAGTAGAGCTTTACAGGGTGGACAGGGACATCCTACAGCAACTTGTTGAGCTGTGCCGGCCATGCCTCAGAGCCAGAACAAAAAGACGGGAACCCATCCCAGTGGATATGAAGGTATGTGTAAGCGTGAGAATACTAGCTAGAGGTACCTTTCAAAGATCAACTGGGGATATCATGGGGATCTCACAAGCATCAGTATCCATTTCCTGGATGCCATGTTACCACATGCCAATGAGCACATATACTTCCCCCGAATGCAGGAGGAGTTGGCCAGCAATATGCATCTCTTCTACCGTGTGGCAGAATACCCGGAGGTACTGGGTGCAATAGACTGCACACACATACACATCAAGTCACCACCAGGTGAGCAGGGTAGGCACTACATAAACTGCAAGAGATACCCCTCCATCAACTGCCAGGTCATGTGCAATGCCCAGGGCATTATCATGGATGTGTGTGCTGGCAGCCCTGGAAGCTATCACAACTCCCACATCTGGCATGCCTCACAGCTGTATCAGTTATTTGCCAGGGGGGACATCCCAAATGGCCACCTGGTGGGGATGCTGGCTATGCACTGGAACCTTGGATGATGACTCCCATCAGAAATGCACACACACCCATGCAGGAATGCCATAATGAGGCACACGCACAAACCAGAATCATCATAGAGCATGTGTTTGGGATGCTGAAATCACAGTTCCATTGCTTGGACATATCTGGTGGAGCCTTGCAGTACTCTCCAGGCACATGTGCCCACATCTTCATAGTATGTGCCATGCTACACAATATGATCCTGTGGAAACAGCTGCAGCAGGGACAGAATGGTGAAGGCCCTCACAGCCCACCACCATTGCCAAGGGCCCCACAGGCACAGAGGTACTCAGACCACGAACACCCTGAGCCAGCCCCAGTAGGCAGACAGAGGCATGCCCAGTATGCCCATGCCTTGGCAAGGAGGGAACATATAGCACACACACTGACAGTGTAGGCACCTAGGGACTGACACCTTTCTCCACCTGCACACACAGTAAAAATGGATGGCACACACACAAGACTACCTGTAAATTGTCATGTATAGGCAGTCTACTGTGTGCATCCAACATAGGCAGCCCTCAACTATTGCACACACAACTGCCATTGGCACAAGGTAAGTCAACACCTGAACAGTAAATTAAGCTATCAGCATGTGCTGATACTGTATGTATAGGTTCATAGGTAGGTACTTGGCCAACTGCCAGAGGCCATTCATAAGCCCAGCCAAAATGTGTCAGCTTTTGCCATCCCATTGATTCATTAACTGTCCCTCTGTGGAGCAGAGCCAATGGTGGGATCCCTGGGGTGCATCTACTGTTCCCCATCCACTCTTCAAGGTTTCTCTTGCAGAGTGTTAGTGAGGGGCTCTGTATAATGTAGTTAGGGATGTTGTTCCAAAGTATGGGGAGTGTCTGTGACAGGAATCTGTCCCTCCAGCATCTTCCAGTTATTGTTGTGGCAAGATTCAGCTCACTACAGTGTGTGGCTCACTCTGACATGGATTCCCATAGGTGGAGCATATCCATTAAGCCTGGGTTCGACATGGCTGTGTTGGCCAGCACAGATCATCTCTGGGTAAATGAGATGCCACTGAGTAAAGCAGGAGTTTATTCAGTCTGGCTGCATAGGCCATATGTTGGAGGCCAGTAGTTCCCTTGGTGAGGTACATTCATGGACCTCCCAGCTGTTGGAAGTGTCTTCTGAGGTACATCCCAAATGGGTTATTATACCCTATGATGGGACTGATGAGTGATGAGTAAAGGGGCACTATAACCCCAGTATGTCTAGATGGGAACCCTTTAGTAATCAGATGGCCTACATAGAAGGATGTCCTAACTACTGTGGAGATATGATTGTCAAAGGGGAGATCACTATCTACCTTAGTCCCCAGATACCCCATTACCTCATCCATATTAAAGTGGCTGCCACTTATGTGTTAATATGTGGGTGCCAATTCCACAATGGAATGACCATGCAGTTAGTGGCACTTGGCTGGAGGCCATGATGTTGACACCCTGTGTCAGTCTCTGTGAGGCCCCTTGAGGGATGTCTGTGTCAGCTGGACTATCAATCATGGCTCCCAGTTTGCAGTCATTGCCAAACATGGTCTGCTGTAGTCCACCTGTGTTTGCCTGTACCTCTGAGAAGTATATGCCAAACAGTAGGGCTCCCAGGACTGAGTCCTGTGGGACACCAGTCATGACTGGTCAAGAGTTGGACCTGGAGACCGCTAGTCATACCATGTGGGTTCTGTGTGTAAGCCCATTGGCAACCCAACCTGTGATGTATGGGTGTATGTACAGGCTGGTGTGTTTATCAATAATACCTGAGTGGGGCATGGTGTCAAAAGCCTTGGCGAGGTCCAGGTAGTATGTGTGAACCACCTCTCCCATCATCTAATGTCTTGGTGACTGTATGTAAGATGTCAAACAGGTTCAGTAGGCATGAACTGCACTCAACCAAGCTGACCTGGGTTGGGTCACATGTTCGGAGGTTACCAATGTCTTTGTTAATGAGTGCCATGAGGATGCAATCCATACCATTGCAGACCAGGCTAGTCAGGCTTATGGGGTGGTAGTTACCATGGTCAGTTGTGATTCCACCTTGATGGAGTGGAATAACCGTTGCCATGTGCCATTGTATGGGCATGTAGCCTGTGGAGAGGCTGAGGTTGGAAAGCTTAATTAGGTGGGGGTCAGGTTGTCTTGTACAGTTTGCAAGATGCAGTCTGGGACAACATCTGCCTCCATTGATGCTGTGTTCTGCTGTTAGAGAGGGCCATTTCCACCTGTGTGTCTCTGATGTGTGGGATACTGTACCTTTCGGGTAGTGTTGTGGGCTCTTTAGGGGGTGAAGTATGCACTGAATGTATCTGCAAGGATGTTGGCGATATCAGTAGGGTCAGCATATTTTGTGCTATATTTCACCGGCACAGTGCAAATCTGTGTGTCACCACTTAGATCCTTGACATAGCCAAAGAAGGCTTTGTGGTTATCTTTTGAATCCTTGCATATTCTCCTGCTGATGTTAGCCTTGGATGATGTCATGAGGGACCTACGTATCATACTAATAGTGGTCATGGATGTCTGCCCTTCGTGGGATTTGCTGTTTGTCTGGAACACTGTCCTACTTCTGTAGTATAGCCTGTTTATTGCAGAGGTCCACCAGACTGGTGTCCTTGTCTAGGAGGAGTGAGTCTTGGTTTACCAGTGATGGCACGATCCATACATCCATGTAGGTGCTTATAGACTGCATTTGTAAATCTGTCTGTATCTTGAGCAGTGTTTCCCTTAGCATGGGGGCTGTGAAACCCCCACCCCTGTCACTAGTAGTGTAAATTTAGCTGTAGGAAAGGTATACACTGTGGTATCCATGGGTGGGGGAGATGCTTGGGTGTGGAAACAGTGAATAGTTCATGGTCAGATCTAACCAGTGACCGGTTAACCTCCACTGTGGTGCACCTGTTGCCCATGTTGGTGATGACCACTTCTAGTAGTTTCCACCCCTCATTAGGGAGGTTACCACCTGATACAGGGCATATGAGGTGATAAATTCCAGGAAGCACTGGGCCTG